>NC_140586.1:50035212-50522712 GCF_964204655.1 Triturus cristatus | reverse complement strand
TTTTTTTTTATACCAAAGGACCACCGTTTAAAGACGCACTCCAAAGCAGCGTATTTACGGCACCAGGCACTTCTTTTATTCGATCATTTTGATGAAGCCTTACTCGTTTCGGAGCATTCCCACTCCTTGGTCACAGGCCGTTCGGCATTGAATAACAAATTAATTTTCTTTTAAACGTAAGCCCACTGGAGGGCTCAGAATAAAATCGATATTTGCATGGACTACCAAAGCTTACTAAGGTATTAAAGGTAATTTAAGGGGGCATGTAATCTACTATAGAAAATGTACTATACTACAAGTACCAGCATGCTATACAAACTGCCACGCCTGCTGCCTAATGGAAGACATGATAAAGTGATGTGCTGGGCAACGCCCCCTCTGATTAATTTGTTATTCCATGCCGAACTGCCTTTGACCAAGGAGCGGGAATGCTCCTTGTTGGGACCTAGTTTCCATAGGAAAATATTTTTTGACTTGCCTATAACTTTGGCGTTGTTTGACCAATCTTCATGAACTTTTCCAAAAAAGATTCAAATTAGGTTTTGTGTGTCTTAGAAAGTTTTGGGGGTGATCCGTGTAGTGGGGACCAAGAAATAGGGGCGTGAAAAAAGGGTGCGTTTGTAATCTTTATTCCCATAGGAGCGTGTTGTCGATCCTACAGCTTGAACTGCTGGGAGGAATTACACCAAATTTGTCAGAAAGGTAGATATTGTTAAGCAGATTGTGCTTTTTGTTATTTGGTGTAAATCCGTTCAGTAGTTGTTGAGAAATTCAAGTTGAAAATTATAGCTATATCTCTGGCCGCAAAACCTCCGCGAACAAAGATGAGCTCGTGCAGGGAAATGCCCTGCTCTGATTGACTGCCAACACTTCATCCAGGAACTGTTGGCAGCCATCTTCAAACTCAGCTCCACAGAGTCCCCCCCCAAAAAAGTGAAACAAGGAAAATGGGGGCAGGGTAGGAATACCTTGACTCCCAAGCCATGGTCTTGGGGTCTCCCTGGGACACAGCCACGGCATAAAAGCATTAAAAAAAAACAATTGCAGTGAAACTGGAATATTCGCCAATTTGCAGCAAAAAAGCACATGCGGGCTCCCGTGCTTGCTTTACAATAACCCCCGGGTAGGCCAGATCCCAGGGACATATCATAAATACAGGAGGGGGCACACAGGGCCCCTGTACTCAGGCTATTTAAAGCTCTGGGGACCGCCACCTCCCCGGGGCAGTTTTTGTTATAAATGCGGGCGGGCCCACTGTGCCTGCCCACAGCCCCGGGGACCGCCACCTCTGCAGGGCTTTTTCCAATTATCTGGGGGGGCCTCGCAGCACCTCCCTAGGGCTAATTTACATAATATGGAGGGTCTAGTGGACCCCCCCCGCCACAGGAACGCCACGTCCTTGAGTCAAAAATAAAAAACAAAGCTTGGAGAGGCTCCAGCCCCCCATCCAGCCCTGGAAACCACCACCTCCCCAGGGCACACATACAATAATTAAGGGGGTCCGTTGTAGACCCCTGGCCCCAGGGTCCACCACCACTCTGGGGAAAATCAGAATAAAGGAAGCGGCCTTGCAGACCCCATTCAGGAGCCCTACATGGCCTTAGGGACCACCGCCACCCAGAGCCTGCTCCAGCAATGTCCCGGTAAGCCCACCCCCGAGACATTGCAGTTTTCTATTGCTTGCCAAGCCATAGCAAACTCTGGCCCGCTTTGTGCAAGCGAGAGCAGAAAATGCTCTCCTTTTCCCGAAGCAGAGCAGAATTGCTTTTGGACAGAGGGAGCTGCATGTTTGTAGCTCCCTCTGTCCAGAAGCAATGCCGGCTTCTGCAGGAGGCAGGGAGCCGGCAGGTACCACGGGCCTTAAAGTTCCCCCGCGGTCCCCAACAAGGTGGCCTAGCCTCGGGGGATGGGGCCGAAAAACACCTGGGAAGTCTCCTGAAAAAATAAAAAGATGAAGGCCTGGCTTAGGGGGATGGGGTACCTGGGCCTGAAATAGGCCTGGGGAGAGGGGGCCATGTGCCCCCCTCCCTTTTTTTTTTTAAATGGGCATTCCCCAGGAATGGGGTCCCCGGGATGGAAAAATGGCACAGGAGGGAGGCCACTCAGCCCTCCTCCCTCTAAAGAAGTATACAAATATAAATAAAGGCTGGGCCTCTTGAGGATGGGGTCCCCAAGGTTGAAATCGACCCGGGAGTGGGGCCACACGGTCTCCCTCCTGTTTTTTTGATAAAAATAATTTTTTTAAGGATCAGGCCCCTTAGGATGGGGTCCCCGTGGCCCATAATGGTCCAGGGAAGGGGAGCCATATGCCCCCTTCCTAACAAATGGAAAAAAAATCTAGCAATTCACTGGAAGCCCCTGCCCCCTTTCTCCACTACACAGCAAATGCGCCTTCTGGCAGGCTCCTGGTTGGGGAATGAAATCCCCTTGGCTGCTGAGGGTACTTAGGGGCCAACAAGACGTCCTGTTACCTTCAGTATGCCCGCACAGTGGGATTACTGAGAGGTGGTTGGAGGCCATGCCCCCTTTCTCCATCACTCTGCAAATGCGCCTCTCGATGCACTGCTGGTGAGGGCATGAGGTCCCCTTGTCTCCTGAGTGCCTCAGGACTCAAGTGGAATTAAACCCCAGAGCAGAAGTGCGCCAGGAGCCGCATTTGCAGAGTGGTGGAGAAAAGGAGGGGTGGCCTCTGACGACCTCTCAGCAGTGCAGCTGTGTGGGTCTTACAGGAGGTAACAGGAGGGCTAGTTGGCAACCAAGGACCCTGAAGAGCCAAGAGGACTCCACCTCCCAACTAGTAGTGTGCCAGAAGGCACGTTTGCAGAGTGGTGGAGAAAGGGGGCGTGGCCACCAAAAACCTCTCAGGAAACCCACTGTGTGGGACTTACTAGAGGTAACAGAAGGGCTTTTTAGCCCCAAGGACCCTCTGAACCAAGGGAACTTCATCCCCCAACTAGTAGAGCACCGGGAGTTGTGTTTGCAGAGTGGTGGAGAAAGGGGGCATAGCCGTTGACAACTTCTTAGCAATCCTGCTGTGTGGGACTTACTGGATCTAACAGTAGGGGTAGTTGGCCCCCAAGGACGTCCATGGGGGCAACTACCCCTCCTGTTACCTCCAGTAAGTCCCACTGTGTGGGGTAGCTAAGAGGTGTTCAGAGGCCACGCCCCCTTTCTCCACACCTCTGCAAACACAGCTCCTGGCGCAATACTGGTTGGAGGGTGAACTCCACTTTACTCCTGAGGGACCTTGGGGGCCAATAAGCCCTTCTGGTACCTCCTGTAAGTCCTACACATCGGAATTTCTGATAGCTGGTCGGAGGCCTGCCCCCTTTCTCCACCACTCTGCAAATGTGACTACTTCATCCTTAAAAACCATAGAAATTCACTCAAAAAACCAAAGATTACAGGGACGTTATAGTTAGGAATTACCATTTAAGAAACCTTGGAAATTCACTGAAAAACCTAAAGGTTACAGGGACATTATAGTTAATCTGACATTTCACTCTTACAAAACCAGAGAAATTCAGCAGTTTTAGTTAGCTGAGCTAACTATAACTCACACCCCGCAATGCACTGCTCATGACCTCACATATAACATCACTCATGACATGGTCAGTGACATCTCGGATGACATCACTGATAACATCATACACAACATTACTAACGCACCCACTCACACCCCCATAGAACCTTTCATACACCCACTCCCACTCCCACACAACTATTCACAAACCCATTCACGGACCCATACCAGTACTTATACACCCACTCACTGATTCATTGATCTGCACACAAATCCACTCACTCACCCATACAGCAACTCATACACCCACTCACTCACTAACACAGCCACTGACATATCCACTCATACACCCATACAGCCATTCACACACTGAGTTTGTCACACACCTACTCACTCAGCCATAGAGTCAACCACACAGCCACTTACTCACCCATACAGTTACACACACATACCCACTTACTTATTCATACAGATACTAACACATACTCACTCACCTATACAGTCAAAGACACAAGAACACACTCCCCCATACAGCCACTCTCACATTCACTCACTCACCCATACAGTTACCTATATACCCCATCACTAACCTATGCTGTCTTTCACATATGTAGTTACTCACCCATATACCACTGACAAATCTCCTCACCCACACAGCCATACACACACTCACTTACCCATACAGCCCCTCACACATACACTCTGTAACCCATACAGCCACTGACTCACCCACTCACTCTTCTATAAACACAGTCACACACACCCACACCCACCCACACAGTCAGACATTCATACAGATACTCAGATAACCAATCAATCACCCATACAGCCACTCTCGTACCCACTCACACACCATACAGCCACTTAGACATCAACTGCCAGACTGATACAAACCTTCACACAACCAGTCACTCACCCATACATTCACTGAGACACATAATCACTCACCTATACAATCAGTCACGCACCCACTGAATCATCCATACATGCACTCATACACCTACTTATTCACCAATACACCTGGGTGTATATATATTTAACACTCATAAACTTTTAAATGTCCCTGTAACCTTTGTTTTTTTCACATTTTATATATATATATATATATATATATATATATATATATATATATATATATATATATATATATATATATATATATATATTACCTACTGGCGGTCGCCAGTAGGTAGTTATAGTTAGGACCACGTTTCCATAGGAAAACCTCAACATTCTATTTTGAATAACTTTGGCGCCGGTCGACGAATCCTCGCGAATTTCTCAAAATAGGTGGGGCGCTACGCTCCGCTCCTACCCTGAAAGTCTCGGGGGGATCCGTCAAGCGGGGGCTGAGATAAAAGGGGGGTCCCAAAACGCGTTTTTCCCATGCATTTTTCCATAGGACCTTTAGAACGAGCTACAGCCCGAACGGCTGAACAGAATTACTCAAAATTTGGCAGAGAGGTAGTCCCTAGGTCAAGGAAGTGCCTTTTGTAGGTTTGGTGTAAATCTGTTCATATATATATATACATACGTACATATATATATATATCTAGCATAAAACTTGTAAGATTCTGATACTAAAAAGGAGCAACGTTGTCCAGTGGGCTTCTTTCATTTGACAGCTCTCAACATTGCCACTCCATCCAAATTCATAGATAGGTAATAAGGTTTATATTTAAAGTGTTTCATACCACTCTTCTGAAGGTTGTGGGCGCTGTAACTAACAGAAGTTACTATTTATTCTCAGTGGCATGAGCAGGTGATCTTGATGTATTGTGTTCTCAGAGCATTATCAGCACGGCTCGTCAACATGTAACCAGGCAGGGAAGTTTCTAGAGACAGGCCTTCCTCACTCCATGTAGGTGACAATTTACTCAGAAACGTCTATGGATGCAGTATAGTGTTTCTTTCTCTCTTTGAAATTATAGTGAATTAGGTTTAGCTTTCTTCCGCAGACCTCCTGTTGTATTTTTACAAAAAGCTATAGAAAGTTTTGAGTTGTATAGGAATAACTTCTTGGGCAACAAAAAATTCCTTGTGTTTTGAGAGGCTAAATTTTTTTATTGAAGCAACAGCTTGGGTAAACTGGATTTGGATAGCTTGTGACGGTCAACAGTTCGCCAACCTGCGATTTAATGGCAGTCAAGTAAAGAGAGTAGAAAAATCAAAGTTTCTCTGTTACACAGGTGCTATCAGGCAGGGGAGTTCAGGTGATGCTTGGTGCCCCTGGTCTCTTGCCGATTATGGGGAAGGTGGATTTTTGTTCCCAGTGTCATCGATCTTTTAGAACTGACATAGGAGGTTTGAACAGGTCTCTTGTATCTGTCAGAGGAGGTAGGAACTGTTTTTGGAACTTTTAGGGGAATTTGGGCCAGACCTTTTGTACCTGACTGGGAAGGCTAGGTGGGAAATGTCTTTTGGAACTGTCAGAAGAGGTAAGGACTGGTCTTATGTAACTGACATGGGAGCTTGGAACGTGTGTTTTGGAACTGTCAGAGGCAGTTTTAACGTGTGCTTTGGAACTGTCACAGAAGGTTGAAACGTTTTTTGGAACTGTAAGAGGATGTTGAAACGAGTCTTTTGGAAATGTCAGAGGGCGTTTTAATAGGTCTTTTGGAACACGGAGGTAGGAACTGTTCTTGTGGAACATACTGGGTAGGTTGGAACGGGTCTTGTGAAACTGACAGAGAAGTTTGGAACTGGTATTTTGGAACTAACCTGTGAGGATGGAGTGGGTGCTTCTGAAACAATCAAAGGTGGCTGGGACCAGCTTTTTAACAAAGTTGAAAGAGGTCTCTTGGAACTGACAGAGAAGGTTGGAACGGGTCTTTAGGAACAGTCTGAGGAGCTTATAACAGATCTTTTGGAACTGACAGAGAAGGCAGAAATGGGTCTTTTGGAACTGATAGAAGAGGTTGTTGCGTTTTTTGGAAATGATAGGGGATTTTGGAACTGTCAGAGGAGACTTGAATGAGTCTTTTGGAACTGTCAAAGAAGGTTGGAATTGACGGAGGAGGTTGGGATGGATCATTTGGAACTGTCAAAGGAGGTTGGAATTGACAGAAGAGGGTGGGATGGATTACTTGGAACTGTCAAAGGAGGTTGAAATTGACTGGGGAGGTTGGGATGGACCATTTGGAACTATCAGAGGCGTTAACTGTCAGAGGAGACTTGAATGAGTCTTTTGGAACTGTCAACAGAGGTTGAAATTTAGAGAGGAGGTTGGGAAGGTTCTTTCGGAACTGTCAGAGGAGGTCGGAATGGCCTTTTGGAGGTGACATTGTAGGCTTCAACAGGTCTTTCAGAACAATCAGAAGAGGTTGGAATGGGTCTTTGGAACTGTCAAGGGAGTTTTGAACTGTTCTTTTGGAACTGTTAGAAGAGATTGGGGAGGGTGTTTGGCAACTGTCAGAGGAGTTTGTGTGAGAAAGCTCCCTCTTTCATGCATGGTATGCTCCCACGTTTTGCTGAATTGATGATGTACTTTGACTGAGTGTGCCCTGGGGTCCTGCCAATCAGGTACCCAGGGCCTGTGTTCCTTCCCTAACCTTCCCTAAAACTGCATTGAAGCCTAAAACCCAATTGGCATCTCAGGCCACATGTCAGCCCCTGGTAAATGGTACGATAGGTACCCAGGGCACTGTGACCTAGAAGGCCCCTAAGGACTGCAGCACTTATTGTGCCACCCTTAGAGGTCCTGTACCACGACACACACACCCTGCCTTTGCAGGCTGAGTGTCTGGGTGCAGAACAAAACAAAGAGATGACATGGCACACATCCATGTGTGCCATGCCCACAAACCACTGCCCTGGCAAACATCAGTCACCCCTCTAGCTGGGTGCCCTATGCCAGTGGTGAGGGTACAGGTGCATGAGCCCTGTACCCCAACAGTGCCCAGGTCCAATCCTGGGCCCTGTAAGTGCAGTGCTGCCATTAAGAGTATATGGTGCTGGGAGGTTGTCATTACGAACTCCACAGCACCATAATGGCTGCCCTGAAGACTGGGACGTTTGGTATCAAACTTCTCAGCACATTAAACCCACACTGATGCCAGTGTGGGATTTAATGTAAAATGCATGACGTAGATGCCCCCTGAAACTCGACCAACTCCCAGTGACCTGTCTGAGTGGCTGGGCAGGCTGCCACCACCAGACATGTTTCTGGACCCCTGGGTCGAGAGCTTGCTGCTCTCGGGGGCCTGAAACAATGCACATCCTGGGACGAGGTGCCAAGCCTCCTCCCCCAGGATGGGCAGGGTTCACGAAGGAGAAGCTTCAAAGGCATGCCTTTGTGAGCTTCTCCAGACCACTTGCTGTACTCAGCAACTGGTCCCCACTGGTTCTACCCCCCACTTTGGGCAGGAGACCCTGCGGGAAAAACAAAGTGAGGAAGAGAGGTGCGCCCACCTCTGCCAACTCCACCCCTAAGGTGGGGGAGGCGAGGTGAGGCACAACCTCGAGTCCCCGGCATCTTGAGGATGGGGGGACCCAGCCAATCAGGGACAGGCTCCTGCCCCCCTCCCACTGGAGAGTGGCAGAATAGGGGGTGTACTCCAAACGTGGGGCCTATGGGGCCCTTGTCTCTACGCACAGTTGCTCGCAGGTGAAAAAAACCTTGATAATGTTCAAAATAACTTTCTTGTATGTAAACAAACCTTTTCTTGTTTAGAAAAACTCTCTCTTCCACTTTTGGTGTAACGTTAAAGAATAAAACAATACTTTGTCATTAGTTCATCGCAATTTATTCATTGGATGTCCACCATTTTCTTCATGCAAATCCAAATTTTATAATAACTTTGCTTTGTTAAATGCCCAATGCATTTCGAGCCGAGG
This sequence comes from Triturus cristatus, assembly GCF_964204655.1. NCBI lineage: Eukaryota > Metazoa > Chordata > Amphibia > Caudata > Salamandridae > Triturus > Triturus cristatus. The sequence continues at coordinate 50,514,353 of NC_140586.1, read as the reverse complement.
GGCTCTTCTTCAGGGGCTTAGATTCTAGTAATAAATAAACAATAAATTTGTCAATCAATTTAACAATGATGTTGGAGCGTCATTTTGCAAATAACGATATAAAAACATTGTTGGTAAACAAACAGAGTTTTGGTGATAAATGATGACCAGTGGTGACCAACACCGTGAGTGACTGAATAAAGTGAGAGCGGGGAAAAAAGGGGAAAAAAATAACTGGAACCTGTACCTTCTTCTTAGCGATGTGGTAGTAGATTCAAAAATGAAGATGCATTCTGGAAAAATTAGTAGAGCCGATTTTAGTATCGTCTCGAATGTACATACATCGAACTTTCAAAAGCGATTACGAGTCACATCTTACCAGTATCACTGAATGGCTAAGTTACGATCGCTGTGCAAATAGATGGCGAAACGGGAGGGCGGAAAATCCTGCCGTAAAGCTTCGTGCTCAAGGTACCAACGTATACAGCGTATAAAGACGAGAGTGGGGAACTCTCGCGATACAACAGCTAAACTAAAAATAGACGATGGGTGACGGTGAAAAGGGAACCGCCATCTTAAAAAGGTGAATATGGATGAAATGAGATTCTGAATGAAAAACCCTGTCTTAACGGTGAGCAAGGAATATTAGAAGGGAATATTAGAGTACGAAAAACGGAATACTGAGGAATAAAGGTGCTACTAAAGGATTCAAGATCTATAAAGATGAAGTTAGGGAAACTGATGAAAAATTATGAAAAATAGGGTCCAGATGAGGTCTGATAGAGGCCCTTGAAACGTAGGTTTAGACATCCGGGAGGTGTTTATGTGTGTAAAAAAAGGGTGTGTTGTTGTGTGGGTGTGGTCTCTGGTCATGACTGTGTTACCCCAACTGAATGGGTAGTAACGTACTATGATCATGCAGTGCCATCCTAATAACGACTTTAACAACTTGTACTTCATAGGTAACAGACATAATCTATTTTATCATTGATACCCTTGTCTATCAAGGTATCGAGACGTTTGATCCAATAAGTCTCCCTTTGTAAGAGACTTCTGGTGAGATTTGTGTCTGGACGTTGTTCCACTCTTTCTAGCACAGAGAATTTAAGTTGGGCAATGCTGTGCTTCTCCTCGTTCCAATGTGTAGCTAAGCTACTATTTTTGTTCAGTGTCCTGATTGTGCTTTTGTGCTCTGATATGCGCACTTTGATTTTTCGTTCGGTTTTACCGACGTATAATTTTCCACATGGACACTTAGGTGCCGATTACGATCCGGTAAAAACCGGGTACGAACCGTCGGTCGAAGCGTTTTCCCCGTCCGACTCGTACCCGGTCGTAAAACTTTACAAACATGGAATTACGATTCGCACGGAAACACCATTTCCGTACGAATCGTAAAAAACACCGACCGACGAAAATATACATACGAATGTGATCCGGGAATGCTGCGACGTGACGTCGGGACGCTTTCAGGCAGCGTTTCACGACCCAGAAATTACGATTCGAACCGACAGCAGTCCGGACGGCAATACTTTCACGGCACCCAAAAAGTGCCGGAAAAGCGAAGTACGGCGCGAATCGACCAGAGTAGGTGGCCCGGTACGCACCGTACCCCCCCCGCCCCCGTACGTACGCGCCGACCCCCCCCAGCCCCCGTACGTACGCGCCGACCCCCCCCCCAGCCCCCGTACGTACGCACCGACCCCCCCCAGCCCCCGTATATACGCGCCGCCCCCCCCAGCCCCCGTACGTATGCGCCGAACCACCCCCCAGCCCCCGTACGTACGCGCCGAACCCCCGTGTATGTACACCCGTGTACGTTTGAGTCGAACCCCCCCGTGTACGTTCGAGTCGAACCCCCCGTGTACGTTCGAGTCGAACCCCCCCGTGTATGTACACCCGTGTACGTTCGAGTCGAACCCCCCGTGTACGTTCGAGTCGTACCCCCACCCGTGTACGTTCGAGTCGTACCCCCACCCGTGTACGTTCGAGTCGTACCCCCACCCGTGTACGTTCGAGTCGTACCCCCACCCGTGTACGTTCGAGTCGAACCCCCCCGTGTACGTTCGAGTCGAACCCCCCCCGTGTATGTACACCCGTGTACGTTCGAGTCGTACCCCCACCCGTGTATGTTCGGTGCGTACCCCCAGCGCGTAGCGCTGGGGGTATGCACCGTACATACACGGGTGGGGGTACGACTCGAACGTACACGGGGGGGTTCGACTCGAACGTACACGGGGGGTTCGACTCGAACGTACACGGGTGTACATACACGGGGGTTCGGCGCGTATGTACGGGGGCTGGGGGGGGTTCGCGCGTACGTACGGGGGCTGGGGGGGGGGGTCGGCGCGTATGCGGGCACGTCTCCATGGTTGCTATGGGAGTTCGGTGCGGACGGTGTTTTTTCCATACGGTTGTAACCTCGGACGCACGGGATGGATCGTGATTCCTCGGTCGGACTTCACCTTTCACATTTGTACGGTAAATCGTACGAGGACGTGTCGGACACATTTTCCGACCCGAGGACGTGTGGGGAATGATTCCCAATGCGGTTCGTATGGACTTTTTACCATGCGAATCGTGATTGCCAGTTCGTACGGCACTTGTACGATTCGTACGGTGAAAAGACCGGATACGAGTCGCACGGGGAAATTTTTTACCGGATCGTAATCGGCACCTCAATGTAGTAAATGAGTCTGCTAGAGTTGCAGTCAGAGGTATGGTAAAGATGAATGGTTTCTCCTGTTAGTGGGTAGTTTAATGTATTGCCAATTATGACATTGTTGCATTGAACACAGTTATGACATTTACTCATTCCTTTGTAGTTGATGTGTCCTGGTTTGGTCGGAGTGTTGATGATTTCTCTGATGTTTTTAGATCGTTTATACGCAAACATGGGTGGATCTTTGAAGATGTTGTTAAAATCCGGCTCATTTTGTAACATTTCCCATCTTTTTGTAATGATCTTTTTCACTTTGCCAGATACTGTAGAATACTTAGAAACAAATACTTCTCGAGTTTTCTGTTTGCGTGGTTGAATTTGTAGTAGGCTGACTCTGTTGTGTTTGGATGCACGTTGTTTCGCTGTTTCTATCACTTCTATGGGATATCCCCTTTCAAGGTACATCTGTTGTTGTTGTAAGAGATTTTTCTCAGTGTCTTCTGATGTTGAGCATATCCTTTTAATTCGCAAAAATTGGGACAATGGTAAATTCTGTTTTAAGCTGTTGGGATGAAAGCTTTGGAAATGAAGCGCACTGTTAACATCTGTTTCTTTCTTGAATACTTCAGTTTTTATCTGTCCATCTTCTTTTGTAAGGATCACATCAAGATAGGAGATTTTGGTTGGGTTAATTAGATGAGTGAACTGAATGTGTTCATCTATTTGATTGAGGTTTTTAATTTTTTCTTCCAACAATTCCTGAGTGTTGGTCCAAAGTATGAGTATATCGTCGACAAACCTGCAATATAGCAGTGAGTTTTCAGTCCATCCAATGTCATTGTATATGTAATCTGATTCAAATTTCGCCATAAAGGTATTGGCATATGCTGGAGCCCCGGCAAAGCCCATAGATGTTCCTTGTTGTTGCAAATAGAAATTATCTTTCCAGTAGAAATAACTGTGATGTAAACAGAAGTGTAAAAGTTCAAGAATGAAAACTTTGTCTGCTCTGAGTGAGGATTGGCGCAGCGGGGCCCATTCTACCGCCTCCATGCCAGCTGTGTGTGGTATTGAAGTGTACAAGGATTTGATATCTATTGTACAAAAAATGATATCTTCAATGGATGTTACCTTCTGTAGTTTTAGTAAAGGTATTTCAGGAAACCAAATCTCTCTCACTAACTGATGAGTTTTTGAATATTAAACCAGCCCCAAGGTTAGAAAACTTCTGGGATCTTGTCACCAAAGTGCTTGATAGGAAATTATTTTTCCAGATGCGGGTGGGAGCATTGCCTTTAAAATCCTTTTCTGCTAGATGGAAATCTACGAGCAGCAACTTATGTTTTTACTGCAAATCTCAGGTAGAAACCCTAGCTCACATGTTTTTTGCGTGCCCTGCCTACGCGGCCCCGAGGCGTGTATGGTTGAGACCTGTTTGCAAACTTTTGGGCACAAGACAGAGTGTAGAAGCTTTAAGACTCCTTCGTACCTGCACAGACCCGGTAATTGTGGTGGCCGTGGCCAAATTATTGGGGTGGGCATGGGTAATTAGATCTAAGAGACTTAGCGAGTAGGTTCAGTGATTTTGGATGCTACCCTTAATGATTCTTGTGTATCTTAAATGTTTTTTTTTAAAAATGTAAATATTTTAAATAGCAACATTTTTAGATTGTATATTACATATACAATGACATTGGATGGACTGAAAACTCACTGCTATATTGCAGGTTTATCGACGATATACTCATACTTTGGACCAACACTCAGGAATTGTTGGAAGAAAAAATTAAAAACCTCAATCAAATAGATGAACACATTCAGTTCACTCAACTAATTAACCCAACCAAAATCTCCTATCTTGATGTGATCCTTACAAAAGAAGATGGACAGATAAAAACTGAAGTATTCAAGAAAGAAACAGATGTTAACAGTGCGCTTCATTTCCAAAGCTTTCATCCCAACAGCTTAAAACAGAATTTACCATTGTCCCAATTTTTGCGAATTAAAAGGATATGCTCAACATCAGAAGACACTGAGAAAAATCTCTTACAACAACAACAGATGTACCTTGAAAGGGGATATCCCATAGAAGTGATAGAAACAGCGAAACAACGTGCATCCAAACACAACAGAGTCAGCCTACTACAAATTCAACCACGCAAACAGAAAACTCGAGAAGTATTTGTTTCTAAGTATTCTACAGTATCTGGCAAAGTGAAAAAGATCATTACAAAAAGATGGGAAATGTTACAAAATGAGCCGGATTTTAACAACATCTTCAAAGATCCACCCATGTTTGCGTATAAACGATCCAAAAACATCAAAGAAATCATCAACACTCCGGCCAAACCAGGACACATCAACTACAAAGGAATGAGTAAATGTCATAACTGTGTTCAATGCAACAATGTCATAATTGGCAATACATTAAACCACCCACTAACAGGAGAAACCATTCATCTTTACCATACCTCTGACTGCAACTCTAGCAGACTCATTTACTACATTAAGTGTCCATGTGGAAAATTATACGTCGGTAAAACCGAACGAAAAATCAAAGTGCGCATATCAGAGCACAAAAGCACAATCAGGACACTGAACAAAAATAGTAGCTTAGCTACACATTGGAACGAGGAGAAGCACAGCATTGCCCAACTTAAATTCTCTGTGCTAGAAAGAGTGGAACAACGTCCAGACACAAATCTCACCAGAAGTCTCTTACAAAGGGAGACTTATTGGATCAAACGTCTCGATACCTTGATAGACAAGGGTATCAATGATAAAATAGATTATGTCTGTTACCTATGAAGTACAAGTTGTTAAAGTCGTTATTAGGATGGCACTGCATGATCATAGTACGTTACTACCCATTCAGTTGGGGTAACACAGTCATGACCAGAGACCACACCCACACAACAACACACCCTTTTTTTACACACATAAACACCTCCCGGATGTCTAAACCTACGTTTCAAGGGCCTCTATCAGACCTCATCTGGACCCTATTTTTCATAATTTTTCATCAGTTTCCCTAACTTCATCTTTATAGATCTTGAATCCTTTAGTAGCACCTTTATTCCTCAGTATTCCGTTTTTCGTACTTTAATATTCCCTTCTAAGATGGCGGCTCCTTGCTCACCGTTAAGACAGGGTTTTTCATTCAGAATCTCATTTCATCCATATTCACCTTTTTAAGATGGCGGTTCCCTTTTCACCGTCACCCATCGTCTATTTTTAGTTTAGCTGTTGTATCGCGAGAGTTCCCCACTCTCGTCTTTATACGCTGTATACGTTGGTACCTTGAGCACGAAGCTTTACGGCAGGATTTTCCGCCCTCCCGTTTCGCCATCTATTTGCACAGCGATCGTAACTTAGCCATTCAGTGATACTGGTAAGATGTGACTCGTAATCGCTTTTGAAAGTTCGATGTATGTACATTCGAGACGATACTAAAATCGGCTCTACTAATTTTTCCAGAATGCATCTTCATTTTTGAATCTACTACCACATCGCTAAGAAGAAGGTACAGGTTCCAGTTATTTTTTTCCCCTTTTTTCCACGCTTTCACTTTATTCAGTCACTCACGGTGTTGGTCACCACTGGTCATCATTTATCACCAAAACTCTGTTTGTTTACCAACAATGTTTTTATATCGTTATTTGCAAAATGACGCTCCAACATCATTGTTAAATTGATTGACAAATTTATTGTTTATTTATTACTAGAATCTAAGCCCCTGAAGAAGAGCCCCTCGGCTCGAAATGCATTGGGCATTTAACAAAGCAAAGTTATTATAAAATTTGGATTTGCATGAAGAAAATGGTGGACATCCAATGAATAAATTGCGATGAACTAATGACAAAGTATTGTTTTATTCTTTAACGTTACACCAAAAGTGGAAGAGAGAGTTTTTCTAAACAAGAAAAGGTTTGTTTACATACAAGAAAGTTATTTTGAACATTATCAAGGTTTTCACCTGCGAGCAACTGTGCGTAGAGACAAGGGCGCCATAGGCCCCACGTTTGGAGTATTGTACATTTGGCATCCATGACTGTTGCATGCCCCTCTACTGCACGCTTATTGCAAAAATAGAAAAACAAGATAAACATTGATCTTTCAAATTAATCAATCACAGCGAGTGCCTCAACCCCCAATATTGTTGTTTCAGTCCCCACAGTCATTCGGAAGAGAGCACCCAAATCATGTCATTCGACACTATTTCAAGTTTAACAGACAACAGAGCTAGCACTTTAGCTTACACATCAGAACAAGCTTCTGAAATATACGCACTGATACAAGATGTAAAAGCGTCAGATTTGCAAGGAAATACCATCATTCAACAACTAAAACAACTAGAGTATTCAGTTAAAAGAGAAATGAATCAACGACTCCATGCATCCACCCTGATACAATACCATCGAGCAAAAAGAATAGCACGAGGATTGAGAATGTCTATCAAACCCATGCTATACAGGTTTCATCTGAATAAAGACTTCATGGAAAGGTGGTACTCAATTTTGAATAAATGCTCACTTGACCTAATTCTACTGCTAGTAGAAGAACTTTCTAAAGTCATCAATGAGCTAGCGAACGAAATTGAAGAAATTAAACAAAACTTATCCACAAGAATGAAAGATGATGAATTCAAACAAGCATTAGAAGACATCAATACGAGACTAGATAAATATACAAAAGAAATTCGGGAAGGAAAATTAGGAAAATTTAAAAGAGACACGTTGGACTATAAACTTAACGAAGTTTATACATGGGCAGAAGTCTATGCACAACGACGACCATACATTAGAAAACCAACAACCAATACTTCATCAGAAGAAAGCATAGTTACAGATACTGATACAGCAATGACCAGACCATCAGCAAAAAGTCAATTATCGAGTTCAACCTCCACAAAAGACAACACTGAGCAATCAGCAGCATCAAGTTCCACACATTTTTTATCCAGGGACCAGGATTCCAACCAACCACCAGGACCATCAAAAAGCATAAAACCAGGAGAAGTCATCACAAAACCAGGACGCACAAGAAGCCAGAAGTAAATTTAGTAGTCAATATCTCATCTAAGGAGATTACTACTTCACAAATTCAAATACTAAATAAAGGACTAGGATATGTCCCTACCTATGACACTAACCTACTTGAATGTGAACTAGCCCTCTTTAAATTTACAAGAATATTACGCTTACGACATTTTTTTACTAATGTATTACCAGCTAAAGAGGAAACACAAGTCAAAGAGTTCTTGGAATTCAGACCAAAATCCAAATATCAAGCACCAGTTTCACACAAAATATTAGACTCATTTGACAACTTAGTAAGAAAAGATTTACAACAAATACAATTCAAAAAATCTAAGAAATCCAATCTAACCAAACGTGAAAAGAACATATTAAAGTCAATTCAGAACAACACAGAGATAAAGATTCAAAAAGCAGACAAAGGAGGCGCCATTGTTCTAATGGATCGCTCCTTTTATATCAACGCAGTACAAGAACATGTATCTGACACCCAAATATACTTGAAGTTGGATCAAGACCCCATAGCAGATCTCAAAGCTACTCTAGTAAGTATTTTAGAGCACGCTTTAGAAATGGGATGGATAAATGAAGCTACCAAACAATTTCTTACAGTAGAATATCCTCGGAAACCCACCTTGTATATGCTACCGAAGATCCATAAAAATGTATTCAATCCACCCATGCGACCTATAGTAACGGGATGCGGTACCATTTTTGAGCCTCTGGGTCATTACATAGACTTTTTCTTACAACCTTTGGTCCAAGAATGGCACTCATATGTAAAAGACACAAAGGATTTTTTACTAAAACTACAGAAGGTAACATCCATTGAAGATATCATTTTTTGTACAATAGATATCAAATCCTTGTACACTTCAATACCACACACAGCTGGCATGGAGGCGGTAGAATGGGCCCTACTGCGCCAATCCTCACTCAGAGCAGACAAAGTTTTCATTCTTGAACTTTTACACTTCTGTTTACATCACAGTTATTTCTACTGGAAAGATAATTTCTATTTGCAACAACAAGGAACATCTATGGGCTTTGCCGGGGCTCCAGCATATGCCAATACCTTTATGGCGAAATTTGAATCAGATTACATATACAATGACATTGGATGGACTGAAAACTCACTGCTATATTGCAGGTTTATCGACGATATACTCATACTTTGGACCAACACTCAGGAATTGTTGGAAGAAAAAATTAAAAACCTCAATCAAATAGATGAACACATTCAGTTCACTCATCTAATTAACCCAACCAAAATCTCCTATCTTGATGTGATCCTTACAAAAGAAGATGGACAGATAAAAACTGAAGTATTCAAGAAAGAAACAGATGTTAACAGTGCGCTTCATTTCCAAAGCTTTCATCCCAACAGCTTAAAACAGAATTTACCATTGTCCCAATTTTTGCGGATTAAAAGGATATGCTCAACATCAGAAGACACTGAGAAAAATCTCTTACAACAACAACAGATGTACCTTGAAAGGGGATATCCCATAGAAGTGATAGAAACAGCGAAACAACGTGCATCCAAACACAACAGAGTCAGCCTACTACAAATTCAACCACGCAAACAGAAAACTCGACAAGTATTTGTTTCTTAGTATTCTACAGTATCTGGCAAAGTGAAAAAGATCATTACAAAAAGATGGGAAATGTTACAAAATGAGCCGGATTTTAACAACATCTTCAAAGATCCACCCATGTTTGCGTATAAACAATCTAAAAACATCAAAGAAATCATCAACACTCCGACCAAACCAGGACACATCAACTACAAAGGAATGAGTAAATGTCATAACTGTGTTCAATGCAACAATGTCATAATTGGCAATACATTAAACCACCCACTAACAGGAGAAACCATTCATCTTTACCATACCTCTGACTGCAACTCTAGCAGACTCATTTACTACATTAAGTGTCCATGTGGAAAATTATACGTCGGTAAAACCGAACGAAAAATCAAAGTGCGCATATCAGAGCACAAAAGCACAATCAGGACACTGAACAAAAATAGTAGCTTAGCTACACATTGGAACGAGGAGAAGCACAGCATTGCCCAACTTAAATTCTCTGTGCTAGAAAGAGTGGAACAACGTCCAGACACAGATCTCACCAGAAGTCTCTTACAAAGGGAGACTTATTGGATCAAACGTCTCGATACCTTGATAGACAAGGGTATCAATGATAAAATAGATTATGTCTGTTACCTATGAAGTACAAGTTGTCAAAGTCGTTATTAGGATGGCACTGCATGATCATAGTACGTTACTACCCATTCAGTTGGGGTAACACAGTCATGACCAGAGAACACACCCTTTTTTTACACACATAAACACCTCCCGGATGTCTAAACCTACGTTTCAAGGGCCTCTATCAGACCTCATCTGGACCCTATTTTTCATAATTTTTCATCAGTTTCCCTAACTTCATCTTTATAGATCTTGAATCCTTTAGTAGCACCTTTATTCCTCAGTATTCCATTTTTCGTACTCTAATATTCCCTTCTAAGATGGCGGCTCCTTGCTCACCGTTAAGACAGGGTTTTTCATTCAGAATCTCATTTCATCCATATTCACCTTTTTAAGATGGCGGTTCCCTTTTCACCGTCACCCATCGTCTATTTTTAGTTTAGCTGTTGTATCGCGAGAGTTACCCACTCTCGTCTTTATACGCTGTATACGTTGGTACCTTGAGCACGAAGCTTTACGGCAGGATTTTCCGCCCTCCCGTTTCGCCATCTATTTGCACAGCGATCGTAACTTAGCCATTCAGTGATACTGGTAAGATGTGACTCGTAATCGCTTTTGAAAGTTCGATATATGTACATTCGAGACGATACTAAAATCGGCTCTACTAATTTTTCCAGAATGCATCTTCATTTTTGAATCTACTACCACATCGCTAAGAAGAAGGTACAGGTTCCAGTTATTTTTTTCCCCTTTTTTCCCCGCTTTCACTTTCACACAACTTTATTCAGTCACTCACGGTGTTGGTCACCCCTGGTCATCATTTATCACCAAAACTCTGTTTGTTTACCAACAATGTTTTTATATCGTTATTTGCAAAATGACGCTCCAACATCATTGTTAAATTGATTGACAAATGTATTGTTTATTTATTACTAGAATCTAAGCCCCTGAAGAAGAGCCCCTAGGCTCGAAATGCATTGGGCATTTAACAAAGCAAAGTTATTATAAAATTTGGATTTGCATGAAGAAAATGATGGACATCCAATGAATAAATTGCGATGAACTAATGACAAAGTATTGTTTTATTCTTTAACGTTACACCAAAAGTGGAAGAGAGAGTTTTTCTAAACAAGAAAAGGTTTGTTTACATACAAGAAAGTTATTTTGAACATTATCAAGGTTTTCACCTGCGAGCAACTGTGCGTAGAGACAAGGGCCCCATAGGCCCCACGTTTGGAGTATTGTACATTTGGCATCCATGACTGTTGCATGCCCCTCTACAGCACGCTTATTGCAAAAATAGAAAAACAAGATAAACATTGATCTTTCAAATTAATCAATCACAGCGAGTGCCTCAACCCCCAATATTGTTGTTAGAATAGGGGGCGTACCCACCCCAGGGAAGGGACCCATTGGTTCCTGCCCTTTACCTACATGTAACGCCCCTAAATTTAATATTTAGGGGCACCCTGAACCTTCCTTCCTCAGATCCAGCAACCACAAGAAAAGAAGAAGAAGAAGAAGGACGAGAAGCCGTGCAGAGCTAACAAGAGGACGACGCCCACTGACTTGGCCCCAGCCCTACAGGCCTGTCTACCCTCGAACCTGCTCCTGCAAAATCCCGGCGTGTCCAGCGGCCAGCAACCTCAACAACCCCGGAGGACCTGCCTGCATTCACTTTCCAAGCTGCTTTTCCCGTGAACACCGGACGTGTTTGAACTGCAGCTTCTGGTGCAAGCCAGAAACCGCGAGTCCAGCACACTCTGCACCCGCCGAACCCGGCCTGTGTTTGAGTGAACAAACACCACGAGGAGGTCCCCCCGGCGATCCTGACCCGAGATCCAGCCACCCCTGACTTGCCTCAAGCCTCCAGACTACGCCTGCAGCCTCAATCCAGGAGACCGCCCCTACCGCGACCAGAGCGTGTAAGAAAATCCGACGTCCAAAGGCACCCCTGTCCCCTGTACCTGTCTCCCCACGGCCTTGTGTGCCCAACCCAGTGGTGCCTAACCATCCCTCTACATCTAAACCTACCCCTCAAAGTGGTGGTCACTCCTGGAAGATCTTCGTCCCCGAGCCTGCAGTGTTTCTTTGTCCCGGAGAATCTCCATTGAATTCAACAGGGCTCCCGACCTCAAATCTGCACCCTGCACCCGGCTGCCCTAGCGCCGCTGAGGGTGACCCTTTGGTGCTAACTTGGTCCCCAATATGCCCTGAGCTTAACCGTAGGAGCTTTGCTCCCACAACCCTGTGGCCTGCTTGCCAGCAGCCACCAACCGGAGTCCCCCTATAGGATAACATTGGGCCTCAACACTCTGCAGCCGGCTGCCCGAGCGCCGCTGAAGGTGCAACAACAGTGCATCACTGACCCTGGGAGACTCCTGAGTCTAACCCCAGAACCCTAACTCAAAAGACTGATTACTTACCTTGAAACCGGTTAACTCATTTTTCCTCATAGGATAACATAGACACTTTTTCTCTCAAAAAGTGTCGACTTTTGAAAACTGCAAATATTCCTTAAAAATCAGCCGATTAACCATAACGCATTTACTCAACTGTTTTCAGGAAATGTCCCAGTGCTGAATCCAGAATCCAGCACTGAGTAAGCAAAAAGTAACGATAACCTAACTTACCTGCTAAGTGAAGTTCCTTCCATAGGATAACATTGGTGATTCTATGTGAAAAAGTTCTTAAGTGTCAACTTTTGAAATACAATAGTATTCCTTAAAAATCATACCTTTCACCTAAACGCATTTACTCACCTGTTTTCAGGAAATGTCCCAGGGCTGAATCTAGGATCCAGTCCTGTAGTTAGAAAGGTAATCTGAAAAGTAATTACCTGCATTTTACTTAAAAAGCCCATTCAATTGAATGTACTATACCTGCAATGTGTTGCAAACTGCTTTCTTAAACCTGTAATCAAAACCAGTACCAGTTATACTGCAATTCTGAACTGTGTTCAAACAAGTCAATTACTACTGCAAAGTATTTATATGCTTACCTGTACCAGGCTTGCTTGGTTCTAGAAATAAAACAACAGTATATTTTTCTATACAAAACAATTGTCCCAGAGTTCAGTTCTTGAGTGTGTGAGACCAATTGCTGACTGAGTGTGTACATCAAATGCTTTACACTGTCCTCTGATACTGCTCGACCGAGCTACCACTTTAGAGTGTAAGGTTCTATCTAACTTTAACCTCTGCCAAAACCTCTGGAGACTCTTGGACTCTATACACACTGTTGTACCTCACTTTGGTGCAGTATATATAGAGCCAGTTTCTTACAGTTTGGAACTGTTCTTTCGGAGCAGTCGGAAATGGTTCGAATGGTTATTTTGGAACTGTCAAAAGAGGTCGAACACGTTTTTTTGATCTGACAAAGGAGGTTGGAATTGTTCTTCTGAAACTGTCAGATGAGGTTGGAACAGGACTTTTGGAGGTGACATAGAAGGTTGGAATAGGCTGTTCAGAACTGTCAGAGGAAGTTGGAGCGAATCTCTTGGAGCTGTCAGATGAGGTTAAAAGGTGACTTTTTGAGCCGTCTGAGGAGTTTGGAACTGGTCTTTTGGAACTGACAGAGAAGGTAGAAATGGGTCTTTTGGAACTGATAGAAGAGGTTGTGGCGTTTTTTGGAACTGATATGGGATTTTGGAACTGTCAGAGGATACTTGAATGAGTCTTTTGGAACTGTCAAAGAAGGTTGGAATTGACGGAGGAGGTTGGGATGGATCATTTGGAACTGTCAAAGGAGGTTGGAATTGACTGGGGAGGTTGAGACTGACCATTTGGAACTGTCAGAGGCGTTAACTGTCAGAGGAGACTTGAATGAGTCTTTTGGAACTGTCAAAGGAGGTTGGAAATTACAAAGGAGGTTGGGAAGCCCGTTTGGAACTGTCAGAGGAGTTTGGAACCAGTTTTAGGAATGGTTCTTTTGGAACTGTCAGAGGAGGTTGGAATGATCTTATTGAGGTGACATTGAAGGCTGGAACAGGTCTTTCAGAACAATCAGAAATGGTTGGAACGGGTCTTATGGGATTGTCAGAGGAGTTTGGAACTGATCTTTTGGAACTGTCAGAATAGGTTGGAAAGGGTCTTGGGGAACTATCAGAGGAGTCTGGAACTGTTCTTCTGTAACTGTCATAAGAGATTGGGCAGGGTGTTTGGGAACTGTCAGAGTAGTTTGGGACTGTTCTTTTGGAGCTGTCGGAAATTATTTGAATGGATATTTGGAACTGTCAAAGGATGTTGAACAAGTTGTTTTGATCTGACAAAGGAGGTTGGAATGGTTCTTCTGGGATTGTCAGATGAGGTTGGAACAGGCCTTTTGACCTTTTGGAGGTGACATAGAAGGTTGGAGTAGGTAGTTCAGAACTGTCAGAGGAAGTTGGAACAAATCTCTTGGACCTGTCAGATGAGGTTAAAAGGTGTGTTTTGGAGCTGTCAGAGGAGGTTGGAATGGGTCTTTTGAAACTGTCGCAGGAGGTTAAAATGGGTTCTTTGGGCCTATCAGGGGTGGTTAGAACTGACAGAGGAAGTTGGAATGCATCGTTTGGAACTAACAGGGGAGGAGGGAATGGGTGTTTTGGAAATGTCAGAGGAAGTTTGAACTGTTCTTATGGAACTGTCAACGGAGTTTGGAACTGATAGAATAGATGTGAATGGGTGCTCTCTGGCTCTGGGTGGAAATGTCCCGAAGCCCAAAACTTCATGAATGCATTGGGGTAGTACGCTGCCTGTGAAAAACAGGAGAGGGTCCCTCAATGAATCGTATAAGAAGAGGGAAGCAAGGAATACAAGAACAATAACAACAGAGAACCTCTACTTAACATTGAATTATAATTCGGGTAATACCTCCATAGTCAAAAAGAACTTTGTCCCACATGATTGTATTAATTGTTCATCTATTTATTTATCACAAAGCTTTTTGTTTTCTTTTTTTATATCTGAACAAGTGCGCAGGCCTAGCCTATATCACACTTCATGACACTGTATTTGCAAAAGATTGATATCTCTTCTTTAAAAAGTATTTTATTTGTTTTTTCTTTAGGCTTTATTAGATGTGGTTCAAATGTTATCTTTATAAAAGAAAAGGAAAGCAGATATCTGATATGTAGCACTGTATACGACAGACTCAACGTTCAGTGATGTATTAACACTATGTTTCAGTTTACGTTGATATACTTATATATAATTGGCTGCAGTCATGAAAGGGTGTAATCGGTAGACACAACCCGCCCCTCGAATGGAGATGACAGCATTTACAGGTGATAGATGCTAATGATACTTTATAATTGTACAATTAGTTTTGCACCATGGGTACACAATATATCAGGAATAGTGTGTAAGTAATATACTGCTTTGTGTCCACAGTGGCAAAAATGGATAATATTGATATTGGTGCAATGTGTACTGTCACTTGAAATTTATGTAAACATATAGAAAAAATGTAATAAAGATATATATATATAAAAAAAATGTACAAAGTCTGAACAATATATTAAATGAGCCCCAAAGGAGAAAAACAGAATGGATATAATGTCTCGTATGTGCACTCTAACAAGGACATACACACAGCCAACCAGTCATACCTCACCGACAATCATACTACAAAACATAGTTTAACATATCAAAGCATGTTATGATTCATTTCATAAATATATACAATAAAAACAAGGGAAGGAAAAAAGCGCCGACGCATGTTTCGGAGTGGAATTAGAGACCCACAATTCCTTCGTCAGGGCGCAGAAACATCAGTCATTCATGGGGAGATCAATATTATTCCAGACCCATCCAAATAGATTTTCTACCATCTATATAGCAGTAATTAGGGACTTTAAAAACAATAGTATCAGAAAGTGAACAAGACACAGTTCCACACAGGAAAGTGGTTTAAAGGTCCAATCGGTATCGTTTCTTTTCTTCAAAGTGTGATAACCTAATATGAAGGAAATCCCTCACTGTAGTATTCTTCAAAGGTAGAGCTACTGTGGATCTGTATTTATTCCAAAGTAAAGAAAATATGGTAGCAGCATGGGAGTGCTGGGCAGCTAGTCTGATTGGTCCATTAACTGAATATCGGATCACTGAATTGGTAAAGACTGTAAAATGTAGCCTGCGTATAGCGGAAATTTAAGACATATTCGATGTGGTCCCGCACCACAAAAATAAAATTGCAGATCAAGATGAGAAAACATCGCTCGGTATCTTAAATGATGGAGGTTATGTCCCGCCCGTTAGACTGCTAGTAAACCAAAGTGTTTTCTCATCTTGATCTGCAATTTTATTTTTGTGGAGCGGGACCACATCGAATATGGCTTAAATTTCCACTATACGCGGGCTACATTTTACAGTCTTTACCAATTCAGTGATCTGATATTCATACATTGTAAAATAAAAGTTACTGAATTGCTCCTCAACATTTCTTTGCTTACCAAGTGGTAAGCACTCTAACATGGAATATGTTGCAGAGCCAAAGTAACTAAAAGTGTTATCCAGACTACTCTCTACACCAATTATGCTGATCACTTGGTAGACAAGGGTGTTTTCAGACTTTAGTTTTTTTTTATTATGTCCACTACAGCAGTCATGCTTTCCTGAAAAAATCTAAGAATGCAATACAGTGTACTTTTTTTTCAAATCACTAGCAATATGCAGCGGCGTCACTAGGGTTGGTGTCACCCAGTGTGGTAACTCATGGTGTCACCCCAGGACAGGGTGCCACGCTCCCAAGAACAAGGGGGGGGGCGTCTGTGGGGCGGGGAGGGGGCATGTTCATCAGATCTGCTGTCACTCTGTACTGTGTCTGCGGGGTGCCTCGTGTCCTACCATGAATTCGTGGCACAGACCTTACACCTTCCCTCCTTGGGGACCCCATTTACTGTACTAGTGGTGCCGCCCTTTTATCTCTCTCCACCAGTATTTTCTCAGCTCCCCCCCTACCCCCATGGCCCCCGGTTACTCCACATACTCCGAAAGCACACAGTGCAGATGCTGGCACTGTGCATACTGTGATGAACCGATCTTCTGCAGGCATCCCAAACACAAGGGGAGACAAAAAGAAAGTGCTCCCTTTCCTTCTCAAAGGTATATTTTACGATAAAAACACACCTGGGTATATGGATCCTTGGTATCCGCAAAAATATAATAGTTACAGCACGTAAAACATAATGAGTAATTGTGATAATAAGGTTGGAGCTGCGCATCTGCCTCAGTTGTAGAGTCAATAATCAATACGCGTTTACGGATCTATGAATGGGGAGGGGTGCCCCCCACCTGCGTGTAATGCGAAAGCCCGGTGCGCTCTGGACACCCTGTGCCCCATACCTCCGCACTCCCCTACGGTGTCCCCCCATGTGATGGTGTCACCCGGTCGTAAACAGAAAAATAAATCACTCGGCAGGAAGCATAAAGAATTGACTTGTGCTACTATATTTCATTGTGGACAGCATATAAGTGAAACAGCCCTGTGCCCTACAAACGAAAAGGGTGGGGCTGGGGATCTCCTCCTCAAAGCACTTCGTCAGGGAGTGGAGAGGTGGGAGGGGGTGGGGTGGCAGCCCAGCTGTAATCTTGCTCGGGTTCGAACAACAGCCATTGCTTTAAATGTGCACTTTTAATTGAAGACTACCCGGCACTTCTCCGAAACAAGTGGGCACTGCTATTTTTCGATTTCAAGCATTGACAACAGACACGCCTCGGCTGCAGCAGCCTCCAATTAATGCCCCCACCCGGCCCCACCGCCATAACTAAAAGCTGTGCCACAGAAAGAATGGGCCGGGCACACCCGGAGAGGATGTGAGAGTGAACAAGGAAAGGGCCGGGCACACCATCAGGTGTTGAACTGAGAGGTGTGTGTGTGCTACTGACTCCAGGGGTCAGATGGAGTACAGCTTCAAACATAAGAGTGAAACTAAGACAGGTTTTAGATTTTTTTGCATCTTTTATACAGCGCGAACTCGACCCGAAGGTATTGGAGCTCTGTACATGATAGGCAATAGTAGGCCACTCACCTGCTGAGTTGCAGACAGGGGGGGGGGGGGGGACTACCTCGGTGACGGTCGGCCTTGCTGCCTTGGAATAAAATTAAATTATAGTGGCGCTGTGGCGACGGCGACCTGAGACCTCCTCACCTCCTCGTCCCTCGTGATGCAAGTCACGCGCACTTGGGGGGGGCCAATGCGCATGCAGGATTCGGATTCCACCCGTAACAACATCGCCGACTGCACCCCTCTAGTGACGACGTGACGTCACTGCCGAGGCGCGCAGACGCGGCGGAGGAGGAGACAGTGCGCGCTGCACACAGGCACCTCCTGAATAGAACAAGGTTAGGTTGCGCGCGTCGTCGTTGCGTTTCGGTTTCATTCTGGACTGCTGGTTTGAGTGGTTTCAATAACATTGTGCACGCCGGACGGTTGCAGTGCACCACAGACAGTGACACACCGACCGGACCGGCCCTTTGGTGTCACCCCCCGTGAGGGTGTCACCCAGTGCGGTCCGCACCCCCCGCACTCCCCTAGTGACGCCACTGGCAATATGGGATCAAAGATCCTCATATTTCTTGTCTTTGGCATCATCACTCAGCAAAGGTTCTGTAAATGGTTGCCAAATGGATAATATAGCATTCATGGCCTCTAGGACTGAGAACCACCAGCTAAGGGACACAGCTGTGATTACTCTTTCTTTGATGCCACACAAAGCTCAAAATGAGAAATATTTGCTTTTTAGTTTCCGTGCCTAACAAAACAGTGCACCAGAATGAACTAAAAAGTCAATAGCATTCTTCATTAACTCTGAAGATTGTAAAGATGCTTTCAGCATACCAGCTAACAAGTGGCAAAGATCTCTTACAGGGAAGCACATCAGCTCAGGTATCGATTTTGACAAGTCATCACACAACTTTTTCATATACGTAGCTGAATCACTGCAAATACAAACAAAATCACTCCAATCTTTGTAGAACTTGGTAAGAACTTTTTGCAGCAGCATTCCAAATGACACTGCGTTCCATGTTTTCCAAAGGTCTGGGGTCATGTTTCACCAGTATGCCAGATACTTTGTGACTGCACTCTTTTCACATATACCAGTCACTATACCTTGCATTGAATGTTTAAAGCCTAGGGTGTTTGGCAATTCACTTACTATCAATATTGACTCACTAGAAAAGGGGGCTGATATATCAAGGGTTTTTACCCATTCTCTGTGGGTAAATGTGATGGTACATATTAGGAAAGATATTTATGAAACCTACATATTTCCTATCAGTGAAAGAGTCAAATGTAGCTGAAGAAATCAAATATGATTTTGATATTACCTGATTCGCTACAGTTTATAAAATAAATAAACAACACCTAAAACTTGCTTCTAACCCCTGTATCTTTAGATCAAAGACAACAAAACTGAAAAAAAGGAAGAAGAAACAATATTTTAGTGACATCCCTTAACAACAAAACTTAAGCAGAATAATGTTAGCCCAGTCTTTCTTACTACTACCTTGTATAACAAAGTTACATGCGTATTGGCCCCTCAGAAAAAAATAAAAATGGCTTTCACTCTCCTTTTCCTTTCTTTGAATGGCATTTAGTTTGTGCGTATGCAGGTTTGGTTTTTTTCCAGTGTTTATATGTTTACACTGCTGAGGGCTAGTTCCCTTCCGGTGGGGTTTTATCAGTTATTATAGGTTTAAACCTAAAACCGGACAGCATAAATATATTGTTCAGACTTTGTACCATATTTTGTAAACTCATAAGTATATACATATATATATATATATATATAAAGAAAACAAAAAGCTTTGTGATAAATAAATAGATGAACAATTAATACAATCATGTGGGACAATGTTCTTTTTGACTATGGAGGTATTACCCGAATTATAATTCAATGTTAAGAAGAGGTTCTCTGTTGTTATTGTTCTAGTACGCTGCCTGTTACAGGTACTGACATTGCCGCAGGCCATGTCCTACTTATGTTGGACTGGTGTGAATGGATTGGTTCGGTTTGAAGTTGCCATTGGCCATGTTCTATTTCTGTTGGGCTGGTGTTATTGTGCAAGTTGTGTTTGACATTGCCATAAGCCATGTCTTATCCCTGTTGGACTGTGTGAATGGCTAGGTTGGGTCTGACAGTGCCACAGACCATGTCCTACATATGTTGAACTGGTGTAAATGTGCAGGTTGTGTTTGACATTGGAAAAGGCCATGCCTTGTTCGTGTTGGATTGGTATAAATGTTCTGGTTAGATTTGGCATTGCCTTGTCACATTCCTGTTAAACTCTTGGAAATGCCTTGGGTGGGATAACATTGCCATAGGCCCTACCATATTTCTGTTGGACTGCTGTGAGTGTCCTCTATGTCCCCTGCATTTGGTTGTAGAAATACATGAGTTCTGCTGTACTTGAGTTATGACGCTCAGCTCTTGGCTCTTCATTGCCTAACTTCTTTCTCTTTTCTGACTTCTAGATAACTCTTTGGCCATCCGAGCTGGGGGCTGCTTTCCAGGGTCCGCCACTGTTCTGCTCCTGAGTGGACAGCATGTCAGCCTCTCTGAACTGCGTCTTGGGGACATGGTGCTCTCTGTGGACAGCATGGGACAGGTGGTGCCCACTGAGGTCCTGCTCTTCCTGGACCGGGACTTTTATCGACAGACTTCCTTTGTTGCAGTGGAGATGGACCCTCCCGCACAGAAATTGCTCCTCACCCCCTCGCATCTGGTCTTTGTGGCCAGGGGCATTGCCAACAGCACAGCAGACTTTTCCCCAGTGTATGCCAGTCTGGTGCGGGTGGGGGATTGGGTGCAAACCTACAGCAAGGGCATTGCTCAGCTCCGACCCGCTAGGGTGATCAGAGTGTCCATGGAGGATGATGTGGGGGTCTACGCTCCGCTGACGGCACAGGGAACGCTACTGGTGAACAATGTGCTGGCGTCTTGCTACGCAGTGATCGACAGTCACTCTTGGGCACACTGGGCATTTAGCCCCCTGAGGTTGGTCCATGCACTTACATCGCTGTTGCCTTCCTGGGGGCCAGGAGTAGGACGCACGAGCACTCCCAGTGTAGGGGTGCATTGGTACCCTCAACTGCTCTACAGAGTGGCGCAGGCCATTTTTGAATGGGACCGATCGCACCCCTAAGAATCCCTGGGTGAAAAGCAAAGATCTATGAGAACAGTCTAGGGGTGGCAGAACCCAGGGTGGTTGGTGACCACCGTGCCCAGGAGCAGGCAGAAAGAGCAGAGAGTTGGATAACTGTAACGCTGCCCTCCCTGCACATTCTCACCTGCCGAGTGCCTTGTAGTGTGCAGGACAAAGCCCCAAATTATACCCCTAGGCCAGCGTGAGCACTGAGGGGGCTTGCTGTAGGCTTTTGTGTTACTGACCTTTGCCCTGCACTGGAAGGTCCCTGGACACACTTTTACTGAGACTTGTGTGTAAAAGCAGGTAGTGCCTTGATGGGCCTTTGGTCCCACGTCTGTGTGTTTTAATCAAGCAGCGCTTCTGAGACTCCACGGTTTTCCCAAAACCTCACTCCTTTTGTGTTTTTAAGGAAAGAATAAGTGCCCGTCCTTGGGACAGAGATGGACCCGAGGCTGCAGGTGTTCCATCCAAATGTGGAAGATGGTACCAGTGCCCTGCCTGGCCAGTGAGGGGAGCCCTTACATACTGGACCCTCTGGTAATCAAGTACAGTGAGTGCCACCGTAGAGTCTCTACATTGTTTTGCATGGACACTTTGCACCCCAGACGCTTTGAGACACAACTAGTCTGAGCGCACTTAACCCTTAGCTTAGGCCCTTTGATTCTACTCGACATTGACTCAGGCAGTGGCAGTCTGGTGGCCATGTCCCCTGATGGGACTACCCTTTAAAGCGAGTAAGACTCCCAGAGCTCCCTAACCTGATCAGCTCTGACTTGGAGACTCTGTTAGACTTGGAGATGCTGCTTCCTTGTCCAAATGGCGATGACTCTCAGATCCTCTCTAGTTTGTGGACCTCTGACTCCAGTATCCCCCCACTATGAGAGAGTCTGGCTTAGACACCAACCTAGGGAGAGGGATTCAGCTCTAAACTCTTAGTGGAACCTCTCAGCAGTCCTAGAAACCCATTAGACGTCCTAGGGGTGCAGCTGCTACTTCCCTAGATACTTGTTCTGTCCCTCCAGCTTCTTATGGAGTGAAGATGTAGGGATGTGAAGAAGGTAAAAAGAGAGACGTTGCAATAAAGAGAGTCCCAAAGAGACGTCATCCAAAGGCAGCAAGAGAGATGAGCTGGAATGAACCCCCGAGTACCCAGGGAATACCCACGGATTCACAACCCTGGAAGTTTCCAATGGAAGAAAGACATTTATTAAGGCTCTGCGTGAAAGAGACAGGAAGACAATCATAGAGACATGATAGAAAGAGAGAGGGGAAAAAAGAGATCAAAAGACAAGTGTGACTGCTTCATTGTGCAACCAGTCCTCACAACCCCATGCTCTGAATGGCCACTGACTGCTTCCCATTCGGAACCACCCACAAAGCAGAGACGCTCTACTTTTACCAAGTCTCCAGAGACCACACCCTTTATTTCAGGGGATCCTTGAGTGGAATGATAACGAAGTAAATACAAAGCTGCAGACGTTTAACACTGGTCAGTGATAGATCTGATAATGAATGCCTGGAACTGAAACACACACAAACAAACCATAGGTAATGTGATTTAAAAACGGCACAATTGCAGGCAACCCCAGGGCTATCTTTAATTACCTTAGTTACATAAATAAAACTGGGACTCAGATACAATCTAGCTAGAAAGGGTCTTATGGAATGCCAAGACAACTGTCAGAGAAAAGGGGCAGAATTATCTTTCAAGGTGCAGTGAAGTTGTAGGAAGCACTTTGAAGAACCAGGCACTGAAGGTTCCACCATGTAGCTTGAAGCGTCCGTCTTAGTCAAAGCAATACATAGGTGATCTCTGAGGTGGTTCTGTTGCCACTGATCTAGATCTCATTACTCAATGGGGATGGGGTGGCTGAGGGCTCTTCTCCGAGCCCCCATCACCACCACCCCCTTGTGATTCAAATCTAGATTCCCCCAGATTACTCTCTTCATTGGCTGAACCATTGCTAGGACTGAGGTGCGGATTTCTGCGCTGGGGTTAATTGCCTTCTCTATCGTTTTTGCCTTTGTGGAACAGCTTCTGGATGCCCGGCAGGTAGACTTGACTCCAAAGAAGAAGAGGAGAGCAAATGAGTGAAACAGACGTGCAATCAATAAACCAGCCAAAGATTTTAATGTTTCAGCTAAAAGCAATATTATATATAAATGTTATAATCTCAAACATGCAAAATGCCAATAAAAATACCCATACATAAGACTTATCCAATGCTCATAAGAACCAGTAAAGAATAGAATTAACAATACAGACCTTTAGCTAGCAGGGACAAGAGATGGGAAAAGCATTGTTAGTTAGTTCTCAGATCAAAAATCAAAGTACTATTAATCATTTCTTACGGAATTGGTAATTTGAACATTTAAAAAGAGGCCTGAGAATCTTCCAGGCTGAGGAAATGATGGCTGTGATCTTAACAAAGATGTTCAGAATATCAGTTCCATAGCGCCGTACCACTGTTTCTTTCGGTAATGGTGTTTAGTCCATAGTCCCTTATCAGGGGACCAAAATTTGCTTCTGCAGAACAACAGATTTAGAACAGAAGAAGATAAAGTGAACCATTGTTTCTGGGCCTCCCAATTAACAATTACATAAACCACTATCTATGTTATGGGAAGCCCTAGTTGCAGTGAAAGATAATAGAGGCAATGGTCTGAATTTTAAGTATGGCGACTATGTCGCTACTTGCACAATTGCACCACGTAGGGTACAATGCTTATTTTAGTTTTTGGATCCAGATAAGTTTTCAGCAAGAAACCCTCACTAGCAATTGTCTAGTAGGTTGTCATCTGTCAATAGTTAGTGTTTATCACTGCAATACCTGTTGCACTTAACTTGTTAGGGTTGTCCTATCGTTCGCTGCAGCCTATTACTTGTAAAGTGTATCTCAGAAGTTAGATCCGCTGGTTTTTCCCCAAATAATCCAACGGAGTAACTTCATGGAGAGCTTTTGAATGAACTTCAGCATGGGGTTTTAGCTGAATCATTGATCATAATATCCTTGCAAACCTCCATCACTGCTTATACGGGTTTAACCTGGATTCCAGCCTTTAGGACTTAAGCGGTGTATTGTGGCCCAGAAGCAGCATTTTCCTCCGGAGATAGATTTAGATTTTCTGTAACTCAGGCATCCTTTCATAGTCCCAGATTTGTGGACTGTATATCAATGCTGCATTTTCCCTTATCTTGAAAACTTTAGGACAGCTTTACTGAGTCCCCTTTTACATTCCTCTTAGAGAGTTTGGTTTTGCTCGTGCTGATTGCCAACTTCTTTTTCTCAGAATATGAGCACAAACTCTTGATAGCTTGCTGCATAGCTAGCTCGGCTCAGGGTAAAAAGAACTCCATCTGTCAGCATATAAAAACACAGAGATCAACCTACCCTGCCATGTAGAATGAAAGCACTGTCACAGCCACCGTGAGCTGCATGTTACGGCCAGGCAAGCTTGCCTTTAATTAGACCCCGCCTCCTGCCCCCAACCAATCAGTGTTTAGTACAATGGCTCAGAGAAAAGGAGCAGCCGCGATAGGGAAACAAAGAGACAGGCGGTGCTGGACCGGATAGAGACTGCAGCAGAGGCAAGCAGAAAGGAGACTAAAAGACCAACGTGATTGAAACTTAGGAGAGGAAGAGACAGTTAAATTATGAGTACCAGAGGCAGACTGGGAGGGACACACCGACGTCCTGTGAGAGAAAGAGACTGGCAGGTCAAATAAGGCAGCGGCAGTCGTAGTATGTGGACTGAGACATACTAATTTAAGGGGGGGGGGGGGCAGTGGCATACAGATTGAGGTTGGGAGTAACAACAAGCAGCTGGCCAGGTAGTTCTAGTGCCAACACGAGGGCAGAGACGGTTTAGAAGAGGCACACCATCAGAGACGTTTTAAGGCATAAGGAAAGTGAGCCCTGGCCCAAGGGGGCCCCAGACTTTTTCCCTCCCCCCCCCCCCCCACCCACCATAGAGCGAGTTCTGTTCTGAAGAGGGTCTTGCCCTGACGACCTTGAATAATTCTTAAACAGATTGTTTTAAATACTGTTTTCCTTTATTTATTTTTACTGTGGGTGATGTGTGAGTCGATTACAGACATTTTGCAGAGAAATATTCTTTATGATTCATGCAACATCCATAAAAAAAAGTTTATTTTAGATTGAAACAGGAACCTCGCACATGAGAAATGTGAGGGTGTCACAGATATTTTTGCAGTAATGTTAGTGAGCTGCTGCTGTGTTACAATATTGAAAACACACATCACTATCCCTGAATATTGGATATAAATACATTTAGAATGTCGATGAGTGTGCCTGTGCACTGTCAGTGATCTGGCATGAAAGAGCTGGAACTGGATCATAAATTAAAAGCTGTCCAAAACAGGGGCCTCCAAAGTATGTTTGGCCCAGGGCCCCCAAAATCCTTAAGATGTCCCTGACACCATTTAAGAAGGGCATAGACGGTTTAAGGGGAAATAATGTCTCAAAGTCAATTAGGGGGGCATAGAGAGAACTCAGGAAGGGTTGAGACTAACAAGGACATGTAGAGACAGTGAAAGACAAGTAAGGATAGGCATATCAGGAGTGACAGACAGATCCGGTAGGGGAGAGGCAGATCTAATGTGCCAGAGACCAGTCAGGAGGATTATTTCACTCAAATCATTTGTTTAAGATTTTTGAAATATTTCATTTAGAAATGTCTGCTCATTTAAAATGACCTCACGAGCAAACAGCAAATTGCTATTGGCTGAGGAAAACTTGCAGGGTAAAAATATGATCTTTCTATTGCCCGAGAAGGGCAATGAGAACAGAAAAACTTTGTTTATGTAAGTGGAGTTGAACCAGTCAGATAGAAAAGCTATGTTTCTATTGGCTTATATAGTTTTCGAGATACAAACACTGTATTACCCCCTCGTCCTTCCCACCTCGCAGTCATTACTTATTCAGTGTCTATAGCACTCACTCTAGGCACCCCAATGCTCAGAAAGAGAAACTTTAAAATCGACACCCCTGTACTTCACCAGATGCCACTGATCTGAATGTCCCATGAAGGTTTAAAGAGAGAATGCAAACCACCGTGGTGACATGGTGGGTAGTCTTATTCAGAACTACTGGTAGGCTACAAGGGATGCCTCTGTTTCCTGCTAGGGTCACTTGGGTGGGAGAATATGAGCCTCAGCGCTGTCGCCTCAGGGATGGAACACCATTGCCTGAGCACCGCCTGTAGGGGTGCGTCTCAGGCGGCCATGTTTTCAGTCTGATGGATTTCAATGGGGCTGGACTCCGAGAACCTCAGGTGACTCCATCATGGAATGAAACAAGTTGGGCCATTACCCAGAAAGCTTGGCTATTGTAAGTTGGGAGTTGGCCAGATCCTACGCATCTGGGGGCATGAAGGTGTCCAGATTTTAAAAAAGTATGGGTGGAAGAGGTACCATTTTACATTAAATGGCGCAAAGAGAAGCATAGTGCTTCACACGCTTAAGTAGCAATAATGCTTGGACAGTATGTATAAATACAGCACAAAGCGACAAACTTCTTCTCTTGTGGAAGCATTGGAGGCATCTGGGAACCATTGCAGATGGATTGCCTCCTCCTCACCACATATACTTGATATTTTAGATGTAGACTTAAAAGATGCTGGCAGACAGTCTTGTGGAAATTCTTTGGGATAAGGAGCTCTTTCAGGTTTTCAGAAATTGGACTTGGATTTCGGACTCCCTCTTTCAGCCTCCGCTTCCAAGAATGACTCACGACAGAAAGGAAGAAGTCCTTTGAATCATTCTGAACTCACTGAGTGACTTCATCCTGCCATAGTGTGAATACCACAGAGGACGAGAGGGCATTTGATTCCCAGGGAATGGGTTGGGAGTGGGAGGGTCATAAACTACCAGTGTAATATCATTGATTTGTCAGGCTTACTGAAACTCCTGTCACTAGTAGGATCTAATTTCTACAGCCCTGTGGGTCTGTTGCTTTCATGTTCCCCAAGTACAGGGCTATGAAGAATCTTATAGTGAAGGGAAATGGCATAAATTTCCCAGTTTCTGCCCAGAACGTATTCCATTAATAATATGGACTCCCTTCAGTCAGCACGTGTGGCCGTCATGCATGTAAGCCGAGTGGTCAACTTTCCTGGACATGGAAGAAGCTGCTCTGAATGCCTCCCCCCATGAATTAAAGAGTGGATCAGGCTTCACTCAGGAGCTCTGCTGTTAGATCACAACTATGCAGCAAGTTTCTTCGTGAAAGACTTTCAGACGTTTGCCTCAGGCCTTTAGGTGAGGAAGGACTATGCTGATCTCTATAGTAAAACTGCGGATCAGCTGCAGTTTTTGGCAGTGTCACTGGCAGCTGGTGTTCCTACGGCTGCAGATGTGATATAGAATCTTTAATGTGGAGGAGATGCAAACAGCAGCAGTTAGGATTTTGCCCTTTCTTGTCGAGGTTGTTTGGGCCCAACTGCAGGACACAATTAGTTTATGGAGAGGAAACATGCCCTTTTACTAAGCCACCCAAATCTTATTCTTCTTTTCATAGGTAGTGTAGCACATGCATTGCTTTCATCCTTCCCTATTATATAAATGGTGAACATTTCCTGTTTCAGAAGACACCCGACTGGGAAGGCCCTTCTAAACCTTCCTCTGGGCCACCTGCCTCATGACACGGGCAGAGTTTGTGACTATGTATATGATACATTTGGTTTACCAGGTGTTGAGGAGTGGTAGAATTTTTGCTGCCACACTGGGACACCGCTCAATCCAGACCCTTCCAGTTTGAAGATTGTGTGAAGGGGCTACACAACAGACTTGTCTTTTAGATCTTTCATTGGTCTTTAGATTCATGCCAAATAGAGGCCTCTAGGGGCTGTTGGGTGTTCAGGATCAAGAAGAATGGGCCAGGATTCCTGGGGAGGAACAGGGCTTACAGGTCTAGTTGTCTGGTCAGAATCTCCATTAAGGTAACACTAGACAGCTGACAAATGAATCCACCACAAAAGGGTACCTCATGTCTACTAAAGGCCTCAAAAATGGCCCTGTTGCTAGTGAAGGGGGAGCATAGTGTAATGTTTTAGGGGCTCAAACTATTCTTGCATTGAAGCTGCTACTCTAGGATCCTCTTTGACCAGAAAAAAGGCCTTTGTGGATTCAGTATGTTCATCTTCCTGAAGGGAGCAAATCTCTTCATGGACACCAATTATTTTAAGATGTACACCCTTCAGAGGATCATCCTCCGGATATCCATGTGGAATTCCTGGCCTCCCTGTGCCCCAGGGCACCTATCTCCATGTTCTGAGGCATCAGTGGAGGTTTTTGAGGTTTCTATCCTGCCTCTCCCCTTCCTGCTCGAGTTCTTCCCCATTGCACTTGTATGATCACTAAGATTCTGGAGCCTGTGGTGAAACTGTTCCAGGATCCTAGCCATGCAGTTCACCTGCATTGAAATCACTCGTTCATTCCCGCGGCTTCACTGACTCATATATCTAGGCAGGTGGACACTGTCTATCAGACCTTAATAAATCTGAGGTTCCTCATCAATTGCCAGGACCCGGACTTTTCTTAGTGCAAGGATCCGCTCCTTACTAGAGCCTGACTCCAGACCACTATTCTTTGTTGGTGGCATGCGTAGAGAATCAGAGGACTCATCTGGAGCATCTGATGTTCCTACTTAGGCCCCATTGAGAGCGTGGCGTTAAGTCCAGGGATGCTGGTTAAACTTGGGATTTTGCACCACGACCTGTTAGCACAATACTGAGCCTTGTGTAGTTAGCAAATGTACACGTGGTACCTTGTTTGAGACTCTATGTGGGACCCTTATGAGATGTATACTGGTGGAGTGAAACCTCAAAAATCACCTCTTCCATCAGCAGATTTCGGTGGAAGTAGAGATCAGGTAATTGATGTAGAGAACTCTAGTTGTGGCCGCTTGTACCAGGATCCCCTTGTTAGTTCCACCCATGCTGAGCCGGCCTTTGCTAAGATAGAGCCCTGGGCGTAGAGAAATTTGGAGCCCTTACTGATGATAGTGAATTAAATGAGGCAGCTGGGGATCCCTTTTGTGGTCACTGGTCAGTCCCTGGATGAGAAGAGGCTGGCGTGGGTGTAGAATACAAACATCCCCAGACCTCCTCCAGCCCAAATAAGGCACCGATAGCTTAGCTGCCTCACGCAGATGATTTTTTTGTTGATGTGTGCCAGCAGGGGTCAAAGGGTGAAGGGAGTGCAAGGACGGGGGCTAAAGGGGTGTTAGAAGCATCGTATGATAACGAAGGACTAAAACCACTTTACACTGGCAAATCAGACAGAAACTAACAGGCAGGGACAAGGACAAAGCTGGAGCAAGACCAGCAGGTTACTGCTGTTGGCATAATCTTAATGCACACAGCTCAATGCTCCCCTCCGAAAATTTGTGCCGTGGGCCTGGGCTCAGCCCGCCCAAGCTAAAAGCCGGCCCTGCAGCCTTGACTACACCAGGCTTGAACTGCAAGGAGTTGTCCATGTTGCTCTTGGCCTCTGCTACAGTTCTCCCAGGGCAGCCGGTAGTAGAAGACAGGATGACAACAAAGGCTTCTATGAGCTGGCTGTGTGCAAGAGCTCTCTGTTTCCAGAGGTAGCCTTGTAGGCAGGGCTGTGGTTGGAGGAGCACCTGCTATCATTGTTTCCAATCCACCATAGAGGGATGGACAGTGCGGAGGAGGGCCGATAGAGCAGTGTTTTTCTTTTATTCAAAATATTCAGATTCTTTTGTCTACCGGGGGGGGGGGGGGGGGGGGTGTTCAGAGAATGTCTCAGAAGATTGGGGCTCTGGCGATAGACATTTTTACTTTCATAAAATATGTTTTTCTAGGCTTTTTGCCCCCTGGTTGTCATCAGTAGTTGATTGAGCAGCATTTGCCCTTCTTTGCCCATGGCTCCCAAGTGTCCTTTAGGCATCCCTCCATAATCTCCGGCCTCCGGCCCACCACCGTAATGAGGAGTCCATAGTTCTAGCAGTGGTACCACTCCACTGGCAGATGGCAGTGTATGAGGGCCGGGCCTTCCACTCATGGCTTCAGTTCACTGCCCCTGGAAGTATATGTCCAGTTCTTTGGTGGGTAGAAAGAGATGCCTACTTGCTTTCAGACCCATTCTAGGAGGGGCATATGTGAGGTTCACATGGCAGTGTGTCAGTGGCTTCTTGTCAGATATTTGCAGAGCAGCAACTTGGTCGTCGTCTTCTACTTTTGTCATTCATTATCTTTTGGAGGTGAAAGACACAAGGAAAGTCTTATGGAACCTGGGGCAAGAGTCTTGTCTGCTGTAACAGGCGTGGGTGGTGGATAATTAATGCTCACTTACTGCCCTTAACATGAGTGATGCGTGAAAAAACACAGCACTGCTTTGTGCAAGGCCAAAAAATAGCACAGAAAGCTGATCACCGCTGCTGTTTGTAGTATTTTGCATTAGCAAAAACCAGCATAAACCTTCAGTACATTTGGGCTAATGTGTCAATAGATTGAAAGTCAGGTTCTGATTGGCTGGCCGACAGTAAACTCTGGACATTAACCAATCAGTGTGCAGCATAGACTATCCAATGTCTGTTCAACTGAAGAACTTCAAGCTAAGGCCCAACATGAACGGATTGTCCAGGCAAGCACCTGAAGTACAGGGAGGGTACTTTCGAGGAATGCCTCAGGCCTTTCGTTATTGGAGTGAGGTGTCATGCGTTTGGGAGTGCCAAACGGCTTTGTCACAGTGAGAAGTATAAATGCTCACAAGGACACTTTGAAGATGGCCCAGTCATAAAAGAGAATGTTAAGCTGTTGTGCTAGGAGGATTATTTACAGAACTGGACCATGCCATCTCTTAAAATTCACCCCAAAATTAGCCAAAATTCACACTTGACTATCTTGAAACCAGCAGTATAGGCACCTGACAAGAGGAATGAGAATCTGTTTTAGCCTCTCTGGGTGGAAGGATTTGTCAGGCCTAGATGACGTATCTGAGAAACAATCTGGTCTGCTAGATCTGCATAAGGTCTGCGTTTACAACATTTACTCTTCATTTTATGGCTCATTCTCTGTTCCCGATCTCCATTTTTTTGATTATGAGGTACAATGCTGTGGTGTCATGCTGATGCCTTAACCTCTAGCTACCCTGGGTTTTAGCCTCCTGCTCTAAGGCTTTCTGGGATAAGGGCAGGATGGCTTCTACCCAACAGTGCATGTCTGCCTTCCTTACCCCCAAGAAGCCAATCTGACTGAACTGCACTGGTTTTGGAATCCTCGTGGGGACAAAATACTTCAAATTCACTTTTTATTTGTTGGGATCCAGTCATAGTATTGATAGCCACCCTGTCTAGTTTCTCATAAAATTCCTAATAATCTATTATTTCTGTTTCCTGTGCTGTCTCATAAAGCCAAGCAAGCTGTAATGCAGCAGGCATGCACAACCTCATCGACATGGCAGCCATTTTACCTATTCCTGATGCAGAATGGAGGGTTAGTAAGCTATGCTGCAATTAACAGGCTACGCAAGCTGTGACACAATGAAAAAGCTGCACAAATATCTGCGTAGCGCACATGCAATCCACCTGCGACATAACAAACAAGCGAGTACCCAGCCACGACCCAAGCTGCCGCACAGTGATCAACCTACTCTTGTGCAGGGGGCTTGCTGCACTTCCTTAAAGCAGCCAGGATGTTAAGCAAGCAGTATGCATGCTGAAAGTCTTAATTTAGTGTTAATGCTTCACCTTTGCTAAAAATTATATCTACAACATGGCGGATATACTAACCAAGCCCAGCACAGTGGGCATTCTAAGCCTACTTTGCCTTTGATGTTATTAGTCAGTTATCAAACAGTGAGCCATGGCTGTTGGCAGTGTTAGACTGGCCTAGAAGAAAATGGGAGATTTCCCAATGCCTACAGAGCCTCTGAAAGGACTGGTGGAGTGTTTTTCACCAGACTAGGTCGGCACGGCCCTGTGGGCCTTGACTCTGACCCAGCCAAACAGGCCTTTTAGAGGCACCAGCTTGCTAGACAAGTTCATTTTCCTTCATAGGTCCAGTAACAGGAACATTTTAACTGTTTTAATCCTCAACCGTCAATTCTTCAAAAAGTACAGAGCCAGAGTAGGCACTGCATCCTTCCCTTCAGCCAGTGGTTTGCATGTGTTTTTCATGGTTTTCTACTGCTTGGATGGGCTGTTCTTGAAAGCCTTGGCATTTCGTGGATGGTTACATTGTCCTATTTAGGTTGTGGTGGTGAAGCACAAGTAATCATGTTGCTACAAAGGAGCAAATGTGTGTGTTTTTTATGTTTTACTTTGCTGGCACAACAACATTTAAATGGCTGGATTTTGTTTTTTGCTTTGTTTTGGAAATGCTTTTGGTTTGAATGCCCTAGCCTATTATAAAGATGAAGTATTTTTCACTAATAATAATAATAGTAATAAAGTACATTTATAAAGCGCAACAAGTACCTCTAACAGAGGTGTCCGGGTGCTAACGCAGACAAGCAGGCAGGCATAAAACTATAGAGAGTAGCTCTGGTTGAATAACCAGGTCTTCAGCGCTTTCCTGAACTCAGATTCCAATTGAATTAGGCGAAGCTTGACTGGAAGAGAGTTCCATAATCTACTGATAACCACTGTGAAGGATCTGCCCCAGTACGTGCCTTTGCATATTGAGGTATGCAGAGCAGGTTCTGGGAGTTCGATCTTAGCGAGCATTGTTGAAGATAAGGATGAATACATTACCTACTGTAGCTGGGATAGTCGCCTCTCAGAGCCCTGAAAGCTATCATCAGCGATTTGAATTCAATACGTTTGGCTACAGGTAGTTTAATGTGCGGAGAGATATGAAGTCTAAAAGGTACTCTTTTGATAAATCTCGCAGCCTCATTTTGCACCATCTGCAATCTCTTGATCATATGTGCAGGCAGCCCCAAGTAAAGACTATTTGCATAGTCCAGCCTCAAAGTTACTAAAGCGTAAACAATGGACCTGCGGCAGCTCATCAGCAGTATGTGTAGAAATGTTCTCATGCTTCTTAATATCCCGAAACAAGAGGCTGCCATGTGATGTATTCGCTTGTTCTACATTACTGTCAGTAACATGGGTTTGCTGCTTTTGTTGAAAAAAGAAAAGGTGTGCCTCCCCATAGGCTTTCTTAACCCCTTCTGTGCCACGCCCTTTACCCCTCCTGTGCCGGGCGTTTCATTAGTGGGCGGGTTTCATGACGAGATAGTCTCGTCATGGGCACAGCGCGACCGTGCTCCATGACGAGACTATCTCGTCATGGGCACAGAAGAGGTTAAAGATGCAACGAAAATCCTGGCCCTTTGTCAAAAGTTTGTACTAAGGAATATTTTGGTGTGTTAACCTTTAAAGGTCACCAGTTACAATGCAAAGTTAATCTTCTGACTCCTTTTCCTAACACTAAACTGTTAAACCGTATTGTACAGCTTCATCCTGCGGATGCAGTATGTTCAGCAAATGAGCCCAACTCCCAGTGTCTATGTTGTTGTTAAATATGTTGCCTCATCGTGGGATTTTCTTTCAGGGACAGTTCTGGGCAATGCACACAGTCACCCAGCTATTACCAAACACACTCATAACAAAAAGCCAGACCTTTAGGCTTTGCCAGTGCTTATTAGGACCTTTTTCCCCTGGTTGTCTAGAAAATCTCCATGCCCACTGCTTCACAGCAGGCTTTGTGTTTTGGAAAAGTGCTCATACAATCAGACGTTGTGTTAACCGGACCATGTTTTTTTGGGGAAATACGGTGAAATATAGTGCAGGATTGTTAGGGGATTATAAGAAATGCTAAGCTGCACATGCATGCAAAGCTCATTTGTAAGATTTAAAGTCTGACCGGCTGCTCGGAAAGAATATATTTTTTAGATATAAGCTGCGAGGTGCAAATCTTTCCTGTTCTAACCCCTTCCTCCCCAGACAAAATTATGTAGAGTTTATTTTTCTATTTTTAAATTGAAATAAATTCCTTGGGTGAGCTTTGTTTGGACTTACAAATTTTGTGTTTTTGTGAGATTTGCCTGCTCTGTATTGTAACAATGTCTATTACCTAAAAGCACTTCGTGTTTTAATAAACAGCATTGCACAGTGATTGAGTGTTGGTTGAATCGCACATGCACATGGAAGAGAGTTATTACAGAACAGCCCAACGAATCTCTTGATGTTACCCCATGTCACGAAGCTTACAAACACGGCATCATGCCAACAGGTTCCCCTAAAAAACTAAAAACACATATTCCCCACGCTGATTTCAGAAAAGTATTGAAGGCCCTGATCTTCTCACACTTTGACGGGCTCAATACCCTGATCTCAACTCTCCAGAAGTCCATTCTGCCTCCCTTCAAGCCAGTCTCCAAGCAGAATCTCACCTCTACAATCAAATCCCTGTAACCCCATTGCTGATGGATCTCATTTGCTTGCCGTTGAAGCCAGAAGTGCCTTAAATGGACTATATCACCCACGAAGGACGACACTTACACAAAGACCTTTAATAAATAAAACAACATAAACAGGTTGAGAAATGCACGATCCACGGTTGATTTTCTGGGAGATCTTGAGAAGGTTTAGAGCAAATCTATATGAATCTTCTTTCCCTAGTGAAGGGCGATCCTGAAAAACTGCCGGTGATCCGTGTCTCCTGGAAGTATGTTGACCACTCCAGAGCTATAATGATCAAGTCATCCCTTCACAATGAATTCTTGTTCCGCTACCACCAGAGTGCCCACCTCTCCGCTTGTCGAGTTGACCATCCCATGCACATGTCTTCATTGAAGTCTTTTTGGCAATCATGCCTTTCATGCCCGAATTATACAAGATATTTCATGCAAGTGCTCTACCTATCGGGCAAAGAAAACAAGTGACGAGATAGTGAGGAGCTCAAAGAAAAAAAATTGCATACAATTTGGACTCTAAGTGATTTCTGAGTATTTTCTGTAATGCATTTTTTCATGCAGGACATAGTTCAGAGTGCAGCAAGACCCGCTGTTTGCCTGATCTAGGCTGAGGTTCATGGTAGGACACTTTTTCTTATAGGAGGCCTCTGTTTTGAGAAGCATGGAAGTAGGGGTGTGTGAAGTTTGTGCAGTAACTGTTTCTGTTATACCATTACATTTTGGAAAAATGACACAAAATGCAAATCTAGCATTTTGCGCTATTCTTTTCAGTTCAAAGGGTGTCCTTCCATCCAAAATTAATGCAACGACGCATTACTCAATAAAAAAGCCTAAAAATCCCGAGTACCAAGAAAATGAGATACCTAGCTTCTATTTGAATTCTTCCAGTGCTCCCCTAATAGGTATTTTTACCCCATCGACTCCCATTTATGCCATGTGGCATAATGGTGTGATTTTGCTGAATTTTGTGTAAAAAGTGTAACACGAATTGATGGAAAATGCGCGAATGACACCAGCATAATTGAAATTTCGCCCAGGGGCCTAGACATAAGCACATGCAGACCCTCTAAAGGGCACAACAGGCCTAACTGCTTCCGGGGTAGACAAGTCTCTCCATGTCAGGCGACATTGTTTCCAGTCCCGAGCTTTTTGTTCACAAATGATTTCATTAACTAGATTAAGTCACCTAATAACAGGGATGGGTGAAAGGGGGACAGGGTTCCGGCCACTGTCCCTGAACATCTACTGTGCCCTGTGTTGTCATTCTCCAATATCTCTCACACACCAACTCCGTGTACTCTCAAGTGGCACAACTAACCTCCCTTAGTATCACCTCAGACCAAATCTTCCTGAAGTGACCCCGTCTCCAGATATAAAACAAACAGCAAAAGTAGCCTTAAACCCTGGAGGAATGTTTATCTGCAGATAGCAGCTGATTAGCAGGGAAAGAATACAGGCTTTGCACCCTATAATCCCCCACCCTGGTCACCAGATGCAGCCCCGGAGCAGGGTGTAAAGGAATGCATTGTGTGCAAGGGACTGCCCACAGAAGGGAGAGACAGACACCGGGAGGGTAAGGCTGCTGGCAGGAGGGCTAACACTTCTAGTAGGAGGGCGAGCTGCCTGCTCCTTGGGGGGGGGGGGGGGCGGGGGGGGGATCATATAGCCCAACCAGGTCACCAGCAATGCACGGTGTGAAGAGACTACCAATCGGGTGTGGGGGGGGGGGGTCAGACTGCAGGAGGGAGAGTCAGTCAGAAGGAAGGAGCGATTGCTGCCTGAAGGATGTGACATCTGCTGTCTGGTGTGCACGAGAGACAGGTCAATAACCTACACAAATGCAGAACCAGAGCAGGTATATAATAAATCTCTGTCATTAGGAGGGAGAGACAGCAGGGGCGTAGCTTGGTTAATAAGATTGAGGGGGGGGGGCTTCAGATTTCCCAACAATCACGCTGGCAAATAATGTTAAAATACATTATACGACAAGCAGGATGCATGAGAGGGGCTTCAGAGGCAGTGGAAAGAGAGAGGAGTGCGGATTGGCAGGAGTACTAAATGAGAGAAGCCCAATATTTAGTAAAATAATCAACCTTTTTAGGACTTACAAAACAGAGATGAGAGAGAGCTTGTGTGATTGTGTCAGTGTGTGCATGCACAAATCCCAGGTGAAATCCAACAGATACCTCACCATACTCGACTGCTGAAAGCACCTGTACGCAACTACGCAACTATTCATCATAAAATCTATTCATTAGACTGGTGTAACACCCCAAACACCCCCGTAAGCTACACACCTGAGAGACAGCCTGGAAGAGAGACGCCTTCTAGTGCCTGCACGAGAAAGACAAAAGTCCCAAACACCACTAGAGCCAGACCTTGGGCAAGGGTTAAAGAAATGCATTGTGTACAAGACACAATCACCAAAGGGAGAA
This sequence comes from Triturus cristatus, assembly GCF_964204655.1. Lineage (NCBI taxonomy): Eukaryota > Metazoa > Chordata > Amphibia > Caudata > Salamandridae > Triturus > Triturus cristatus. The sequence goes on along the minus strand of NC_140586.1, from coordinate 50,477,496 downwards.
AAGGACAGCAAGGAAGCCACCATCAGACTTTTTCTCCAGACCCTATGGTTGTAGATGTTTCCTTGTAATTGCAACTATGAAGAAGCAGATATAGGTCGCCTACAGGACACTCATCTCCTCGTGAAAGGCGCAATGAGGCTAACATGCTATTGTATCCCTTCTCAGTTTGTGCTATTTATAAAACCAGGACATTCGGAGGGGGGTGGGGGTGTCCCTGCTCTTTCGATGAGGCTTGGCTTTCTCTGACATACATAGATAAGGAATGGAGGGGGTCAGGAAAAAAAGGCAGACTGGGCCAAATACCCATTACTCCATTCTCGGTTTACTCCCCCAATGAGGGCACGGAACAATTCTACACCAATTTTTTACCCACATTGGACGTAATCATTGGGGGCTGTTTTGATACTGTTCTGTGCCCACTTCATGACAGAACCGAAGTAAGTCGGGAGCAGCATCCCTCATCAGTAGCCCAATAATCCATAACTTTATTTTACTGGTCATTTGGCCAACACCAACAAGAAGGTGACTATACTATATGTTGTACTCCAAAATATACAATTCCTGCTCTTGAATTAGCTACTATTTAATCTTTAGAAATCTCCTACAGCAGCGAAAATAGAGCTGTTAAGGGCATACAAGGATCGTTTTTGTTTTAGTACCCACAAAGTTGCACATCACTGGGTACATGCCAAATGTAGCAACAGTTAAGTTGCTTTGCTGTTTTCATTTGGATACATGTGATGTGTATAAACAGAACATTTTATGTCCTACATGCAAACGTACGTGTTTTCGCTTATTCAAGTAATGTGCTGAAATGGTTGAATGAGATTCTGTGGCATTTCAGGGCTGTGTACTCTGTGTGCACTGTGTGCCCTAGCTTCTGCAGCCCTTGGACAATGGGAAGGTTGTTTCAGTAGGTGTCACTTCATTCAAGCATAGGGTGACAATCCAGGGGTGTAGGGCAGACACAGTGTTATCTCAATCAGTAATTCAACACTTGCCACTACGAAAAACAACCCTGGGCCTCCTTTTATATTTTTCACCTGGTTACCACTTGCTTCAAGTGGTTGACAATTAGCAAAGGCAAAACCTCAGTTTTACGATCATTTCCAATTTGAAAATTGTTTGTACGTAGCAATTGTAATTCAATATTTGGTAATGGATTTTTGGAAATTGCTAATTTGGATCGCAAATGACCAATTCAGTATTTATTCAGCACTGGTGCCTTTTGTACATTGAATATAGTCTTGTTTTTGCAGTTGCAAAATCTTAATAGAGTTAGTGGTACAAATAGAGTGATGGGCTACAAGAAAGGCAAATAGAAAGATGAAACGATCAGATCTTTAGACATTCGTTTAGAGTCCACCCTTTTTCCAGCATAGACACCATAAGATATCTGACTTAGTTCCCGACTAATGCAGACTGGGACAAGCATATGAGTACTTTTGACCAAGGAAAAAAACTACAACAGATTGCAAACTCCCTGTGCCTTCACTGTGGAGAGAACAATCACTTATTTGAGAAACCCCTGTTCTACCCAAGATAGGAAACAAAAAAATTCGACCTTATAGGGGTTTTCAAATTCGAGCACTATTATATTTTCAGCCCCAGTAATCTTACAATGCCCGATCAGAAAACCAACGCAATATGTTCTAACAATTCCTTTACAACTACTTAATGACAGACTATTATGAATATCAGCTATTTTAGATTCGGGAGGTTTCTGGAAATCAGATTGACAATAAGTTCTATCATTCTTTTAAAACACCTTGGATTCAGATAGAACAATCCAAGGAGGCATCTGGGTCGATTGTACATCTTCGGCTTATAGTTCTGTGACTCATTTGTTTCCAAATCTATAGATGAACTGTGGCAAGCATTGGAAAAAAACACTTTTGACTTAATTCAGATGCCAAACTTATTTTGGGTATTCCATGGCTCATTAAATATAATCCTACAGTAGATTGACAACAGATAATCAAACTTTTTTAAAATTCTGTTTCATGCCATCAAAGCTGCCTTATTCACAGAAGATACTGCAGTACCGCTGGAATCTCATTAAAAATGAGGGCCCTAATTACAATGTCGGGCGGATCATCACTGCTTTTGGCCAGCAAGATGGTTCAGTGTTATGCCAGCGACAACTGTGATCTGCTGGTCACTGTTTTTTTTTAAATTTCCTAGCTATCATGAAGGAGAGGTACAACTCTATTAAGGACATGGAGGTGAGGATTATGCTGTACTTTCTTTACTACTTTGTAATAGCAACCTCTAAACATAACCAACTACAATACCCACAAAACCAGTGCAATAACCTAAAATCACATGGTCATACCTCAGCCAATAACATAACATGAAGTCCATGAAAATACTGTGAAATCTTAGACCGGATCCACCCTCGAAAGTCTCTTGAAATGTTGTATCACTGACATGCCCATTCACTTAAGGGCCCAGCATTGGATCCTGTTCCTGGAGAGGCACTGAACTGGGAAGGACCCCCTTTAGACAGCTGGCGTGCAACTTATCTCTACACCACCTTCCTCTAAAGACATCCTCCACACTGAGCCCCTAGAGCCAGGACACCGAGCATCAATGTCAGTAACAATGCCTGGCGCTAAATACCAGATCAACCTGCCATTTCAGGTCTGCATGTAGTCCAGCTACTACAGAATTTCTGTCATCACATCCTCTGACAGGCAGATTTCTCTCAGAATACAAAAGACCCTTCAGCAAATGCAGAATCTTGATCCTCTGAATGCCCTTGTAATGGTGTCGCTTTGAAATCACCTATATTGATGAATCTACAATGCCTACTATGCTCTGTATAAATCCCAGGCACACAAGGGCTCATTGACAAGTCCTGTGCGCCCCTAGAACGTCACTTTTTGTGATGTTGCGGTGGCGCACAGGACTTAGCCATGTCTAAAAGGCCATGTTAAGTCACCCTGCGTGGCTTTTCATAGCCTTGTAGATATGGAGTGAAGCAACGCAGCGCACAGTCGTTGCGTTGCCTCACACTACAGTGGGGAGGTGTGCCATGGGCGTTACAGTGGGTGTTCTCACGTAAAACCAATGACATTTGACACATTCCGAGATTCACAACAATCTGTAAACCTGGGAATGCGTCAAAAGCCTACCCTGCCCCAGAGATAGTGTAGGGGAGGTGCAACGAGGAGAAATAACATTATTTCTCCTTGTTTTTTCCATTTTCTTTGTGTGCTGCAGCATAGAGGAAATCGCCTCCATTGATTGTTTTTGTGCTGGAAGGTGTCCCTTCCTGCGCTATCACAGTCACTACGTAGACACCCCTGTCACCATGGTGCAAGGGTGCCTGCATTGGCACATGGCAGCCAATGGAGCTCCAGCATAGGGAAAAAGGACAGGACTGGGCTGTATCTTATAGATACGGTGCATTTCTGCCCCTTGCTTTTGCCGTAGCACAGCGCAGCAAGAAGCGTGCGACGCTGCCCTACGGCAAAATATTGTAAATGATCCTCACCGTCTACAGCCCCTTCTTTATTTAGACCCCTTCAATTAAGGCAGTTGCAACATCGATGACGCAGAGTTAATCACGAACCGCGTAAATTCAATTTGTCACTTGGGAACCAAATCTGACTAGTCTTGGTTTATCATTAACCCCCAGTGTCCACCTAAGATGAACCACAATGAGTACCTGTGAAAGCAAGTCATCATCTACTGGATAATTAGTAGATTTGAACAAAAAAATGTTTCTTGCTCAAAAGGAATACTTTGTTGTTCCGAACAAAGAAAGTGTTTCCCGCTCAAGAGGAGCAAAAGTGACTAAGCACGCTGCCACACATGCTGCCATGCAGTGCAAGTCCTTGGCAAAGGTAACAGGTCCCCTTTCACGTGCTGAATGCTGAATTTAGGTCTTAAAATGATGCCAATGAGGTAAAAAAAAATCACCCAGGTAGAGTACACAAGTGTGAAAATGACAAAATAATCAAGTAATACTGCCACAAAATGTGGCACATTATGCCGAATTATTCCGTATAACTTGCATTGGCTGTGGCATAATTTAGTCAACTCTGCCGTAAAATGTTTCGCTTCCTTGCTGCATAATTCGAGTGGCCCTGTCTACAGTGCTAGGTAAGGGAGGAAAGGAAAGGGGAAGACAGGTCTTTCTTCGTAATGCCCTCACACACCCCAAGGGATGTCATGCTTCATCATTTGGGCATTTGCCCCTCGTCAAGCCGGCGCTGCAATGCCTGACGCGCTCCCGGAACCCTTGAGGTGTGTGAGGGCATTACGAAGAAAGACCTGTCTTCCCCTTTCCTTTCCCCCCCTCCCCCTTAGTCTTAGCTAATTAGGAACTGCTCAACCTCTTTACACAGATCTCCCTTTGGAGCCTGTGAGCAGAACCTCATAAACTCGGCTCCGTGTCCCTCCTTTGTTTATAAAGTTTAGCGCGGCGGCTCAGCCGTGGGACTTTCTTATTTTACTAAGCCATTGTTCCGCTGTCCAGCCGCAACCATGGAAAATAACCAAGGCCTCTCCTTTGGTGAGGACTGCGTCTCAGAAATACTGAGTGGACCCTCAATACTGGACCCAGATGGAGGAGCATCGACCAGTTGCTCTTCCGGCGATTGGACAACCATTACCAACATGAAAAGGCAACTCAGGAAAATAATCATGCATGGTGCCATCATGACAGAATACTTGCGTGCTAATATAGCACCCAATGGATTGATCGTCACCAACACCCCCAGGATCTTCCTTGAGGACAAACAATTCAAGGAAGAATGGTCGCTGGTGGCATGGAAATGTACCAGGGATCTTCTGGTACTCATTATCAAGACTGCCAAAAGACTGGCCGACGAACTTATTCTAAAAAGCACCATAGCAGAAGGCACCATGAAGGCAAATATTGCCAACGCCGCTTTCAAGGCCAAATTGGCAGAAATTACCAAAGAAATTAATGACAACAAAGATTATTTGATGCGACAAAAAGTAACGAAGCTCCAGAAGGACATCACGCGATTCAGCAAAGAAAAAATATATCCTTATCTCAAAGATGACTACATACCTTCAGGAGACGATTACCCCTCAGATGATAGCACAAACTCACACCGGAGAACTAACTCCTCAGGAAGTAATTTCAGCTCCGATACACAAGGCACTTACCAATACAACCTACAACACAGAAGATCAGCGAACGCCATGTATGGTTATGGCCAACCACCCTACCAAGGGCCCATTCCCTTCCAGGGACCCACCCCATTCCAAGGACCAGTCCCATTCCATGGACCACCGCTATGGCAATACCCACATGGACCACCACCACTCTTTGCCCCCTTTCAACCACAACCTTTTTTAGGCAGAGCCTTGGGCAAAGGTTGAGGCAGAAGAAGAAGAGGCGTACAGAACCAACCGAAATAAGTACAATGGCAGGATCAGTTGCAACAAAAACCACTGCACATGGAACTGCGGAGTCACCAGGAGAAGAAAAACTGATCGTAAATTTATCGGAACGACCCCTCACAGTCACAGAAACCAATATCCTTAAAAAAGGCTTAGGGTTTGTCCCTACCCCAAAAGCGGACCTTTTTCAGACCAACTGTGAAATCCAAAATCTTTTCAGGAAGATCCGCCTGAAGGCTTATTTTGGCAATCCCGGATTTACCTTCAACAGATACCGGCTTACGAAAACCCTCCACTTTCACACCAACAACCAGCATGGTACCACCGGAAGTACTAACCTTCGAAAAAGCTGTGCTCAAAGAAATAACTGAGAAGCGCCTCACAACTAATTTCTCCAACACTACCAATGCTGAAATTACAGACATAAAAACATTATCTAACGACGCTTCCATAACCATCAAGGAAGCAGACAAAGTCGGAGCCATTGTCATTATGGCTAGCACTCACTACCAGACGGAATGCCTACGCCAGCTACAGAATACCAACTATTACACACCCCTTACCATAGACCCAACCCCACGCCTTTCAACCAAAATAGGCTCAATGGTCACAGCGGCACTCAATCAAGGGTGGATCTCCAAAATGATGCGGAGTTCCTCATAAATCCTAACCCCAGATTACCCTATTTCTACACGCTGCCGAAAATTCACAAAGGGGTCGCCCCTCCACCTGGGAGACCCATCGTCTCTGGCAAAGGGTCCCTCTTGGAACCATTATCCAAATTCTGTGATCACTTTCTACGCCCACTAGTCCGGGCGACTCCAACATTCCTCCAAGACACCAGAGATGTCTTGAGACTCATCGAAACAACCAACACAGAGGGTCCGCTACCAGATGTACTTCTTACACTGGACGTGGAGGCCCTCTATACTAACATTCCTCAGCTTAACTCTCTTGAGGTAGTGGAGACAATATTGCTCAACACCAACTGGGACTCACCAACTCCTGTGAGCTTTATCATGGAGTGTGCTAACATCGCTCTCACAGAAAACTTCTTTCAGTTTGAGGATCAGTTGTTTCATCAGACACAGGGTACTTCGATGGGCAGTACCTTCGCCCCGAGTCTGGCATGTCTTTACATGTCAGACTTTGAGGCGAGGTATGTGCTCACGAATACCAACCCTTTCTCGATTAACATTCTCCTTTGGAGACGTTATGTTGACGATATTTTAATCTTCTGGAAGGGCAATAAAGATATGATCCCAAACTTCCTATCATGGATCAATAACCTTAACCCATACCTAAAATTCACTGCAAATTGTTCAGAACAGGAACTGCCATTTCTCGACCTGAAAATCATCAAAAAAATTGGAAAATTGGAAACCATAACCTACAAAAAACCAACCGACAGCCATTGTCCCTTGCAGTATCATAGTTTCCATCCAAAGGCCCTTAGGGAGAATCTTCCATACGGCCAATTCTTACGCATTCGTAGAAACTGTAGTAACATAGAAGACTACAAAAGACAAGCATCCGTGCTTAGTGTCAACTTGGCTCAGAGACAATATCCTGTCCGCATTATCACTAATGCACAAAAACGAGCACGTAACACAAGCAGATCTAGTCTCCTTGAATCACAGACCAAACCAGAAACAGACCTCATAACATGTGTGACTACCTTCACCTCTGAGTCCAACATGTTAAAAAGGGTCATCAACAAACATTGGAGAATACTTGATTCTGGCGACCTAACCCTTGACAAGCCAAGGTTTGCCTTCAAACGCACAGCCAATATCAAGGACCTACTCATCAACACCAGACCAAAAAAATCAGTCCCAACAGCTCCCACCACCTTATGGAATCTGCCCCCGGTTACCGGACATTATCCCTGCGGCCAATGTGTAGCCTGTCCGCTAACTCGAGCAACAAAAACTGTTCAACTCACCCCTAATTGGACCTGGACCCAAAAAAAACACACAAACTGTAATACACGTAATTGCATCTATCTCATTACGTGTCCCTGCCACCTCCAATACATAGGGATGACCACACGTACAGTAAAAACAAGAATAACTGAACAGAGGAGTAATGTACGTTGCAAAAAAACCAATACCAAAATGTGCTCACACTATGTGGAACACAATCACACCCCAAACGATTTAGAGTGGACAATTCTAGAAGCCTTCCCTACCATCACCAGAGAAGCCTTATTTAGGAAGGAACAATGTTGGGTGTTCAAATTGGGGGGACACACAAGGGGGTTGAACGATGACATACCTTGGGCTGAACTGCACCGTTAACTCGCCCTACCTATACTGTCCCAGTATAACATTGACCTCCGACCTGCTGTCCTGAACTTCCCACTTAGAGTCCTCTGCCTGCGTATTTTAACTGAAGGCGATACAGGTAGGTCTGTTACATGATCAGTCCACGCCTACTTACCCCTATATGGATGTCAATTGTCTAGGTTACTATTCTCAATACCTTGACATCCTTAGTCAATACCTTTTCAATAAAGTTTCAATACATCCTCACCCAATATGGCCGCCACGCCTACCCACGTTACTGACATTGCTATTTATAGTGTTACAACAAACAAATGATGGACGGAATGCTGACAATGCAGACATTCTCCCCCAGTCAAGAGATCTGGGTTAAATCCATCGTTCTTTTGCCCACTACGCCACCCCAGTTTAGACATGGCCATATGCAAATCAGTCTTGACCCTGTGCCTCATGGGAACAGTCCAGCCCGAACTGCCAAGCCATGTCTTCCCTGGACCGGAATCAAGCATCCTAGGACCGGTTTCTGGCTATCAGCCGTCATCAGCCAGGATAGCTTGACTCCAGTGGCGTAGTGAGCACGGGTCCCACGTCTGGGAATACCCATCCCACTTAGGGCGAAAAGCGTTACAACAAACAAATGATGGACGGAATGCTGACAATGCAGACATTCTCCCCCAGTCAAGAGATCTGGGTTAAATCCATCGTTCTTTTGCCCACTACGCCACCCCAGTTTAGACATGGCCATATGCAAATCAGTCTTGACCCTGTGCCTCATGGGAACAGTCCAGCCCGAACTGCCAAGCCATGTCTTCCCTGGACCGGAATCAAGCATCCTAGGACCGGTTTCTGGCTATCAGCCGTCATCAGCCAGGATAGCTTGACTCCAGTGGCGTAGTGAGCACGGGTCCCACGTCTGGGAAAACCCATCCCACTTAGGGCGAAAAGCGTTACAACAAACAAATGATGGACGGAATGCTGACAATGCAGACATTCTCCCCCAGTCAAGAGATCTGGGTTAAATCCATCGTTCTTTTGCCCACTACGCCACCCCAGTTTAGACATGGCCATATGCAAATCAGTCTTGACCCTGTGCCTCATGGGAACAGTCCAGCCCGAACTGCCAAGCCATGTCTTCCCTGGACCGGAATCAAGCATCCTAGGACCGGTTTCTGGCTATCAGCCGTCATCAGCCAGGATAGCTTGACTCCAGTGGCGTAGTGAGCACGGGTCCCACGTCTGGGAATACCCATCCCACTTAGGGCGAAAAGCGTTACAACAAACAAATGATGGACGGAATGCTGACAATGCAGACATTCTCCCCCAGTCAAGAGATCTGGGTTAAATCCATCGTTCTTTTGCCCACTACGCCACCCCAGTTTAGACATGGCCATATGCAAATCAGTCTTGACCCTGTGCCTCATGGGAACAGTCCAGCCCGAACTGCCAAGCCATGTCTTCCCTGGACCGGAATCAAGCAACCTAGGACCGGTTTCTGGCTATCAGCCGTCATCAGCCAGGATAGCTTGACTCCAGTGGCGTAGTGAGCATGGGTCCCACGTCTGGGAATACCCATCCCACTTAGGGTGAAAAGCGTTACAACAAACAAATGATGGACGGAATGCTGACAATGCAGACATTCTCCCCCAGTCAAGAGATCTGGGTTAAATCCATCGTTCTTTTGCCCACTACGCCACCCCAGTTTAGACATGGCCATATGCAAATCAGTCTTGACCCTGTGCCTCATGGGAACAGTCCAGCCCGAACTGCCAAGCCATGTCTTCCCTGGACCGGAATCAAGCATCCTAGGACCGGTTTCTGGCTATCAGCCGTCATCAGCCAGGATAGCTTGACTCCAGTGGCGTAGTGAGCACGGGTCCCACGTCTGGGAATACCCATCCCACTTAGGGCGAAAAGCGTTACAACAAACAAATGATGGACGGAATGCTGGCAATGCAGACATTCTCCCCCAGTCAAGAGATCTGGGTTAAATCCATCGTTCTTTTGCCCACTACGCCACCCCAGTTTAGACATGGCCATATGCAAATCAGTCTTGACCCTGTGCCTCATGGGAACAGTCCAGCCCGAACTGCCAAGCCATGTCTTCCCTGGACCGGAATCAAGCATCCTAGGACCGGTTTCTGGCTATCAGCCGTCATCAGCCAGGATAGCTTGACTCCAGTGGCGTAGTGAGCACGGGTCCCACGTCTGGGAATACCCATCCCACTTAGGGCGAAAAGCGTTACAACAAACAAATGATGGACGGAATGCTGACAATGCAGACATTCTCCCCCAGTCAAGAGATCTGGGTTAAATCCATTGTTCTTTTGCCCACTACGCCACCCCAGTTTAGACATGGCCATATGCAAATCAGTCTTGACCCTGTGCCTCATGGGAACAGTCCAGCATGAACTGCCAAGCCATGTCTTCCCTGGACCGGAATCAAGCATCCTAGGACCGGTTTCTGGCTATCAGCCGTCATCAGCCAGGATAGCTTGACTCCAGTGGCGTAGTGAGCACGGGTCCCACGTCTGGGAATACCCATCCCACTTAGGGCGAAAAGCGTTACAACAAACAAATGATGGACGGAATGCTGACAATGCAGACATTCTCCCCCAGTCAAGAGATCTGTTTTTGCATTTGTCACCCCGAGTGGGAAGGGTATGCTCAGACGTGAGTCCCTTGCTCTCCATGCCCCTGGAATCAGGCTATCCTGGCTGACGAGGGCTGAAAGCCCGAAACCGGTCCTAGGATGCTTGTTTCCAGTCCAGGGAGGACCTGGCTTGGCAGTTCGGGCTGGACTGTTCCCATGGGGTACAGGGTCAAGACTGATTTGCATATGGCTGGGTTCAAACTGGAATGGCATGGTGAGCAAAAAAACGATGGATTTAGGCCCAGATCTCTGTACTGGGGTGAATGTATGACATTGTTCTGCATTCTGTCCATCAATTGTTGTTTTTGCAATTGTCACCCCGAGTGGGAAGGGTATGCTCAGACGTGAGTCCCTTGCTCTCCATGCCCCTGGAATCAGGCTATCCTGGCTGACGAGGGCTGAAAGCCCGAAACCGGTCCTAGGATGCTTGTTTCCAGTCCAGGGAGGACCTGGCTTGGCAGTTCGGGCTGGACTGTTCCCATGGGGTACAGGGTCAAGACTGATTTGCATATGGCTGGGTTCAAACTGGAATGGCATGGTGAGCAAAAAAACGATGGATTTAGGCCCAGATCTCTGTACTGGGGTGAATGTATGACATTGTTCTGCATTCTGTCCATCAATTGTTGTTTTTGCAATTGTCACCCCGAGTGGGAAGGGTATGCTCAGACGTGAGTCCCTTGCTCTCCATGCCCCTGGAATCAGGCTATCCTGGCTGACGAGGGCTGAAAGCCCGAAACCGGTCCTAGGATGCTTGTTTCCAGTCCAGGGAGGACCTGGCTTGGCAGTTCGGGCTGGACTGTTCCCATGGGGTACAGGGTCAAGACTGATTTGCATATGGCTGGGTTCAAACTGGAATGGCATGGTGAGCAAAAAAACAATGGATTTAGGCCCAGATCTCTGTACTGGGGTGAATGTATGACATTGTTCTGCATTCTGTCCATCAATTGTTGTTTTTGCAATTGTCACCCCGAGTGGGAAGGGTATGCTCAGACGTGAGTCCCTTGCTCTCCATGCCCCTGGAATCAGGCTATCCTGGCTGACGAGGGCTGAAAGCCCGAAACCGGTCCTAGGATGCTTGTTTCCAGTCCAGCGAGGACCTGGCTTGGCAGTTCGGGCTGGACTGTTCCCATGGGGTACAGGGTCAAGACTGATTTGCATATGGCTGGGTTCAAACTGGAATGGCATGGTGAGCAAAAAAATGATGGATTTAGGCCCAGATCTCTGTACTGGGGTGAATGTATGACATTGTTCTGCATTCTGTCCATCAATTGTTGTTTTTGCATTTGTCACCCCGAGTGGGAAGGGTATGCTCAGACGTGAGTCCCTTGCTCTCCATGCCCCTGGAATCAGGCTATCCTGGCTGACGAGGGCTGAAAGCCCGAAACCGGTCCTAGGATGCTTGTTTCCAGTCCAGGGAGGACCTGGCTTGGCAGTTCGGGCTGGACTGTTCCCATGGGGTACAGGGTCAAGACTGATTTGCATATGGCTGGGTTCAAACTGGAATGGCATGGTGAGCAAAAAAACGATGGATTTAGGCCCAGATCTCTGTACTGGGGTGAATGTATGACATTGTTCTGCATTCTGTCCATCAATTGTTGTTTTTGCATTTGTCACCCCGAGTGGGAAGGGTATGCTCAGACGTGAGTCCCTTGCTCTCCATGCCCCTGGAATCAGGCTATCCTGGCTGACGAGGGCTGAAAGCCCGAAACCGGTCCTAGGATGCTTGTTTCCAGTCCAGGGAGGACCTGGCTTGGCAGTTCGGGCTGGACTGTTCCCATGGGGTACAGGGTCAAGACTGATTTGCATATGGCTGGGTTCAAACTGGAATGGCATGGTGAGCAAAAAAACGATGGATTTAGGCCCAGATCTCTTTACTGGGGTGAATGTATGACATTGTTCTGCATTCTGTCCATCAATTGTTGTTTTTGCAATTGCTATTTATAGTGGCCCGCCGGAAGTGCTCCTCACGGGGCCCAGAGCGAGGGTAGGACGATCGCAAGTTGCCCGCCTACACTTGTGAGTATACATCTGCTACTCCTGCCTCCACGGTAAGCCCTTGGTGCCATTTACTAGAATCATCCTTGTTTATATCGTGGGCGTTCTGTCTTTGTTTTCCCAGCGATCGGAGTAACTAAAGTGCTCTGGTCCATCCCCGTCAGCTTGAACTGGGTTACGAGGGGTGAGTCTCCCCGCCTTTGTACTACTTTCGTATCTGTCACTAGTGTTTTAATCGCACATGTATGTCCTGCGCCAATCCCCGGTGACACCGGACGTTTCCCACTACCTTTATTGATTCAATTAGGGTGCCGGTTGTACACACTACCTTCGCACGCCTTCTCTCTTTTCACCTGACGCACGCATCTTGCAGTATTCTAACTTAGTCATAATTTCGGAATCCCCTTCCGTAGCTACCGCTCGGACGGAGCCTTTATAGCAAGCGTGTTACCCGGGCCGCGTCACTCCTAGTAACGATGATTCTCGTACATACGAATAGTTCTCGCATGTAATTTTTCGAAGAGATCTACTTGCTCTCATCCGTTAAGGCTTCACTGGAGTTCACCACGACTCGACTCCTGAGTCATGAGATCTAGCGCGACCACCAGCACTTTGTTTACGGGTTGTTGGTGTTACACAATTCTCAAGGCACCCTCACGTTTATTTATTCACTACGTACATGTAACAACTGTATGTTTACATTGCAATATGTATTACCATTAACGCAATTAACCTGCAATAACTTTGTTTGTGTTTCGTTGATTGTTCATGCTCCAAAATTGAGGGTTAGTTCACCCCCAGTGAAGGCACTAAACACAACACGTGTGTTCACACGATCTGCACTTAATAAGCTCAGTGCATTATTCATACGTCTTTTCGTTGGTTTAACTCTTGGTTGTTTGTCCCTTGTTTTTATCTCTCCCTTCTCCCACAGGTCTATAGTATACCCCAGTACCAGTCCCTTAGTATACTCCCTACCGTCGCTAGCACATTTGACTTCATTGAGCTAGACGGTAGTGCACTCAATACACAATTATCTCATCGGTCCTGACGAAGTGCCACTGACCCCTTGGGGGCAGTCTGGGCACGAAACATGTTGACCACTTTCACTAAATTAGCCCTTTAGGAACATCACTCCAAAACAAAGGCTTCTACACAGTTTTTAAACTAGGCTAGAGCTACCTCAATAATAAACACTTGACCTAAGTAGGACTGCTCTATACCTATTTTATTCACCTGACGCCTTGTGCACTACCCAGCCCTCACACCCGCAAGCACCCTACGGTTTCTTCAAAAGATCCCCGACAAAGAGCCCCGGTTCCGGGAGCCCGTCAGGCATTGCAGCGCCGGCATGACGAGGGGCAAATGCCCAAATGATGAAGCATGACATCCCTTGGGGTGTGTGAGGGCATTACGAAGAAAGACCTGTCTTCCCCTTTCCTTTCCTCCCCTCCCCCTTAGTCTTAGCTAATTAGGAACTGCTCAACCTCTTTACACAGATCTCCCTTTGGAGCCTGTGAGCAGGACCTCATAAACTCGGCTCCGTGTCCCTCCTTTGTTTATAAAATACAGTGCTAGGTAGACATCTCTCAGCTTGATCCTGACAAACCAATCATTCCCAGGAGCAAATCCATTAGAAGATGGATCCTTTCTATCCTGAAGTGCCAGCAGACCCGTCAACCATTGAACTCTCGATGATCAGCACCAGTCACACCCCTATCTCCTTCTTTTCTCCATGAAGATATTGCTCACATAAGCCCTTGGGTGCCAAAAAAGGACTGCAGGATTATACCGGTTCTGTCTATGTTGTGCATCTCTCAGTCTATCAGGTCTGCTTGATCCTGCACAAACTCTAAGGAGTACCCTCATAGTTTCACTAGAGCTCTGTTGTGATCCCCCGCCACCTGAAGGACGCAGGCATTGACTGTTAGCTCTTTCATTTGTGCAGACACAATTAAACCCTCCTTCAATGGTTGCCTGGGCAGAAGGGAAAAGTCTCACCTGTACAGGCTCCTCTTCCACCTCCTCTGTTGAATTGACGTGGTTGGATCTGGCCTCGACAGGAAGAAGACGTTCATTTTGCTTTGGCACTTGATCGCCCTGGAGGACTCTGAATGGCCACGGTGGAATAAGCACCCGCGAAAAATCTAAGGAGTACAAACTCTTTTCAACAGGGTGCGCACCTTGTCACAGGTAGTAAATGTCTGAATGAACTGGCAGAGCTCATTCATGAGCACACATCACCGAAGAGGCAAACATTGGCCTCTGGTCCTGCCTCTGAAGAAGCCACGTCCCCTATCTTCAGGTCCACTGAAGGGACCATCGGTGTGTTTCCTAATAGACATGGCATTCTCTGTGCCTAGCCAGAGGTCCATATGCCTACACTTTCCTTGACCAATCCAGCTATCTCTGATATCCTTGTGATGGCTCCTTATAGAGCTAATGACGTGTGTTTGCAAGAACTTCAGAACCTTGTGTTCGCTCACTTTGGATCCTTCGTGAGCTTGTCCATGAATGGAACAATTTTACCATCCGACTAAGGCACGACTACAGCCTGGTCTTCAGTGGAGGGGCTCAGGCATCCACCTGGGCCGTTCCTCACTCCTTTCCCTTATAACTTGAGCAGCCTAGCCCACATAATCCACCACTTAGGCAATAGCTCTTACTCGGCTGATCGAGGGTGCTAGATGTCCTCAGGATCAAATGTCTAATATTCTAACCTGGTCACAATCCTGGTGCAAATGTGGTATCTCCTGCACCTCCCAGAGCAGGGTAACTTGTCGGCATTACTCTTGGCCAATGCTCTAAGTGACATGGGAAAGGGGGATGGGGGATCAAAGGGTCGTGGCCTATGTCACAAAGGGTGTGGCATAATAGAGGGCACTACAATCCTGCTCTGTACGAGTTCATAAACAAACACTTCTTTCACAAAGACATAAACTGAAAACCACATGCAACCATACATTTGATTGTTTATAGAAACATGTGTCTTTACCATTAGACGTAGTAGGCCTAAAAAGGACATTTTTGGAAAACATTTTGGTATTTTTAAACAACGGACACCTTTACAGTCATACTGCATGAACTTCTAAAAACTCCAGGAGCGACGAGCAGCAATGACACTGGGTGCCCAGCCTGCATGGCAGCCAGAGAAAGAGAGCAGAGTGTGAGAGGCTAGGGTTGTTGTTTTTTTTTTTTTTTCTTTCTCTTCAAATTTGGCAACCCCAAGTACTTTAAAAAAATTAAACTGAAGGTTTTACAGAGATTGGCAAAATTGTGGGCCGACGTCACAAGATCTATAAAACAAGGTTATTTTTGCGATAGGACTCCGTTATGGGGGCTACCTGGAAACCCCGCCTGGCTTGGAGACATTTTAGCGGCACCTATAAGAGACGCTGGCCTAGAGGTCTGGGGAGATCTGTTTTTTGAAGGGGAGTTGCTTTCATGGGAACAGCTTCAGGCTAAGATTGGACCTAATCTATCAAGGTTTAAATACTTTCAAATGCATAGCTGGACTCAGGCCTACAAAACTCAAGCCCTCGAAAGGAACAAGTTTCCACTTGGAGGATACAGCCGACTTATAAATAACCTGGTTAATAACCCCTCGGGTAAAAAAGAGACCTCATAGTGGTATAGACTCCTAATGGAGGAAACGGATGGAGTTTTTAACCTGCCGGACTTGCTGGGAGCCCTTCAATCTCTGGCCCAAATTTACAGGAACTCTGGTCAGCATCATTCGGCCTTTTATGTAGCATAGTGAAGCCATCATGGCTACGCAGGAACCATCTGTTTACACTGCATAGGGCATATTATTCTCCCCTCAGATTATCTAAATTTGCCAAGGGCAATTCAATAGCATGTTCTAGGTGTGGTCTTCTGGCTGCATCAGACACCCACATGTTTCTCGAATGCCCTAGCTTAGGTCCCCCTGTGGATTCTGTGATGTGCACACCACTATCAGGTGATAACATCTTGGAATTAGCTGCTGATCGTGGTAGCAGACATAACAAAGAAGTCTCTTAGAATGTACTTCTTAGGCCGGGGATGAGTGCTACGGCTACCAAGGGCAGACTTTATTTATACTGAGGGTGAGGGCAAAAACAGAGGGCTTCATTCCAGGTTTTTAGGTCTCGCCTAGCTATTGCGTTTACGCAATCGCTAGGCGAGACTCTAGTAAGAGGGGCATTTCAAAGTGCTCCCAAAAGTGGATTGCATGGCGAGCACGCGCACAATCACGTGCATCGTGCTGCCATGCAATCCGTTTGGGGGAGCGCTTTAGCCCACTGGCACGTGCACGTGTAGCCACAGCCTCTGCATCATACTTCAAAGGGTCCGCTTCCCCGCCCCCGCCACAGCATGCCGAGAGATTGTTTCCTCATGCCGCCTCTCACAACTGTCCCTCCCCCACCACAGGGCTAGTCTCACGGACGCATTGCCATCCATCGATTTCACTTTCATGCCTGTGTTCTCTTTGCCTTTCAGCACACAGCCCGCCCTCCCCCCTCCGTGTTTTCTTGCAGCTTTGCCCAGATCTGAGTCTCAAACAACCAAAATAATAAGTTTGCCCTGCACGCTTTCTGCGCTTATAAAGTTAACATATGCCGCGCTCATTCCCTTTTATTCCTTCTAAGGTTGATAACATTAGCTCCATTAATTCTGCGTCTAAGGATTTAAATAACCATATGTTTTCTTGCAACTTTAGGCACTTCACACACACAGCCCACTGCTCACACACACAGACATCAAGGCAGCAACGGAATGATCTGAGTCCCACCAGTGTTTGCCACACACACATTCCTCTTGCATCTCGTGTTTTCTTCCAGCTTTGGCCCGTGTTCTCTTTGCCTTTCAGCACTCAGCTTCCCCGTAACCACCATTTAACTAACATCCTGCCACACTCATTCCATTTTCATCCTCGCTTTCACTTTCATGCCCGTGTTCTCTTTGCCTTTCAGCACACAGCTTCTCCGTAACCACCATTTAACGACCATCCTGCCACACTCATTCCATTTTCATCCTCGCTTTCACTTTCATGCCCGTGTTCTCTTTGCCTTTCAGCACACAGCTTCTCCGTAGCCACCATTTAACGACCATCCTGCCGTAAACACCATTTAACTACCTTCCTTTTAGTTAAAATAAGAGAATTGCCTCTAAGGGTTTAAGGAACCATAGAAATACAAGGCAGCAACAGAACGCTCTGAGCCCCACCAGTGTTTGCCACACACACATGCCTCTCGCCTATCTCTCCCCCGCCCTCCCCCCTCCGTATTTTCTTGCAGCTTTGCCCAGATCAGAGTCTCAAACAACCAAAATAATAAGTTTGCCCTGCACGCTTTCTGCGCTTACAAAGTTAACATATGCCGCGCTCATTCCCTTTTCATCCTTCTAAGGTCGATAACATTAGCTCCATTAATTCTGCGTCTAAGAATTTAAATAACCATATGTTTTCTTGCAACTTTAGGCACTTCACACACACAGCCCCACTGCTCACACACACAGCCATCAAGGCAGCAACAGAATGCTCTGAGCCCCACCAGTGTTTGCCACACACGCATGCCTCTCGCATCTCGTGTTTTCTTCCAGCTTTGGCCCGTGTTCTCTTTGCCTTTCAGCACTCAGCTTTCCCATAACCACCATTTAACTAACATCCTGCCACACTCATTCCATTTTCATCCTCGCTTTCACTTTCATGCCCGTGTTCTCTTTGCCTTTCAGCACACAGCTTCTCCGTAGCCACCATTTAACGACCATCCTGCCACACTCATTCCATTTTCATCCTCGCTTTCACTTTCATGCCCTTGTTCTCTTTGCCTTTCAGCACACAGCTTCTCCGTAGCCACCATTTAACGACCATCCTGCCACACTCATTCCATTTTCATCCTCGCTTTCACTTTCATGCCCGTGTTCTCTTTGCCTTTCAGCACACAGCTTCTCCGTAGCCACCATTTAACGACCATCCTGCCGTAAACACCATTTAACTACCATCCTTTTAGTTAAAATAAAAGAATTGCCTCTAAGGGTTTAAGGAACCATAGAAATACAAGGCAAGGAGGCAGCAACAGAACGCTCTGAGCCCCACCAGTGTTTGCCACACACACATGGCTCTCGCCTATCTCTCCGCCGCCCTCCCCCCTCCGTGTTTTCTTGCAGCTTTGCCCAGATCTGAGTCTCAAACAACCAAAATAATAAGTTTGCCCTGCATGCTTTCTGCGCTTACAAAGTTAACATATGCCGCGCTCATTCCCTTTTCATCCTTCTAAGGTCGATAACATTAGCTCCATTAATTCTGCGTCTAAGGATTTAAATAACCATATGTTTTCTTGCAACTTTAGGCACTTCACACACACAGCCCCACTGCTCATACACACAGGCACTGATCACACGCACCCCTGCGTCTCAAACAACCCAAAAAAATAGTTTACCCTGCACGCTTTCTGCGTTTACAAACTTAACATAGGCCGTGCTCATTCCCTTTTCATCCTTCTAAGGTCGATAACATGAGCTCCATTAATTCTGCGTCTAAGGATTTAAGTTACCATATTTTTTTTGCAGCTTTGCCCAGATCTATATGTCACGCGCCCCAACAGTGTTTGCCACACACACATGCCTCTCGTCTCGCCTATCTCTCAACCGCCCTCCCCCGCCGTGTTTTCTTGCAACTTTGCCCAGATCTGAGTCTCAAACAACCAAAATAATAAGTTTACCCTGCACGCTTTCTGCGCTTACAAACTTAACGATTGCCATTATAATTTACATTAACTTTTATTTAAGTATTAATTATTTGCAAAAATTAAAAGCCATTGTTATTTGTAATATCAATACATCTAAGTCACGTAAATACAACACATATTGCATTACAAATGCTATAGGTGTCACATTTGCAACAGTTAAAACTATTGACATTGTACATGAGAAAGCTAGTAATTTCAATATTTTCAATACCAACACATAAATAAAAAATTAGTCAATTTACAATACAAAAAGCTCAAACTTTCCTAATGCAAGACCTATTGCATTGCAAATGCTTGTTAGAACTGCCAGAGCTGAGAACCGGCACGACCCGTTACACTTAAAGCCTGGTGTTGGCCCACTGGTTGGGTGTGAGAGCCTTACGCAAGTACTTCATAGTGGCCTTAATCGCGAACTGGGCAGTTTTTTTCCCGGACATGTCCAGCATGTGGGCAACCCAAGGTGAAAGTGCATCATAATAAGCACTATAAGAAGCAAGTTATTGTTGTTATTGTTATTATTAATAATAATTCGAACAACAGAAAAAAAGAGAGGGGATAAACTGAGACATGGAATACAACGAAAACAGGCGCATCATTCGAGATGTAGTCTTTTACTGCCCTCTTGTGGCCAATATATATAAATGCAGCCAAAGGAAGGACCTTTCTTGAGGCACAGGTAGGTCGAAAATGATCTGAAATTGAATTGTAGTTGCATTCCCATATGGAGAACCGAGAAAATATCCAAAATAAAGCTAGATTTTGGTTTTTGGGGGATAGGAAAAAGAACTGTGTAAGAAAAGCGTACGTCTTTTATTTTGTTGCTAAGAATGGTATCAACAAAAGGTTTGCTGCAGTGGCGTAACAAAACGTGAGGGGGACCCTGTAAGTTATGCTGGAGGGGCCCCTCACACTCACATCAGTAGGGGCTGAAGGGGTTCTCCTCCAGTATCGGTAAGCCCCCTCCCCCCACCGAGGGGCTGCGGGAGCCTTTGTTACGGCCCTAGTTTGCTGTGCTAGGTTAACCATCTTCCTAGCTTTTAGGAACAAATTTGTAGAAAGAAACAAAATGAAAACGAGTAGGCAAAAACAGCCATTTGCAACAATGTTTTCATCTGTAATTTTATTTTTTGTCATTATGGCGATTTACAAAAGCAATATACTGGTATGTCCGGTAGACCCTTCTAGTCATGCGGATGCATAGGGTTTGTTGGGTCTCCAAAAACATACAATACTCAGAGCCAACAATTGACCTGCACTGTGTACCAACTATACAGTTCATATGGTAAAATATAATGAATGAAAAATGGGTAAGAAGGAAACCTATGTATTTCCTTAAATGTACATAGGATACTGAGTTTAGGAATAGTGGTTATTTGTACAACTCTGAATTTGTGGTTACCCATACTATCCTATCATGTGAGTCAGAGGGCATTTTGCAAAATGTCTTCTTTCTTGCACACTGGCTTACATTTGAAAGCCACAAATGCAGAGAAATCCAATTGGTATTAACAATTTTTTTGTTGCAGTATTATCTTGCGTGAACTCGACCAGAAGGTATTGGAGTGCTTTACATGAGCACCAATTACATTACACCAGGACACATTCATTTTTTGGTAGGCACGGGGACACTAAGGTATATGCTCGGAATCACAGGATGTTGAGCCAACGCCAAGACTCGAACTTGGTTCCCCAGCTCCAAAGTCGGCAGCCCTGACTATTCTATGTAGTCACATGTCTCTTGGTAAAAATGGTGTCCCACTTGTGTACCGGGCCTAGAGTCTATGACATGCAGGCCCCAGAACGTGAATCGTAGGCAGCTGTGGAATTCTAGCCCTAGCTTAGCCGCCACACAGGGAAACCTACCAACCCCTGAAATATCTGAAAACTAGATACCCGATGGAGTCCAGAGTGTCGTGACTGCTGTGAATCTCACATGGCTGTTTTACCCAGAAGCCCTTGCAGTCCTCAAACTTTAGCTGAAAAACAGATAGTCTCCTCAAATTTCTCTGAGGGAAAGTTCCAGAATCAGTGCAGATCCACAAATTTACTACTGTCTAGTATTTCCCCCCATCTCCCTGTTGCTTGAGTCCGAAACTCGTTAAAAAAACAGAAGACAAGAGGTGTTTGGCAAAACAGGAACAGTTTGTTTATTTAAACAACAGCCGGGATAACAGTTACAGGCACAAAGTCTGAGGACTGTCTCAATTTACATTCGGCATATGTCCTTCTTATGTACAAAACATGATAGGTTGTAAAAGGTTCCGGTGTACCATATATGGTAAGGAATGTAGGTTGCTGCCTTTGGAGTCAAATCAATTGTCTAATGGTTACCACTGGTGGGTCTCTACCTCGTGTGGATACAATGTGGTCAATGGATAACGTGTCCAGATGTCCGGCATGGGGAAAGCATAATCACTATGTGTGGTAGGCCCTGATTGGCTATGTGTTCCTAACTCATTTGGCATCTGACTTTTATGGTGTTTTTAGGAATGTGTATGTCCCCCTCCACCCATGTGTGCTTTACTGGGGCAATCTTCCTTGACACTTTGTAATGTCGCTATGCCTATCTGTTGGAGTGATTATGAGTTTCCTGCCTGAGCGTTAGGCTGCCAGCTACGCACCCTCCCACCTGTGACCTATCAATCAGCAATCCCGGGCCTTGAACTCAGGGTCTGCTTGACTACATATTTGCTAGTCAGGTTGATATAAAGTTCACCGCAGATGATTCTGCTAATAAGGATGAGATATAATTTTCATTAATAAATTAATCAATTTCCATATTAACATCTCAATAACAATGGTACCCAGCAGGTGTGGATGGGCCTAGCATCTGCAACAAGAAAGAGCCCAAAACGCAACATGGACATATCATTTTTTTCCACTTAAACCAACCCTTTTTTTTACAGTGTCGATACCTGTGGATTTTGGGCCTGGGATGAGCCTCCACCTAGGGAAAATGTGAAACCTACCAAACCCAGATATTTCTGAAAACTAGACACCAGTGGGAGCCCAGGCTATTGTGTCTTGCATGGATCTCATGGTGTTTTAACTAGAGGCTCTTGCAAACCTCAAACTTAGGCAAAAACACAAATTTTCCTCACATTTATGTGAGAAAAAGTTTTGAAATCAGTGGAGATGGGCAAATTTCCTACCACCCAGCATTCCAACACATCTCCTGATGAAAACTGTATCAACCTTGAGTGAGTGGGCCTAGCATCTGCAATAGCAAAGGGCCCAAAACGTACCATGGACAGATACATTTTTTCCACTCAAAACCAGCCATTTATGTGATGCTGGTATCTGTGGATTTTGAGCATGGGCTCGGCAGCCATCAGGGGAAGACTACCAAACCCAGGCAGGTTTGAAAACAAGACACCTGAGGAAGTCCAAGGTGGTCTGCCTTTCAAGAGTTTCACAAAATATTCTTACCCAGAAGCCTTTGCAAACCTCAAACTCTAGCTAAAAACAAACTTTTTTTCAAATTGTTTGTGAGGGAAGATTCCAGAATCAGCAGGAATCCTTACACTTCCTTCCACCCAACTTCCCACACTTCTCCTGATAAAAATGTTTTCCCATTTGGGTGGGTGGAGCTCTTTGGGTGTCGGTGGGATTTCAGGGCCCCACCCTGGACGAACCTTCCATCCTCCCCACAGGCGGGCAGAAAGACTGTGTTCTCCCTTTTGAGGTGGGGTTATGACCCTGTGCCAGGTTGGGCCGCAGCACCCCAGTGTTATTATGGTTTCCCATTGCCTAATGGGCCTTCTACCACCATGGTGGGGTGATGCAAATTAGGAGCTAACTGTCTAATCTACCTCTTGAGGTCACAAATACTGTATTGCCCCACCTTTCGGACTAGGGGCATGGCCCTATGCATGTTGGGCTGCTCCCCCTCATTTATTTTTTTAAGACTTTTCCTGGTGTCTCGTGGTCTTTTTTGGAGGGATATCCCCCAATCTTCCCACCACAGGGAAGAAAGACTGTAAAGGGCCCTTGTGTGGTGGGGGCATAGCCCTGTGGTTGGTGGGCCAATCCCACCCTTTCTTATTCTTTCAAGACTTTCTCTGTGTGGAGGGGGAGGTCGTTCTCCAATCTGCTAATAAGGAGAAGCTAAAGCTATCAATTTTTAAAGTTTTAAGTGGCAATAGCACTAATAAGCACAAAGTGCCAATGCTAGTCAATGGGTGCGGTATATGGGGACCTAGACACAATTGAGTCTGACTACCATTGAGTGCCGATCGAATACACCAACCATGTTTAACCTGGTCAAAGACTTTACCCTTTAACATAGTCCTTTAAGTCACAACACACCCCAGAAAATACACTCCTAAAGCCCCTAGCTCTTCACTGGAGGCACTTAGAGACTTGCGAAGTGTCAGGCAGAGGCCAACAGCAAGGTACCGTTTTTGTCTAGTTGCCACTGGGAGCTGGGCAGTTGCAGGAAATACCTCTTGTAGCTTGTTGGATCACTGTGGCTTCAACAGGTCAGCTGTTTGACCCTTGGGGTATCTGGACAAAATATTGAGTTTTAAATATCGGAAAAGAAATATTGTGATACAAAAATATTGTTATGCAGAAATATAGTTGTTAATAATTTAAATTATTATTATTTATGTAAATTGCACAATAATGATATGTTTTAAGTTATATATTAGGTGTGGTTGCTGGGTTTGAAGGGGTATGGGGAAGCTAATTATTAATAATTAGTTATTAATTAGTAATTAGTTACCAATTAATCATTAATTTAAGTAATAAACAATGGCCAAATTGTTTTCATTCAAAAATTAAATATTAAATAGTTTAATAAACATGTTAATTTGTTAATTGTTTTTTATTTTATATATACTTTTTTTGGTTAATTAATAACGTTTATATTAAGAGTTTTACATTTGTTATAAATTAATAGGGTTATGTTTCATATCTGTTATATGTTTGAAGTGAAGAACTTTCCCCACTGCTGCACAGACTGTAGTGGGAATAGTAAATGTAACCCTTCCGAAATCCAACGTTTTTCCTATTGTTGCACAAATTGAAGTGGGAATAGTAAATGTTACCCCTCTGGAGTCCAACGCTTTCCCTACTGTTGGACAGACTGAAGTGGGTATAGTAATTTTAGCCCCACTGAAGTCCAAGGCTTTGCCCACTGTTGCACACACTAGAGTAGGAATCATAAGTTTTACCCACTCCAAAGTCCAATGTTTTCCTAACTGTTGCACAGACTGGAGTGGCAATAGTAAATTTAACCACTCTGAACTCCAATGCTTTCCCTACTGTTGCACAGACTGGAGTGTGAGTTTTATATTTATATTCACAGACTTCAATACTTTTTTTAAATATTGTTTGAATATATCTCATGTTATTATTTTATTTAATTTTATATTATTTGTTTATATGTATATATATATATATATATTTTATATAATTTATCATTTTAGTAAATATCTTTTTTTCTAATTGTAACAAATTTGGTAATTTATTTAATGTTTTGTATTTGATGTATTAACATTTATTATGTTTTATACAATTATTCATATATGTTTATGTGTATATATATATTCAAATTCAGCTTTATTCGATTTTTCATACAATAAAAATCATAAAAGCACAGTTAAAAAAAAAAAGGAAAGACATTTCACCTTCGGTATATATCCAAAGAAACAGGAGTGACATCACTTTGAAAACTTAACATTGTATTCCTATATCTAATAACAGATTTAAAAAATGAAGAGATGGCCACAATAGTCTGTTCATTTTCTAAACATTGTAACCTCAGGAAAGCTGTTCTGCATTGTCTTAGGCTCATGTTCTTCAAAATGGGAATTAAAAACCTTTTCCTAGGTAAAGTGTAGTATTTACAAAATAGGATACAATGCAACATTGATTAAGTTGAAATGTCATCACATGGACATGGGAGTAAATTTCTCGACCAATCATTAACTTCTGGAAAGGTAATCATTCTATAAAAAGACCCAAAGCGAAAACGGGTTAAAAGCATACGACTAAATCTTCCCTGAACCTCTACCAAATAAGGTTGTATGCCTGGACATATTATCATCAAATGGTTATCCATGACTGATATTTTATCTCTCTCAGTGAGCCATCCCTTATTCTCTAGATGGTTCAGGCACACTGTTTTCAGGGGTTTTCTAGGTATTGTTTCCAAACTCTCTGGAGTGTCAAAATATTCAGGATGGCCAATATCATATGCCATTTTTATTATATAAGAGATCCATGGTATTTTAGCCACCCTATCCAGTTTTAAACAATCCATGATTACATCCCGGTTAAAACCTGTCTCCATGGAAACCCAGACCTTATGCCAAAGTAAAAGGGTGTTAATTCTAATAATATCAGAAATGAACGGGAGACCAATTTCCATATGACAGCTAAAAGTAGCAGTGGAACTAGGAACCGCCAGCAAATAACTAATAAAGGCATTTTCACAGTACTGAATTTGTTGCGCATCTACGAGGTCCCAAATACCTGCCCCATATATTGCTGTTGATATACATTTTGCTTTATAAATGTCTTAAGGCTCAGGCACAGGTCTACAGCCTACTTTTTTTGAGAAATTAATAACCGCTCCTATTTCTCTTGAAAACGTTAATTTTCTTGCCTGCATAGCCGATTTCCAAGAACCAGACCTATCAAAATTAATTCCCAAATAGGAAAACTTATCTGTACTTTCAATTTTATTACTATTAATAAAAATGTCAAATTTGTTACTCTTTTTTATACCACAGCTCATTGTATATGTCTTGCTGATATTTACATTTAAGCCTGTCTTGCATGTAATTAACAAAGTTAGTGACAGTTTTTTGTAAGCCTATCTGGGTCCGCACCATGATAACTGCGTCATCCGCATAAAGTAAAATGGGAACGGGGGTATTCTTGATGATCGCATAATCCTGCCGGTGTTCAATCAGGTATTGACCCAGGCTGTTAATATATAAGGAAAAGAGGAAAGGGGCAAGTATACAACCTTGCCTCACCCCCTTTCTTATGCGAAACTTAGTTGAACACTCCCCCTGCCTCCCATAACGCACCCTTGCCCCTGCCCCCCTGTACAATTCCTTGATAAATGATAGCAGAGGTGCATCCACTTCCATATCTTTTAGGACACTCCACAATTTATCGTGTTTTACACAGTCGAACGCTGAACTCAAATCAACGAACGACAGAAAAAGTTTTCTCTCCTTTGCTAGTGTGTATTTACTTATAATTAAAATTAAATTAAGTCCCTGCTCAATTCTGCCAAGCCCCGCACGAAAACCATTTTGCAAATTAGACAACACGCCTGTCTCTTCGGCCCATGTTTGTAGTTTATTTAAAATTACCCTCCCTACTACTTTCAGGAGGGAATCCAGCAGGGAGATTGGACGATAGCTCATAGGTTCATTTCTAGACCCCTTTTTAAAACTGGGAATCACAATTGCGTCCGACCAGGTAGGAATGAAACCATGTCGGCTACAACTAATTAAAACATTGGTTAACAGTGGTGCCCATAGCCCAATGTTGTTTTTATATACGCCCACTGGGACGCCATCCGGCCCTGGTGCTTTCCCGTAGGCACTCTCAGTTATAGCCCTAGTTACTTCTTCGAGAGAGAGATATCGATATCTATGGGAAATACTCTGAACTGTAATCTCATCATTCCCCGCGACTACTGAGGATGTCTCAATATGACCAATGGTCTCATCGTTATGAAGACCCACAAAAAATTCAACCCAGTTATCCTCTGTGATTGCAATGTCTATAATATCAGAGTCCCTATTCACAAAAAAAGGAGCATTAACAGCTGTCCAGAAACCAACATTATCCTTCCTTAAACAAGCCTGGTGCAACGCCTGCCAAATCCTCATTTGAGCCTTGCGCTTTTTTATCGCCTGTCGATATGAGGTTCTCGCCTGTCTAATTTCCTCCTTACATCTAATTTCACTATGCAAAACATTCTTCAGTTGGGTATGGGCCTTACTACATTCTCTGTCGAACCAGCCCTGTGGTTTATGTAATCCTTGTCTCTGTTCACTTATTAACAGTTTCTGAACCTCACATGTAATATTACAGAAGGCATTAAGAATTTCTTCATCATCCCTTGTCTGAGAAAGACAGACTTCAAGATCGCCACGTAACCTGTTTACTAATTGCTTAATAAAAACCACGGGGTCCACTTTTGCCCAGTTTAGAGAGTACCCGGTTGTTCTTGAGAGATTAATATTGAAATTATAATGTGCGTTCTTCTTATTTTTAATTCTAACCGACCTTCCTAAAGAGAAGACTATACTAATTGGATAATGATCACTCATTATATAGTCATAGGTTTTAAAAGTACGACAATTACAAGAATACCTATTTGACACTAGGACAAAATCAATAATGGAATTGCATCCCCTCCCATTAAAAGTGGGCTCAAAAGGTACAAGGGGAATACACAGTTTGTTAGCATATCCCAAGTCAAACTAGAAATCTATTCAATTTAACAAATCCCCCAAAGCTGTATGTGAAAAATGAGTCGGCATATTTTCTTTGTCTTGACCTATGCCACAAATACTCCGTTTACTATGTTGACACAAAAAACAATTAAAATCACCACTCCATATAATACACATATCCCCATACATTTTCTTTTCTAAATTACACAATGTTTGACATAAGTTTGCTAATACACTCGTCTGAACTTTGGGGATATTATTATAGAAATGTATTAACATTATACAATTTCCTCCTCCCATATTTACTGATAAGATCTGATAGTGCCCCACCCCCACAAAATAACAGTCTTTCTGGCCCCCCTGGGGGTCAGATGGGGTAGTAGCCCCCAATCTGCCCCCTGGGGGGCAGAAAGCCCAATAGACACCAAGCATTTTCCCCATTGAATTTAGGGGCAGGGGCTGCCCAAGATGGGTATGCCAATGCACCTGGGATTTTGGCCCCGGGCTCGGCGGCCATGTAGGGAAACCTACCAAACCCACACATTTCTGAAAACTAGACACCCGGGGTAGTCCAGGGAGGTATGGCTTGCGTGGACCCCCAACTTTTTCCTACCCAGAAAATCCTGCAAACCTCAAATTTAGCTGAACAAATCACTTTTTACTCAAATTTCTGTGTGGGGAAATTGTGGGATCACCGGGCTGACACAAATTTCCTACCACCCAGCATCTTCTGACAAAAATGCTACCTCACTTGTGTGGGTGGCCCAAGTACCCGCGACAGGCAAGGGCCCAAAACGTATTGAGGAGACATCAAAATTACTTATCACAAAATGAACTGATTTTGCAAGGGGGGGGGGGGGGTCACCTGGGTTTTTGGCCCGGTCTCGGCGGCCATCTAGGGAAACCTACCAAACCCACACATTTCTAAAAACTTAACACCCGGGGCAGTCCAGGGAGGTATGGCTTGCGTGGATCCCCCAAGATTTTCCACATATTTTTGCATGGCATCACGGTGCCGGCACAAATGTCCTACCACAGAGCATTCCTCTCCGTCCCCAGAGTAAAATGATACCTCACTTGTGTGGGTGTCCAATGCAGAATTGGCTCAAAACATGTTTTTTTTTTTAAATGTAGCGCTTCGAATTCACTGTGCTATACCCTTAATCCCTTGGTTTTTGGATCTTCCCACTCACAGGCCCTTGCTCCACCCACACAAGTGAGGTATAATTTTACTCGGGAGACTGAGGGAAACACTTGTGCCGGCACAGTGATCTCAAACAAAAATGTATGGAAAATTTGTTTTTTTCAGCTAAATTTGAGGTTTGCAGGGGATTCTGGAGGAAAACGTTGGGTGTCCACGCAAGCCATAACTCCCTGGACTCCCCCAGGTGTCTAGTTTTCAGAAATGTGTAGGTTTGGTAGAGTTCCCGAGATGGCTACCAAACCCGGGGCCAAAAACCCAGGTGACCCCCCTTTGCAAAACCAGGTCGTTTTGTGATAGGTAATTTTGATGTCTCCTCAATACATTTTGGGCCCTTGCCTGTTACGGGTATTTGGTCCACCTACACGAGTGAGATACAATTTGTATCGGGAGACCTGACGGAACGCTGGGTGGTAGGACATTTGTGTCAGCCCGGTGGTCCCACAACTTACACACAAAGAAATTTGAGAAAAAAGTGTTTTTTCTGCTAAATTTGAGGTTTGCAGGGGATTCTGGGTAGGAAACCGTTGGGGAGTCCACGCAATACCTACCTTGCTGGACTCCCCTGGGTGTCTAGTTTTTAGAAATGTGTGGGTTTAGTAGTTTCCCAAGATGGGCACCAAACCCGGGACAAAAACCCAGGTGACCCCCCCTTGCACAACCAGATTATTTTGTGATAGGTCATTTGGATATCTCCTCAATATGTTTTGGTCCCTTGCTTATCACGGGTACTTGGCCCACCCACACGAGTGAGGTACAATTTTTATCGGAAGACTTTAGGGAATGCGGGGAGGGTCGAATTTTGTGGATACACGCAGATTCCAGAACTTTCCATCACAGCAATGTGAGGAAAATATGATTTAGTTGGACAAAGCTTGAGGTTTGCAGGTAATTCTGGATAACAGAACCCGATGAGAGCCACACAAGTCACACCCTCCTGCATTCCCCTGGTTGTCTAGTTTTTAAAAATGTATAGGTTTGCTAAGTTTCCTTAGGTGCCAGCAAAGCTAGGGTTCAAAATCTACAGCTAGGCACTTTGCCAAAAAAGGGTTTGTTTTCACTGTAAAAATGTGGTGTGTCCACGTTGCGTTTTGGGCCATTTCCTTTCGCGGGCACAAGGCCTACCCACACAAGTGAGGTACCATTTTTATCAGAAGACTTTGGGGAAATCGGGGTCTGGGTGGAATTTTGTGGACCCACACAGATTCCAGAACTTTCCATCACAGAAATTTGAGGAAAATGTGTTTTTTTTACAAAGTTTGAGGTTTGCAAGGGATTTTGGGTAACAGAACCTGGTGAGAGCCACACAAGTCACCCATTCCTGGATTTCTCTTGATGTCCAGTTTTAAAAAATGTATAGGTTTGCTAGGTTTCTCTATGTGCCGGCTGTGCTAGGGTTCAGAATCCACAGCTAGGCACTGTGCAAAAAAAACGGTCTGTTTTCACTGTGAAAATGTGGTGTGTCCACATTCCGTTTTGGGCTGTTTCCTGTCGTGGGCACTAGGCCTACCCACACAAGTGAGGTACCATTTTTATTGGGAGATTCTGAGGAATAAGGGGTGGGTGGAATGTTGTGCACCCACACAGATTCCAGAACTTTCCATCACAGAAATGTGAGGAAAATGTGTTTTTCTTTATAAAGTTCGAGGTTTGAAGGGGATTCTGGGTAACAGAACCTGGTTCAAGCCGCACAAGTCACCCCTTTCTGGATTCCTCTGAGTGTCTAGTTTAAAAAAATGTATAGGTTTGATAGGTTTCCCTAGGTGCCGGCAGAGCTAGAGTTCAGAATTCACAGCTAGGCACTTTGCGAAAAAAGGGTCCGTTTTCACTGTAAATTTGTGGTGTGTCTACATTTAGTTTTGGGCCATTTCCTGTTGCGGGCACTAGGCCTACTCACACAAGTGAGGTACCATTTTTATCAGAAGACTTTGGGGTATGCGGGATGGGTGGAATTTTGTGGGTCCACGCAGATTCCAGAACTTTCCTTCACAGAAATGTGAGGAAAATGTGTTTATTTTTATAAAGTTTGAGGTTTGCAAGGGATTCTGGGTAACAGAACCTGGTGAGAGCCACAAAAGTGACCCCTTTCTGGATTCCTCTGGGTGTCTAGTTTTAAAAAATATATAATTTTGCTAGGTTTCCCTTGGTGCCAGCAGAACTAGGGTTCAAAATCCACAGCTAGGCACTTTGCAAAAAGGGTTAGTTTTCACTGTAAAAATGTGATGTGTCTACATTGCGTTTTGGGCCGATTACTGTCACGGGCACTAGGCCTACCCACACAAGTGAGGCACAGTTTTTATCAGAAGACTTTGTGGAGCACGGGGTGGGTGGAATTTTGTGGATCCACACAGATTCTAGAACTTTCCATCATAGGAATGTGAGGAAAATGTGTTTTTTATACAAAGTTTGAGGTTTGCAGGGGATTCTGGGTAACAGAACCTGGTAAGAGCAACACAACTCACCCCTCCTGGATTCCCCTGGGTGTCTAGTTTTCACAAAGGTATAGGTTTGCTAGGTTTCCATAGGTACTGGCAGAGCTAGGGTTCAAAATCTACAGCTAGGCACTTTGCAAAAAAAGGGTCGGTTTTCACCGTAAAAATGTGGTGTGTCCACGTTGCATTTTGGGCCGTTTCCTGGCGCGGGCACTAGACCTACCCACACAAGTGAGGTACCATTTGTATCAGAAGATTTTGGGGAATGCAGGGTGGGTGGAATTTTGTGGACCCATACAGATTCCAGAATTTTCCATCACTGAAAATGAGGAAGGTGTGTTTTTCTTTATAAAGTTTGAGGTTTGCAAGGAATTCTGGGTAACAGAACCTGGTGAGAGCCACACAAGTCACCCATTCCTGGATTCCTCTGGGTGTCTAGTTTTCGAAAAAGGTATAGGTTTGCCAGGTTTCCCTAGGTGCCGTTAGACCTAGAGTTCAAAATCCACAGCTAGGCACTTTGCGAAAAAATGGTCAGTTTTCACAGTAAAAATGTGGTGTGTCTACGTTGCGTTTTGGGCCGTTTTCTGTCACGGGCACTATGTCTACCCACACAAGTGAGGTACCATTTTTATTGGAAGACTTTGGGGCATGCGTGGTGGGTGGAATGTTGTGTATCCACGCAGATTCCAGAACTTTTGATCACAGAAATGTGAGGAAAATGTTTTTTTTTTACAAAGTATGAGGTTTGCAAGGGATTCTGGGTAACAGAACCTGGTGAGAGACACCAAAGTCACCCCTCATGGATTCCCCTGGGTGTCTAGTTTTAAAAAATGTATAGGTTTTCTAGGTTTCCCTAGGTGGCGGCAGAGCTAGAGTTCAAAATCCACAGCTAGGCACTTTGCAAAAAAAGGGACAGTTTTCACTGTAAAAATGTGGTGTGTCTACATTGGGTTTTGGGCCGTTTCCTGTCACAGGCACTAGGCCTACCCACACAACTGAGGTACCATTTTTATCGGAAGACTTTGTGGAGCACGGAGTAGGTGGACTTTGTGGATCCACGCAGATTCTAGAACTTTCCATCACAGAAATGTGAGGAAAATGTTTTTTTTTTTTAAGTTTGAGGTTTGCAAGGGTTTCTGGGTAACAGAACCCAGTGAGAGCCACTCAAGTCACCCATCATGGATTCCTGTGGGTGTCTAGTTTTCAAAAATGTATAGGTTTGCTAGGTTTCCCTAGGTGCCGGCTGGGCTAGGGTTCAAAATCTACAGCTAGGCACTGTGCAAAAAAAGGGTCTGTTTTCACTGTAAAAATGTGGTGTGTCCACATTGCGTTTTGGGCTGTTTCCTGCTGCGGCATTAGGCCTACCCACACAAGTGAGGTAGCATTTTTATCAGGAGACTTAGTGAAAGTCAGAATTGTAGAGCAACTGTTTTTACCCATTGGCTTCCTATGCATTTCTGGCTTCCTAATGTAAGACAATGTATAAAAAAGAAGTCACTTTGAAAAATGTCCTACAATTCACAGGCTAGTATGGGTAACCACAATTTCAGAGATGTGCAAATAGCTTCTGTTTCTAAACTTTATATTTTGTTCCTATTTCGGGAATACATAGGTGTCTTTGATACCTATGTTTCACTCTTTCTGTTTTTCCAAATTAATTGCTATATACCCGGTACATAATGAAAAAACACTGCAAGACGCTGCTCAGTTATTAGCTCTGGGTTACTCGGGTTCTTGGTGAACCTACAAGTCCTATATATCCCCTTAACCAGAAGGGTCAAGCGGCTGTAACGTTACATTGCTTTCAAACATCTGTCATTCTTAGAAGTTACAGGTGAAAACGTTGGCAGAAATGGCTGTTTTTTTCAACTAATTTTCAATTTTTCTGATTTTCAACTGTTAGTTTCTATTAAAAAAACTTGAAGGATCTACACAAATGACCCCTTGCTGAATTCAGAATTTTGTCTCCTTTTAGAAATGTATAGATTTCCAGAATCCATTATTGCTTTCACACCCATTTCTACCACTAACTGGAAGGAGGTTGAAAGCACAAAAAGTAGCATAAATAGGCTATGTCTCAATAAGATGCCAAAACTGTGTACATTTTTTAAAGTTTTCTGACAATAGTCTGCTCGTCCCTGAAAGCTGGGAAGATGATGATTTCAGACCACAAACCCCTTTTTGATACCATTTGCAGGGGAAAAACCAGACACTTTCTTCTGCAGCACTTTTTCCTCATGTTTGCCCCCCAAAAACAATTTAGCTGCATTTTGGCTAATTTCTGGGTCCCCTCCAGGGGAATCCACAAACCCTAGGTACCTTTAAAATCCCTATGATGCTAGAAGAAAAGGGCGCACATTTGGCGTGGATACCTTATTTGGACAAAAGGTTTCAGGGTCCTAAGCACAAACTACCCTAAATAGCAAAAAAAAAGGCTTAGCACGGGGGGGGGGGGAGGCCTAGCAGCGAAAGGGTTAAATTAGTAATGTGTGTATTTCTAATAGATAGAATTTATTTTTTAAGTTATCATTTTTTAGTGTGATGGTGGTCGTTGAATGTTTGCATTGTGTTGAGAGTGTGTATAAGACAGCTACATATAAGACTGTAT
This sequence comes from Triturus cristatus, assembly GCF_964204655.1. Lineage (NCBI taxonomy): Eukaryota > Metazoa > Chordata > Amphibia > Caudata > Salamandridae > Triturus > Triturus cristatus. Next base: position 50,443,783 of record NC_140586.1, on the reverse strand, counting down.
GCAAAGTTTTAGGTTGCCTATAAACACCCTGTTTCCTTCATCTGCAAAGTGAACTCCATCACCTCTAAATATTCCATGCATGTCAAAACACAGATTCTTGTTGTAGATAGGGCCCATGTTAGGGTCTCTGAGGAAAGCAGAAACAGTTTTATTAACATGTTTCCTGGCTTTTTTAATCTGTGGACAGAGTTGATTTGGCCTTTTCCATTTCTGTCTTTGGCATATATCAGAGTACACCAAGACATTGTGAGGGAAAAGTGACTTCCGTTCTGCAAAGGTATCTGTCATGAGCGCGGAACTGGTGAAGCGCTGTTCACCATGAACGCAGGCTGCCGCTCCGAGACGCATACCTGCATGGACTTCAATCCCCAGAATGCTCGGAGGACCATGCCCCATGTGTCCAACTTAACGCTCGGCCGAGCGGATATAGCCTGCTACTCCCAGCGTGCATTGCCGATGATTCCTGGTGTATTCCCTGTCTTGGCCTCCAGCGAACCCTCAGACCCCCGACAACCGTACCACGGTTTCGAATTCTGCCCAAGGATTTCCGGGCCCCGAGTTGCAGCGCCAGCGTTCCCCTGCCCAAGGATTTCTGGGCCCGAGTTGCAACGCCAGCGTTCCTCTGCCCAAGGATTGCCGGGCCCCGAGTTGCAGCGCCAGCGTTCCTCTGCCCAAGGATTTCCGGGCCCCGAGTTGCAGCACCAGCGTTCCTCTGCCCAAGGATTTCCGGGCCCGAGTTGCAGCGCCAGCGTTCCTCTGCCCAAGGATTTCCGGGCCCCGAGTTGCAGCGCCAGCGTTTCTCCGCCCAAGGATTTCCGGGCTCCGTGCAGGGGCGACATAGTTTCACTGCCTCAGGATTTCCAGGTTTTTTCCAGAACCCAGCGAGCCACCTCCGGACCTCCCCTAAAGGAAGCGGAGGTCGGGTTAGCCTAGCTGCAGAACCGTGAGTAACATACTGTGTACTCTGACTCCTTTGACGGTAGTGGAGGAACTGTCCTTTTCTACTCTTGTGAACCTCGGGAGCATTAAGCTCAATCAAGATTGGGTTGCTCTTTGCTCCGAGGGGTACTTTGCTTTGTTTACATTGTGTCCCTACGAAGGACACACCCTATGCCCGGTAGCTGCTCTTCATTGCCCCTTCAATGGATTGCGAGTTACTCTGAGATTACGACTAGGATCCGAGCAGCGGGAGGCTGTCGCAGGTATATAAAGATAAGGGAAGGGATTGGGTCTTTTCTGGTCTAGAAGGGGTGTGAGTACCTTATGTCTTATGGTATGTTTATGTCTTTTCAGGTCTCCCTCCTAGCCGTTCCTACCCTTCCTTCCCTCGCTCACCTGCCTCATTAGTCCGCGTGTGTTATACCTATTCCGGACTGGGGGCAGATGGGAGGTGGACCCCTATAAGAGCATCAGCGCCATCCTGAGGATTCGGAAACCGTGGCCTTCCTGACAGTATCCTAGACTAAACGAAAACCTTAGAAATTCACAGAAAAATTCAAAGGCTATAGGGACGTTATAGTTAGGAAATAGATTTAAAAAACAATAGAAATTCACTGAAAAAACAAAGGTTACAGGGACGTTATAGTTAGGAAATAGTATTACAAAAACTTTAGAAATTCACTGCAAAAAACCAAGGTTACAGGCAGCCGCGGTCCGTGCAGGTAACATCAGTGGGGCGGAGTGACCGGGTAAGGGGGGATTTCGAGGGACAATGCAGAGAGAAAATTAAATAAATAATTATTTTTTTTCTCTGCATGGTCCCTCGAAATCCCCCCTTCCACGGCCCCACCACCCCACTGCTGTTACCTGCAAGGACCGCAGCTGGTTACAAGGACGTAATAGTTAGGCTTACATTTCACTCGTACCAAACCAGGGAAATTCAGCAGTTAAAGTTAGCTAAGCTAACTATAACTTGTGCCCCTCACAATGCACTGCTTATGACCTCACATATTACACCACTCTTGACATGGTCATTGACATCAGTGATGAAATCTGAAATGACACCACTGATGACATCACTGGTAAAATCATCTAGTGACTGTATTTGAAAAAAGTTTATAAATATTAGCCATGTATACCAAGGAGTACTGGTGAATCAGTGTGTGTATGAGTACCTGTATATATTATTCAGTGGGTGCTTGACTGACTGTAATAGTGAGTGATTGGATGTCTCAGTTAATGTAAGGGTGAGTGACTGGTGGTGTGAATGTTTGTATCAGTCTATTAGTTTGTGTCTAAGTGGCTGTATAGGTGTGTGAGTGGGTACGTGAGTGGCCGTGTGGGTGATTCATTGGTTGTCTTAGTACCTGTGTGGGTGGGGGAGAGGCTGTGTGACTGCCTGTATGGTTGAGTGAGTGGATAAGTAATTGCTGTATGGGTTAGTGAGTGTGTGTGTGAGGAGCTCTATGGGTGAATGTGTATATTGCTCGGTGGGTAAGTGGATGTATCAGTTGTATATGGGTGAGTAACTGGGTATGTGAAAGGCAGTATAGGTGAGTGATGGGGTATATGAGGGACCATGTGGGTGAGTGAGTGAATGTGAGAGTAGCTGTATGAATGAGTGTGTGCTTGTGTCAGTGACTGTATAGGTGAGTGGATATGTGTTAGTAGCTGTATGAGTAAGTGTGTGTGTGTGTGTGCGTAACTGTATGGGTGACTAAGTGGCTGTGTGATTGACTGTATGTATGAGTAGGTGTGCGAATAGCTCTATGAGTGTCTGAAGCAGTCTGTGAGTGTCTGCATGAGTGGATATGTCAGTGGGTGTAGTGGTGACTGAGTGGGTGCATGAGTAGCTGTATGGGTGAGTGAATGGATATCTGTGTAGGACTATGAATCAGTGAGTGGGTGTGTAAGTACTGGTATGGGTATATAAATGGGTTTGAGAATGTGTCATGATTGTTCAGCGGAGGCAGGGGGTGAAAGGGTTAAGCACACACACACATAGAGCTTCCTTCCCTTGTATGTACGATGCTATGTCTGGGGTGAGAATGGTGCCACCATTAACCAAATGGCACCCGGTAGGAAACTACAGGTCCTAGAATCCCTTGGGATGCTTGGCAGGAATTTGGATTAAGCACCGCCTTGATCTCTGACACTATAAAGCCCCTCCCCTTCCTGGGGTCGGGGCTGGACAATCTTGCTATTTTTCTGGCCGGAGTTCCTGCTTGCGGAAGAGTTTTCATCGCTGCATTACGGAGACGAAGATGCTGCAGGCGGACTCTCCTACTCTCGGCAGATTTGCCAACCCCGCAGGAGTTCCACATCCTTCACCGCAAAATAAGGACTTTCACCATAAGGTATCGTAATCCGAAGTCGGGATTGAAGCGCAGGAGCGCTCCTCCCGCATACAAGACAATTGTTGGTTTCTGCCCAACTCCGTTGTTCATTGCAGTGGGAACGCATGGGCAGTTTCAAGCTCTCGATACACTGTGTTCTCAACCGCGGATTGGTGCACTAATTGCTGTGCTGTTAACAGCCTGTGTTTACGTTGATGGCGATTTTGCATTACACCGCGAGAGAGCCTTGCCACGGCACATTTGTCTAGCCGGAATGTATCTCCCTTTCTCTGGATTGTGACATTGTTACTGGATTACGCTAACCTATGCTTTATCTATGTGAACCTGGTCGTGACATTTGTTCCTAGTTTTCAAGGGTCCTTTTACTACAGAGACTACCCTCAGACCCTGATCCTCTATTGTCTCTCTGATGTGTATCGTCTCTCTAACAGGATTATCATTTCATGTTCCGCTTTCAGTGTATTTCTGCATGAATGTTTGTGAGAATACAAAACAGTTGTGTTTTCTGTCGTATTGGTATGTAAGCTACGTCCCCTTACTACCTCTCATGCATCTCTTTTATCTTTCATATGCAGCACTTACCTATGGGGTTACTTCTGAAGACATACCGAAATCCTAGACCAGAAATAGGTATAAGAAGACACCATCCTAGCAGCATCGCTTGTTGTTTTATCCACTTCCCTTTTTCCCGGAGTGTTCTCTTGCATAGCAGTATATTATTACTCTGTGGGAGGTTGCACTCGGGGGAGTAGGGGGTCTTTTCTACAATTCTTCATACTCGCTGGTGGCTTTTAAAGGTTAGAGGCATTACTTGTTTTGCGCTGCTGACAGATCCTGACAGAATGGTAGTGTGGGAGTGGGTGTATAAAAGGTTTCATGGGAGTCCGGGTGGGTGTGTCAGTGAATCTGTGGATTATGTCATCAGTCATGTCACTGACCATGTCATGAGTGAGGAAATATGTGAGGTCATAAGCAGTGCATTTGGGGGGGCACAAGTTAAAGTTAGCTAACTATAACTGCTGACTTTCTCTTGCTTTGCACGAATTAAATGTAAGCCTAACTATAACGTCCCTGTAACCTTTGCTTTCTTCATTGAATATATATATATATATATATATATATATATATATATATATATATATATATATATATTCACTGAAAAAACCATAGGTTTCAGGGATGTTATAGTTAGTTGGACATTTCACTCATAGAAAACCATAGAAATTCCCCTGTAATAGCTAGTTGAGCTAACTATAACTCGTGCCCCCGCAATGCAGTGCTGATGACGTCACATATTACATCATTCATGACATGGTCAGTGATGACATCACTGATGACATCATCCAGTGAATGTGTGTTTCTATAAAATGTAAATATGTTTTATATATATATGCCAAGGTGTATTGAAGAATGAATGGGTGTATAAGAGTCAGGATGGATGATTAAGTCGGTGTGTGACTGACTGTATAAGTGAGTGATTAATTGTGTCTTGCTTAATTCATGTGTTAGCGATTGATACAGATATTCACACAGTTTAGGTTGTCAGTTGGTGTGTAAGCAGTTCCATGGTTTGGTTAGCAACTAAATGAGGATCTATATGAGCTATTGATTGCTTGTCTGAGTACCTGTATGGGTGCCTGAGTGTCTGTGTAGGTGGGTGGAGGGTATGACTCTGTGCATTAATGTGTGAGTGGATAATTCACTGGGTATATGTGTTCAAGTCTGTATCTGTGAAGGGCTGTATGGCTTGGTGAGTGTGTATATGAGTGTCTTGGTGAGTAAATGGATGCCTCAGTGGTACATGTGTGAGTTACTCCATATGTGAAAGTCAGTATATATGAGTGTTGGACTGTATAAATGACTATGGGCCATATGTAGGTAGCATCACATTTACCGAATCATAAATACCGAATTTTACCGATTCGGTATTTATGAATCGGTAAATGTAATGTAGGTAACCAATCGGTAATTATTACCGATTCGGTAAATATCGGTATTTAAGAATCGGTATTTACCAAATCGGTAATAATGCATCCCTTCCCATTCATTCCTATGGGCCTGGAGGCCCATAGGAAAGAATGGGAAGCCAGTTACCATTACCGATTCAGTAAATACCGAATCGGTAATAGGGGAGGCATTATCATGGGTGGCAGGGTGTCACATTGACACCCTGTTGCACCCCTGATTCATGCATGTGTGCACATGTGGCGCACATACATGCCCTAAGGGCATGTATGTCTGCCACATTGCACTTTTCAAATAGCACAAAAATGCTTTTTGGAAGGTATTCGTCATTTACCATCAACTAGTAGTTGGTGGTAAATAACGAATCCAGACACCAATGATGCACTCACTTGAGTGCCCCCTACATAGCATTTCTGGATTTGGTATTTACCAAATCGGTATTTTACCGATTTCTTAATTTCCGAATCGGTAAATACCGAATCTAGAAAATCTCCCACCTACATCGCAAATGCCTAAATACCGGTCGGTAACGGGATATTTACCGAATTTCGGCCGTTACCGACCGGTATTTGGCTTCCTACATGAGGCCCTATATGTGGGTGAGTGATTGTGAGAGTGCCTGTATGGATCAGTGTGTGCTTGTATTAGTTATTGTATTAGAGTGTAAGTATGTGTTAGTATATGTTTAAATAAGTGACGTGGTATGTGTATAACTGTACAGGTGAGTAAATTAAAGTGTGATTGATTATTTCCATTACTGACTAGGTGTGTGAATAACTCTATGAATGAGAGGCGGTGTGTGAGTGTCTGTATAGATATGTGACTGGATATGATAATGCTGTATTGATGGCTGACTGTATGTATGAGTGACTGTATGGGTGAATGAATGGATGTGTGTGTAGACCTAGGAATTAGAGAGTGGATATGTACTAACTGGTATTGGTGTGTTCATGGTTTCGAATATTATAGTCTGTATTTTAGAGTAGGTTTATCAAGTGTTATATTAGGGTCTGATAAGGTGCATCAGATTTTGACTTGGATGATGTCATCAGTGATGTCATCAGTGATGTAATTTGAGATGTCATCAGTGATGTCACTGACTATGTCATGAATGATGTAATACGTGACATCATCAGCAGTGCATTGCGGGGGCGCGAGTTATAGTTAGCTCAACTAACTATAACAGGGGAATTTCCATGGTTTTCTATGAGTGAAATGTCCAACTAACTATAACATCCCTGAAACCTATGGTTTTTTCAGTGAATTTCAAAGGTTTTTTTAATGCTAATTTCTAACTATAACGTTTTCAGTGAATTTCTAAGGTTTTTTAAATGCTAATTTCTAACTATAACGTGCCTGAAACCTATGTTTTTATCTGTGAATTTCTAAGGTTTTTTAAATGCTAATTTCTAACTATAACGTGCCTGAAAGCTATGTTTTTTTTCTGTGAATTTCAAAGGTTTTTTAAATGCTAATTTCTAATTATAATGTTCATTAAACCTATCTTTTTTTCTGTGTTTTTTAATTATCAACCCATTCTCAACTTGGTGAAAACTGCAAATCTCACCACTCTTCCATCGATACCTTACGCCAACAAAATCGCCACAAACGAGAGCCACAACTAACGCTAATGAAATGCAAAGTAGGCGTTCCCGTGCAAAAAAAAAACAATAACGCCACTTCCCTATATTTTCAACGACCAGACAAATCTGCAATGCAATCCAAAAAGCAGGCGATAAGCCGAGTTAGCAGTAACAAAATAACATCAACCTTTAACTGGTGTAAGGAGGTCGACTATCTACTCCGTGAATTGGACCCAACTCATAGCCACATCTAAAGACCAACACATGATAGAGCTACTGATCATGCAGGTCAGACACGCAACAAGACCACTGCACCCAGCACCATCCCCACCAGAACCTCCCCCCCCGCACCACCCCCCCTACTACCACCAAGGCAGCACAAAATGCAAAACAGGACAACGGACCTTCTCAAAACACCATGCCCCTCAGCCACACAATTGCTGAATGTTGGGGAGATGTGGCAACCAACTATATATGAAGGAGGCAAGTGACCCTTCAACAATAAAGCACACAATGCCAAGTGTAACGCTGATGTGCTGCACAGATCTCACTAAGCATAGCACAAACCTCTCCATTTGGAGATATACTGTTGATACTTGTAGTGTAGTGCACAGTGGACGCAACCATGTTACTTCAGGCAGTGGCAGTGGGGAAGATCTCAGTCATGTAGCTGTGTTGTCCCCCCCATGGAAGCGGAAGTGGAGTGGGCTGCTCCAACGTACACCACTCCAGCGTAGCAGTATGAATAAATAGGCCAGGCCCTAGGCGTGGTTCACTTGAGGGAAGACCAACGAGTCTGTCACAGCGGCAGCCCTCACCCTGGCATGTGTCTGACGCCATAACTGCGGGCCTCCTCGACACAGGCCCCCTATGAACCCAGCGGCATGTCTGTACCGACTACTGCCTTCGATCTACACTGCAGACAGCAGCTCTCACAATTCAGATGCAGTGGCGATTGCAGATGTCGCAGTCCAGTTCTTAAGAGACTTTGCTTCCAGTGCGGCACGCCCAGACCACGCATCATCGCACGGTGCGCACACGCTGTGTGCTTCAGGTGCTACTAACTCACTGCTCCATAAATCATCGCCACGTAGCTGTGCGCCCATCCTGACCGCTGCCTCCACCCTACACTGGGGTTACACGGTTCACAATACAAGATTAGTAGTGACGCAAATTGTGTAAGACATTATAATGGGTTAAGAAGACCGCGTGCTCCCAATCTGTGCAGCTCAAGTCAACGTCACCTGCCTGTGGGCCTTTGCTGACCGCTGCCTCCGGCCTACACTGTGGAAGACCGACGGCACGTGGTGCCAACTAACCCTTTTCAACACAAGCCGATCCCACATGTGTAAGTGTGTCCTGAGTCCTGAATTGGGGGAAAAAGGATCGACAGACACTGCAAACACTCAACAGTTTTCCGTTGATTCAAATTCATAAACGTACTAGGCAAGATGGCCGCTGGGAAGGAGCTGTGAAACCAGGCTCGGGGTCACTATTCCAGTGATTCCCCACCCAAACACCCCATCTCGACCCCCACTCCCCGCAGCCCAACAAAGCGGGACTCACCGGAGAGGAACAGGCCAGATGGCGGCAACGGCGGAGATCGCAGTGCTCAGTGATCGTCCCTCGCCGATACCTTCAGGACAGCAAGCTGCCCCGACAGGTCTCCCATCACGAAGGAACCCAGTCAGCAATTCCCGGACCAGCCTCACGTCGGACTGTCAAAATTGTACAAGAACCCTCAGTCCAGATGAGCGTCTTCCCCGGGATAAGGACCGCAGAATCTGAACCGGTGTGAATCCGGCAACGCTCCTCTGTGAAGATACGACAACGATGCCTGTCCTCAAAATGGCCGCCACTGCGCCCTCCAACTATGATTGCTAGGGCTTGCCGCGCCCCGGGCCCCCAGCGATACCGAGCGAGGCCTCCCACGTTTTACCAACTGTACATAGGTGACCTGGGAATCCACAACAAAGCGTGCAAGTCCCTAACGGAGCCCCGCTCCACCATTCCACCTTGCCTGGTCGCAAGATGGCCGATCCCCGACTCTCGGGGATCCGCTTTTAACTAAAAAAAAAAAAAAAATCTGATTCCACAATGATGCTGAATCGCTGCAAGGGTCATCTTACTTATAGGACCCAACGTTTTTCTGCCCATCAAGTAGTTTTCTAATAACAATGCGCACCTCTTACATAGAACCCCCATTCACTCAGCCGATTATGCCTGACTTCAAGATAGCCACTGCTCTTCCCCCTGGTCCCCTCTAACATTGATTACTAGGGCTCGTCGAGCCCCGGGGCCCCCAGCGATACAGAGCGAGGCATCCCACGTCTGTTAACTGTCCACAGGTTACCTGGGGATGCGAAACAGAGCACGCAAGTCCCTATCGGAGCCGCGCCTTAACATTTGATTCTGCCCGGTCGCAAGATGGCCGATCCCTGACTCTTAGGGATCTACTTTTAACCATAACGACACTGCAACAATGAAAGGATCTTCATGCTTAAAGGACCCAACGTTCCTCTGCCCAGCAAAAAGCTATTAACAACAACGCGCCTCTCCTACATAGAGCCCCATTCACTCAGCCGATTCTTCCGGGCCTCAAGATGGTAGACCCCCGACTCATGAGAACCCGCATTTAAGATATAGATAGGATCTCTAATCTCTAGCTACAGCTGCAAGGATCACCTAATAAGGAGTTCCCAACGGCCTCCCACTCATAACCAAAGAAGTTTCTGAATTCAGCACCTAGTCCTACTCAGAGCCCCTCTCCCTCACTTAACTTTGCCTGGCCTTAGTTGGGCCTCTGCCCATTACTCCAGAGTATCTTGCCTCTACGCAGCCTCCCATTCTCCAGCATGCAACTCACTTTGCCTGTTCCATGATGACCTCCCATGTCACCACAGTGATCACCCCCTGATCTTCACCGGCGGGTTAGTAAGGGATCACTCAACCCCACTCTTACCCGCCCTGGCACGAACTTAGGCGACAATTCTCATCTCACCCCCACTGATCCACCCAACCTCTTCAAACGGCCTTGACTCCCTCTCTGATACAAAGCCCCCCTCTCTTAGAAATTCCCACAATGGCTCTGGGCACGCCTTCCCACTCCGCCCAACCCCCATCGATCCACTTGAAACCTCACAGCGAGAACGCATTCACGATTAGCTTCCCCCCAACCTCTCTCCTAAAGCGAGACGAAATTTCAAGCAGAAATTGAACTGACAACACCAAGAAATTCTATTTACGGACACATATCACTGCCCCTCTAAAGGACAGATTAAGATGGACTTCATCTTTCACACTGAAAGACCAGAGGAATGGAACACTTCCCTCAGAACACAACTCTACATCTCCAAAAACACAACTACCTCACATAGCTGCAAACTAACCACTTCGCTCCCTAACCATTCGTCAAGGGATGGGATCACGTCTGTGATCATCTACACTAATGGTACTGTCCTGATTCAGGCTAAAAATGAGAACCTAGAGGCTTTCGACTCCCTCTTCCCCACACTCCGCTCCACTCTTCCGCACATGCCTCATTCCTTCCCGACCCAGCTCCCACCTATAGATAACCGACCCCAACAGGGAATCCAAACTGTCCAAACTGTCCCCGCCTCGCCCTACACATCCTCTTCCCGCCACCCCGAGCCACCCCCCACTCCAGCACCTCCACTAAGAGTGTTCTCCAACTCTCAAAAGAACGTCAAACCCGACTTCCTAATTTGATCCACCCTCTGCATCTCCTTGGACCCGCTCAGCCGCCATCGTCCCCTAATTACACTAGTACTCACCCAGATCTTAGAAGGTCGATTACATGCCATGACACAACACACCCTCCTCCCAGGGTGCTCTACTCCAGTAGTAATAGACATCTCATCATAAACATGACCGTCATTACACAGTTCGACCCGCCCCATGATGCCCTCACCCCTTCCCACAACACCATGGCGAAGCGTCTCGCTTCACTTGAAAACCAACTAGAAACAATTTCCCGGGGCTTGAACGAAATCCTCACCAACCTCGGCAAGGCCCGAAGGCCCCAACAATCCCACCCCAGGTCACCCTCGCCATTCAACTCCAACCACCACCAGTGCCCCACTAGGCCCGTAGCAATCCCCGTGACACAGGTACAGAGACCCCCAAGAACGGATAAGGTGGACTTGTCACAAAAAATCCTAAGAAACACAGCCTGCGTCACTAGAGCTCAGAGTCTCTCAAATACCGACGTCGAGCCCGTCTCCACTAGACCTACCAGGACCGAAGCCGCGATGTCTGACCATGAAGCGGCCGATCTAGCCTCCTCGTATGACGCACCCTCCTTTGACTCTCCAAAGTCCAAGATCAAAGTGATCACGGGTTTCGGAAGAGACCCTCCATGCACAAAACTCCCCAGACTGCCTTTCCTCACCTCCCTTCCCAGGGCACCCAAGGAAATGAACCCTAGCAAAAAAGAGCTTTCCACCAACTGCATGCTCATCAACTGCAGATCGGCATCCATGCATGCTATCGAACTAGCAGAAGCCATTCTCTCGCAAGACGTTGACATTGCGTTCATCACGGAGACCTGGCTCAATGAGCTCTCCTCACCATGCTTAGACATGCTTGTGCCCCCAGGTTACTTCATTATTAACAAAAACAGAAAAGACCAACGAGGGGGTGGCGTAGCCATCATCCATAAGGACAACATCTCCATCATGGAAATAGACTCATGCAAATACAACACCTTTGAATGTCTTACCGCCAACATAAAGACCAAAGATAATGGAACACTCCTCTGTCACCTTCTCTATCACCCACCAGGCAACACCTCAGCATTTGGGGAACAACTATCAGACCTGATTGCTCACTGTGCTCTTGGAGACTCCTACAACCTAATTCTTGGTGATCTTAACCTGCGATGGAATGAAACACATAATCCGCTAATTCAAACGCTATCCAATCTTCTCGTTGACAATAATTTAACCCAACATTGCACAGAGGAGACGCACTACAAAGGAGCTACCTTAGATGCCATCATCGCCCAACGAGACGCAATCTCGATCGAACACGTATTCCCCGTGGACTGGTCAGACCACCACATGATCCTATTCCATATAACCAACAAATTCTCTCTCAACCACCTTTGCAAGACCCCCCCAAATGGGTCAGAAACCTCTCCCAGATTCCCATGGAAGTCCTCGAAGAAAGGATAAGCTCGCTCCTTCCCTGCCCCAACGACCACCTCTCCACTACCGAACTCACTTTGCGATACAACTCTAACTTGGTGACTATGCTGGACCAACTCGCACCCCGAAAGTTGAAAAAAAGCAGAGCCATTCCGTCCAGGGCTTGGTTCAACACTGACTCTAATTCCGAAAGGAGAAACCTAAGAGCCAAAGAAAGAAACTGGAGAAAGAACCCTTCCTCCTCTCTCCGCGAGCAACTCAAAACAGCCCGCAGGAAATACAACTATCACATCAAAAACAAGAAATACGCGTTTTTCTGCTCTGCGCTGGATATCAATAAATAGACCCAGAGAGCTCTATAGCATCATCAGGCAACAAACCTCCAAACCCGTGACCTCCTCAATACAGGCGTCCAAAGAACTCTGTGACAACTTCGCCAACTTCTTTAACGACAAGATTACTAAGATCGAACACTCTCTGGACACCATTAACACTCGACCCACTAAGGGCACCACGCCCGGGGCGGTCTTTGTCGCTCATTGCCCCCCCTCCAATTCTTGGCTAAGATTCCGCCCCATTCAGAAACATGAGATAACCATGCTGATCTCCAACTCCAAACCCTCTTCCCATGTCCTTGACCCCATTCCACCCCTACTAACCAAAAAGCTGAAGCACTCCTTAGCACCGCTTTGGTGCGCGATAATAAACAGCTCCATGAAAAATGGAGACGTAGCAGACTGCCTTAAAGTAGGTCAAGTCACACCGCTTTTGAAAAAACCTGGCCTTGACACAACGGATCTGAATAACTTTAGACCTGTATCTAACCTTCCCCTTCTGTCCAAAATCCTAGAAAAGTGCGTACTCCAACAGCTAACCCAACACCTGGATAACATCAATCTCTTGGACTCCCACCAATCTGGCTTCAGAAAAGGCTGTAGCACAGAAACCGCGATCCTCAACATCATAGACGATATCCACCACTCACTAGACTCTGACCAATGCTGCCTCCTCATTCTCCTTGACCTATCGGCAGCATTCGACACAGTAGACCACAAACTCCTCATTAGGGCTCTCCAAGAAAGAGCAGATCTTGGTGAGGCGGTCCTCCAATGGTTTTCCTCATTCCTACACAATCACACTCAAAAAATAAAAATTAAAAACTTTGCTTCTGACTCGCACCCTATCAACAAGGGAGTCCCTCAAGGCTCAGTGCTCGCCCCGCAACTCTTTAACATCTACATGGAACCTCTCACCAAACTACTCAGAGCAGCCAACATCCGTTTCCATCTTTACGCAGACAATACTGAGATATATCTGCAAAACCACCTCCCTCAGTGACATTCAAAGACTCAATGACGTACTGAGAGAAGTCCAACACTGGCTGTCCTCGAATCACCTTAAACTAAACCCCGACAAAACCAAGATACTTCTCATTTCGAACAAGGAGAACCCTCAAATTGTTGAATGGCTAAAGGCTGTGGACGCGCTCAATGGGAATCTCACCCTAGCTGACTCTGTCAAATCACTAGGCATCACACTAGACCCGAAACTAAACATGACCAGACATATCAAGAATAGGCCAAGAGCGCTTTCCTTAACCTTAAACTACTGAACAAAATAAAACCCTTCATTCCGCCTAGTGATCTCAAACAGGCCACTCAAACACTGGTACTGTCAAGACTGGACTATGGGAATGCAGTCCTCTCAGGAATTGCAAAGTCACACCTAGCTCCCATCAGAACAACTCTGAATGCCGCAGCCAGAATGGTCACCAGAATCAAGAAATTTCACCACATCTCTCCTGCACTCAGAGAACTTAAGTGGCTCCCAGTTGAAATGCGGATCAGCTTCAGAACAGCCTGCTCACTCATAAAGTCCTACATACCGGCAAACCCGAATACCTGGCGGCCAGACTCCTAAAAGCTGGTCAGGCCAGAAACCTCAGAAGCTCAAACTCTCTCTTTCTCATCCCACTAAAAAATCGAAAACTAAAAACTGCGGCTCGATCCTTCGCCGGAAGCGCGCCCAAAATCTGGAATTCCATTCCCCCTCACATCAGAACCATTCCCTCTTTTGTAAAATTCAAAAGCCAACTCAAAATCCTGTTCCTCAATCGTGCCCTAGGGAGTAGATAGGAGCACTCGGAACGGGGTAACAGACACCCCGCACTGCTCCAACATCATGTCCTCAAGACTACGAAGCAGATGTACCCTTGACTACGAAGCAGACCCCTCAACAACTCCCTGCATTATTATTGTGTTGTTCTCCTGTCTCGTTTGTTGTTATCTCTGCAATGTATCTGCTGTAAAGCGCTCCGATACCCTCGGGTCAGGCCAGCGCTATATAAAACTTCAAAATAAATAAATAAATAATTGCAGCGAGCACAGCACCAGACTCCCTTCGATCAGTGAGGGGTATTTCCATATGGAAGGCCGGCGACACGTGGTGCCACTGAACCTGCACTACGCAGGCCGGTGGGGCCACCAATGTATGCACGTGGCTGTGGACCCTTGCTCACCACTACCTCTGGCCTACACTGTGGAAGACCAGCGACAAATGGTGCCACTAACTGTCTTCAACACAAGCCGATCCCAAATGTGGAACTGTGTCCTAAGTCCTGAATGGTAGTGACCCTAACTCCGTGAGACAACCACAGCACCAGACTCCCTTCGATCAGTGAGGCATATTTCCATATGCAACGGCGGCGACACGTGGTGCCAATAACTCTGTTCAACACAAGCCGAACAATCCCACATGTGGAACTGTGTCCTGAGTCCTGAATGGCAGTGACCCCAAGTCCATGGCAGCGACCACAGCAGCATACTCCCTCTGATTAGTTAGGCATCTTTCCATATGCAACGGCGGTGCCATGTGGTGCCAATAACTCTGTTCAACACAAGCCGAACAATCCCACATGTGGAACTGTGTCCTGAGTCCTGAATGGCAGTGACCCGAAGTCCATGGCAGCGACCACAGCAGCATACTCCCTCTGATTAGTTAGGCATATTTCCATATGCAACGGCGGCGACACGTGGTGCCAATAACTCTGTTCAACACAAGCCGATCCCACATGAGTAACTGTCCTGAGTCCTGAATGGCAGTCACCCCAAGTCCGTGGCAGCGACCACAGCACCACACTCCCTTCGATCAGTGAGGCATATTTCGATATGCAAGGCCGGCAACACGTAGTCTCACTAACACTCCCTTTGATCAATGAGGGGTATTTCCATATGCAACTACAGACTCCAGTAGGCAACTAACTATCACAGTCCTACACCCTACATATTATCCTTTTAGTATCCTCGCTTCAAGATTTTTTTTTTATATCAGTTATAGCTTTACTACAATGACCAAATTAATCTTCAAATGCAAACTAACATGGAATAGAAGTCTACACTACAGGCAGTACAGCTCGCAATTCCAATTTTAAATGCTAATTTCTAACAAGATTGTACTAAAAAAATACAACACTTCGTCAATGTATTCTATACTTATTTCATCTTTTCATCATACGCCTACACTGCACTCAGTAGGGCTCACAATGAAAATGTATATCAGTTATAGCTTTAGTACAATGACCAAATTCATTTTCAAGTACAAATGAACACTCAGCAGTCTACACTGCGGGCAGCAGACCTCACAATTTGAATTTTGGACACGTGGTGCCAACTAACACTGTCCAACACAAGCCAATCCCACATGTGTAACTGTGTCCTGAGTTCCGAATGGCAGTGACCCCAAGTATATCCATGGCAGCGACCACAGCACCAGACTCCCTTCGAACAGTGAGGCATATTTCGATATGCAAGGCCATCGACACGTAGTCCCATTAACCCTCTTTAACACAAGCCGATCCCACATGTGTAACTGTGTCCTGAGTCCTGAATGGCAGTGACCCCAAGTCTGTGGCAGTAACCACAGCAGCATACTCTTTGATCAGTTAGACATATTTCCATACGGAAGGCCGGCTTCACGTAGTCCCACTAACCCTCTTTAACACAAGCCAATCCCACATGTGTAACTGTGTCCTGAGTCCTGAATGGCAGTGACCCCTAGTCCATTGCAGTGACCACAGCACCAGACTCCCTCTAATCAGTCAGAGGACAACAGCATGTGGTGCCACTAACCCTGTTCAACACAAACCGATCCCACATGTGTAACTGTGTCCTGAGTCCTGAACGTCAGTGACCCGAACTTCGTAACACCAACCACAGCACCACACTCCCTTCGATCAGTGACGCATATTTCGATAAGCAAGGCCGGCGACACGTAGTCCTACTAACCCTCTTTAACACAAGCTGATCCCACATGTGTAACTGTGTCCTGAGTCCTGAATGGCAGTGACCCCAACTTCGTGGCAGCGACCACAGCACCAGGCTCCCTTCAGTCTTATTTGTTGTTCTTTTCTTTAAATAATTTTTTTATATGTAAATCTATACATGACTAAGATTCTTCTTTGTCCAACCGCACAGGGACACTTCCAGGCCCAAGATGGTTGTTGGGGGCATGATGGTAATGTGGGAAGAGGGTGTGTTACCTGCTGATGTGAGGAGAGGCAGTATCAAAGGGGTATCTATCACAGAAAGAACTCCGATATGTTTTCACAAATGCCTCGGACAAATGCCAGCTGACGGACTGAATCACAAAATGGTTTTTCAATGCTAATGTGGTGTGAGTTATAAACAGTTTGCATCCAGGCTCGCAGAGGGCCAGCTGCGGCCCGTCTGCTTGACTCACAGACGCAGTACTACGAGCCATCCGCGTTATTGTAGCTATCCCTGTCCTGTTCCGTCGTATGCCACGCCACGCCAAGCCATGTCACTGCGATTACGTTCCGACGTTCGCTGTTGGTGTGCAGGTCAGTGGTCCAGTTCTCAACATCTCACGGCCACTCCCTCAGGGCAGGTTTGCACACACACCACACCCATACAGCACATGCGTCACAGGCCATGTGACCACCCAAATATAATAGATCGACAACGTCACATCCTTTATTGCCGGTGCTGACTAGATGGCAGACGCTCCACGTGTCTCAACCATAAAGAGTCTTTGAAAAGTTGCGCCGACGGTTAGTCGCACCCTGATCTGTATAGCCATCAGGGGCCTACCACCCCCTTGGCACGGACTTCAGATGCACAGGGTTAGTGCCACCCAACGCTCATATGGCCTTCAGGGGCCTACCACCACGTGGCACGAACTTAACTTCCACAGGCTTAGCGGCCCCAAAAGCTGATGTGGTCTCCGCCATTGATGACTCAGGACTCGGCGACATCTGTGCGATCCGCCAAGCACCTGATGTGGTCGCCGCCATTCATTACTCAGGACTCAGAGACATATCTGAGATGAGTTTTGACGGACACGTGGAGTGCCCACTGCTGCACACTCCAGTGGCACCAGGTAATTATTTGCTCATGGATGGGCAGAGGCGGCAGTGTCTGTCTCTCTCTCTCTCTCCCTTCTTTTCCTTCTATCTCTCTAACGCTCTCTCTTCCTTCTCCATTCCTCACTCCCTTTCTTTCTTTCCCTCTCTTTTTCTCTCTGGCTTTTTTTTCCTTCTCTGTTTCTCTGTCCTTATTTTGTGCTTTATTTTCCAGGCTCTGTCGTCGACATCCATGGTCCCCACAGGAGTGTTCTGCCTTCTTGTTTTCCATTATTTTTGTTACATTTTGTTTATTAGTTTATCATTTATATATATGTTAATAAAAATAAAACTTTGCAAATAGTTTTTCGTTTATCGTTTACATATATATTTATTAAAAAAAATAAGTAAAAACAAAATGTAATAACGTTTTTGGTTGTTCTCTTTTTGCTGAATTGCTGAATGTACTTTGACTGAGTGTGCCCTGGACTCCTGCCAATCAGGTGCTCAGGGCCTATGTTCCTTCCCTAAAACAAACAAAACCCAAATTGGCAAACCCTGGCCACATGTCAGCCCCTGGTAAATGTTAACCTAGGTACCCAGGGCCTTGTGACCAGGGAAGGCCTCTAAGGGCTGCAGCACTCATTGTGCCACCCTTAGAGGCCCTGTACCCTTACACACACACACTGCCTTTGCAGGCTGAGTGTTTGGGTGCAAGACAAAAACAAAGTCGACATGACACACATCCATGTGTGCCATGCCCATCACCTACACTGCCATGGCATACATCAACCACCCCTCTAGCTGGGTGCCTTATGCCAATGGTGTGGGCACAGGAGCAGGAGCCCTGTGCCCCTACAGTACCCAGGTCCATTCCTGAGCACTGTAAGTGCAGTGCTGCCATTTAAGAGTACATGGTACTGAGAGCTCGTCAAACACGAACTCCACAGCACCATAATGGCAACACTGAAGACTGAGAAGTTTGGTATAAAACTTCTCAGCACATTAAACCTACACTGATAGCTGCGCTCCCTGGGCCTTCAGTACCAGCTTCAGTTACCGGCCCGCCTCCGCCTTGTCTTCCAGGGTACGACGCTATTCTTCGACACCCCCAGGGCGGCCTGGACATGGCTTACCGAGGAGCAGCCTTTGCGACAGCCGGGCGGGGGGCCGTCCGCTGCTGGGCTCAGAGGCCCCGTCGTGGCTGGGTCCCAGCGGCCGCGGCGCGGGAAGCGCACGCGCTCCCGGCAGAGGCGAGGTGCAGCGGTCATCAAGGCCCGGTCTGCGAGTGCTTCTGGCAGACCAGTGAGAGACTCCTCCGCCTCATCTGAAGCCTCCTCCCGGGCGGCCGGGGGATCCCGGCGCCGAGCGTCGCCTGGGCCGGATGGGTCTCTGACCCCCCTCAACACGCACATTGACTCATCGGACCTTTCCCGCAGTCCCGCTATATGACTTTCTCCTTGTCTCTTGTATTCGCGGAGTAGGTGACGGCCTTGCCCGAGGGCGGGGGTGGGGGGCTCCACAATCTTGCGCTCCCCAGTGCTAGCCCAGGTCAGGACATTGTTATCCGTACTTCAGGAGGAGTCCACCACGCTCTTTATACCCGAGCGCCTGAGCTTGGGGTCTTGTGACTGTTGGTTCGGTTCGGGCGACAGATGCTTCTGGTTTCGAAGTGTAGGGTGGGGGCGGGGGGTTGGGGTTTGGTACTTGTTTGATGTTTCTCCATGTGAGACTGTTTTCTTTGGGTTGGGGTTGTTATTTACTGAGCCTTTCACACAGCGCTGCGCGGCACGTGGCGTTGTGTCCCTTCATTCAGATCCACCTGTGCGCTCCACTGCCGCTCACCTTCCGCCGCCGTCCACTGGCTTCCCCCAATGGGAGATCCGTGGTCCCTCCGGGGCCTGTGCGCTCCGTGCCCCCTTCCGCTGGCACCCGGGTCCAGGGGTGTCCTCCCGGCGCTCAGTGCCTGCCTCCTTCCCGGCGCGCTCCATACCCACTGCTGCCATGGCTGATTTAGCTCCCAAAGCCCAGGTGCGCATCCTGTCCTGGAACGTGAATGGCCTGCTGGACCGGCTTAAGCGTACTGCCGTCCTTAAATACGCCCAGCGCGCGGGTGCGGATGTGCTCCTGCTTCAAGAAACCCACCTCCTCGGCGAGAACTGTCCCTTTCTGGCACGCTTCGGGTATGATCGGGTGTGGCACTCCGGGTTCTCGCGCGGGTCGCGGGGTGTTGCGGTCCTCCTGCGCCGTTCCTTCCCTTTTGTGTTGGCCCGGGTGGTCCATGACTCCCAGGGGAGGGGGGTTGCGGATAGCGGCACGCTTGAGGGCCGGCCGCTCAGCCTTTTGTCACTTTATGTGCCGCCCACGGGGCTGTCTCCGGCCTTATCTCTGACCGCGTCCTGGCTGGCGACTTTTCCGCCTGGCACTATTGTTCTTGGAGGGGATTTTAACGCCGTCTCGGCCCCACACCTTGACTCCTCGGGTCCGGTCTCGGACTCCCGCGTGGCGCGGGCGAAGCAGCTGGCCGGTTGGGCGGAGGCACAGGGCCTATGCGACGCGTGGCGACTCTGGCTCCCACACACACGGCAATATACACACACCTCGGCCGCCCACCACACTCAGGTGCGCATCGACGCGATCTTTGTCCCCCCGGCCGATTGTCTGGGTATCCAGGACGTCCGTATCCTCCCCAGGGGGATATCCGACCATTCTCCGCTTCTTCTGGGTTTGGGCCCCCCGCCTCACGGGGCTCGCCAAATGTGGCGCTTTAATGCATGGTTCCTGCAGGACAAGACGCTCCGTAGGGAAGTGGGGTCCGTGCTGGCACTCTACTTTGGCGACAACGACGGATCGGTCTCCTCGGCGGGCACCCTTTGGGAGGCATGTAAGGCCACGGTTAGGGGGGTTGCCAAGGCTCAGGTGGTGAAACATCGCCAGGCGCAGCTGCAGCAGCTCACGGCTTGCGTGGCTCAGGCGCATGGCCTGGAGCAATCCGTTTCTGACTCTGGCGATCCGGCCGAGACCCGGCAGCTGCGGCTCCTACGTGAGGAGATTCGTCAGCGGTCGCTTGACGCGGCCAAGCTTCTTTGGCAATCCTCGGTGGAGAGGGTATACGGTTGGGGTGACAAAAATGGGGCGCTCCTGCACCGGTTGGCCACTTACCCCAGGGCATCACGCATCATCCCGGCGGTGACCGATTCGGGTGGCACGCTTCAGTCCTCGTCCGTGGCTATAGCGGACGCTTTCGCTCAGTACTATTCACAACTCTACCGGGCCCGGGCATCGGATCTGTCCCTGGCTTCACTGCTCGCCGCGGGTGATTTAAGCCTTCACCGGCTGAGGCCGAGTGATTGGGAGAGCCTGGAGGTGCCCATCTCTCCCGAGGAGATCGGGGACGCGATAGGGCGCACTTCCGTCTGGAAGACCCCGGGTCCGGACGGGTTCCCGCAGGAGTTTTATGCCACCTACAAGGATCATTTGGTTCCACGGCTGGGTGCCCTGTATGCGGAAGCGGTTGAAAGAGGCTCCTTCCCCCCGGAGGCCGACATAGCCACGATTGTGGTTCTGCCTAAGTCCACTCCGCCGCCCAGTGACAGGTCGGCCTACCGGCCGATCTCTCTGATCAACACCGATATCAAGCTGTACGCTGCGGTCCTGGCTCAGCGGCTCCGCCTCCTCTCGTGCCTGGTGCACCCGGACCAGTGCGGCTTCATGCCGGACCGGGGCACTCGCCACTGCCTCCGCCACCTTCATGTGGCACTGGCACACCGACATCGCATATCTCCCTACCTCACTCTCCTGCTTGCCGACTTCGAGAAAGCCTTCGATTCGGTGGGGTGGCCCTACCTATTCGACGTCCTGACCCACATGGGTTTCGGTCCCAAGTTTGTCGGGATGGTGCGGGTTCTGTATGCGCGCCCTCGCGCCAGAGTGCTGGTTAATGAAGCGCTGTCGAGAGCGTTCCGGATCGTCCGGGGCACGCGGCAGGTGTGCCTGCTCTCACCCCTCCTCTTTGCGCTTGCAAGGGAGCCCCTTGCTGCCCTGATCAAAGCGGACCCTCTCATTCGGGGATGGTAGTGGCCGGGCCTTGAGGCAGACAGGATCGCCCTTTATGCTACATTTCCTAGCCATTTCCCCCAAACCCTGCGATACTTTTTGTGGCAGCCCCGAGCTTGGTAAAGAGTCCGCTCTTGCGCCGCACACCAATCCACTCCTGCGCTCCACCTGGGTAGGCTGGGTGTGGGGTCCGCGCTGGCACTCTACTTTGGCGACAACGACGGATCGGTCTCCTCGGCGGGCACCCTTTGGGAGGCATGTAAGGCCACGGTTAGGGGGGTTGCCAAGGCTCAGGTGGTGAAACATCGCCAGGCGCAGCTGCAGCAGCTCACGGCTTGCGAGGCTCAGGCGCTGCGCCTGGAGCAATCCGTTTCTGACTCTGGCGATCCGGCCGAGACCTGGCAGCTGCGGCTCCTACGTGAGGAGATTCATCAGCGGTCGCTTGACGCGGCCAAGCTTCTTTGGCAATCCTCGGTGGCGAGGGTATACGGTTGGGGTGACAAAAATGGGGCGCTCCTGCACCGGTTGGCCACTTACCCCAGGGCATCACGCATCATCCCGGCGGTGACCGATTCGGGTGGCACGCTTCAGTCCTCGTCCGTGGCTATAGCGGACGCTTTCGCTCAGTACTATTCACAACTCTACCGGGCCCGGGCATCGGATCTGTCCCTGGCTTCACTGCTCGCCGCGGGTGATTTAAGCCTTCCCCGGCTGAGGCCAAGTGATTGGGAGAGCCTGGAGGTGCCCATCTCTCCCGAGGAGATCGGGGACGCGATAGGGCGCACGTCCGCCGGGAAGACCCCGGGTCCGGACGGGTTCCCGCAGGAGTTTTATGCCACCTACAAGGATCATTTGGTTCCACGGCTGGGTGCCCTGTATGCGGAAGCGGTTGAAAGAGGCTCCTTCCCCCCGGAGGCCGACATAGCCACGATTGTGGTTCTGCCTAAGTCCACTCCGCCGCCCAGTGACAGGTCGGCCTACCGGCCGATCTCTCTGATCAACACCGATATCAAGCTGTAGGCTGCGGTGCTGGCTCAGCGGCTCAGCCTCCTGTCGTGCCTGGTGCACCCGGACCAGTGCGGCTTCATGCCGGACCGGGGCACTCGCCACTGCCTCCGCCGCCTTCATGTGGCACTGGCACACCGACATCGCATATCTCCCTACCTCACTCTCCTGCTTGCCGACTTCGAGAAAGCCTTCGATTCGGTGGGGTGGCCCTACCTGTTCGACGTCCTGACCCACATGGGTTTCGGTCCCAAGTTTGTCGGGATGGTGCGGGTTCTGTATGCGCGCCCTCGCGCCAGAGTGCTGGTTAATGGGGCGCTGTCGAGAGCGTTCCGGATCGGCCGGGGCACGCGGCAGGGGTGCCCGCTCTCACCCCTCCTCTTTGCGCTTGCAATGGAGCCCCTTGCTGCCCTGATCAGAGCGGACCCTCTCATTCGGGGATGGTAGTGGCCGGGCCTTGAGGCAGACAGGATCGCCCTTTATGCGGACGACATTCTGCTGTACCTTGGTGACCCGGCGCGCTCGGGCCCTCGGGCTCTCCACATCTTGGGCCGCTTTGCCCGCGCCTCTGGCCTCCACCTAAATTCACACAAGTCGGTCCTCGTGCCTCTTCACCCCTCCCGGGAATGCTTTGACTGGCAGACCACGATTCCCCTCCGCCGGCTGTCCGCCGGCTGTCTTTCAAATACCTGGGCATCTGGGTCTCCCTCCTCCCGGAACTGAGCTGGGCACTCAACGTGGCCCCCTTAGTCAAGAAAGCCAAAGCGGACCTCATACGGTGGCACTCGCTCCCGCTAAACCCGTTGGGGAGAGTGGCGCTCTACAAAATGATGATTCTCCCCCGGTTTCTGTATGTACTGCAGAACACTCTTGTGTTCTTTCCAAGGTCATGGTTCCGCGAGTTGGACGGGATGGCCACCAGATTCCTCTGGGGTGGTGAAAGGCCACGGCTGGCCCTGTCTATTTGCCGCCTCCCCACCTTTGACGGGGGGCTTGGCATGACCAACCTCTACCTTTATTACCTGGCCACCCGGCTTCTGGTCATTCATGACTGGTTTGGGGGAGGATGGTCTGACCCGGCTTACAGGGTGGAATTGGAGGCCCTGGGTTTTTCCAGTATTCAGGACCGCATGTACGGCGCCCCTATTCCCGCCTCCTGCCCCGACATCACCAAGGCGATTTTCCTGGCTTGGCGGGCGGTGCTCCGCCACACCAGGTGGACCGGGAAGTTGACGCGCGCCACCCCCCTCTGGCACGGGACATGGTTGCGGGAGGTTGCAGGGCTGGAGGGTTTTAGGCCATGGGATTTGCTCGGCATCTCCCAGCTGAGAGACGTATGGCGGGGGGACGCATGTGCTCGTACTCGGAACTGCAGGCGAGCTTTTCTCTCCACCCGTCCCAATTCTATAGGTACCTTCAATTGCGACACGCTATACGGGCATACACCCCGCTGGACATCCGGCTGCCGGATCATAGCCCCCCGGAGGCTCAGGTTCTGATGGGTAACCTAGGGAGGGGAGGTATATCCAGAATATATCGTTCCCTTATCAACAATGCCCCCGTGCCCCGGGAGGGTCTGAAGGAGCGGTGGGAGGAATGGGTGGGTCCCCTGGACGAGATCGATTGGCGGGACGCCCTTATGGCTCCCAGGCTGGTGACGGCCTCCGCCAAGCTGAGGCTTATTCAAATCTACTATCTTCACACGGCCTACCTCACACCAGCGCGCCTGCGCCATGCGGGCCTTTCCACTGACGCAGCTTGCCCTCGTTGTAGCTTTGACCCGGCTGACTTCATCCATATGGTGTGGTCATGCCCGGAACTGGAGGGGTATTGGCGTGGCATTGAAACTGATCTGACGGAGGTCTTGGGGTGGGAAGTGCCGCATGACCCCAAACACATCCTGCTGGGCATCACTGACGGCCTGGACGGCACACGCGCTGAAAAAGTGTTTCTTATGACGGCGTTAATGGTGGCGAAAAGGGATATTGCGGCGGCCTGGAAACAGCCGCAACCACCCAGCCTACCCAGGTGGAGCGCAGGAGTGGATTGGTGTGCGGCGCAAGAGCGGACTCTTTACCAAGCTCGGGGCTGCCACAAAAAGTATCGCAGGGTTTGGGGGAAATGGCTAGGAAATGTATTATGACTTTGCGGTGCGGGGTGGGGGCGGGGGGGGGGGTAGTTCGAGGGGGGGCAGAGAGGGGGAATGATTCTCAGACGGGGCTAATGTACACTGTTGGTCTGAAAGGCTCATTGTTTTTGTTGCATATGATAACAATAAAAACGTGTTTATCCAGAAAAAAAAACCTACACTGATGCCAGTGTGGGATTTAATGTACCAAGCACCCCAGAGGGCATCTTAGAGATGCCCCCTTAAACCTAACCTACAATCCACGTCTGCTCTGAGGCTGCCTAAGCTGCCATACAGCAGACATGTTGCTGGACCCCTGGGTGGGAGAGCCCCTGCTCTCCTGGGCCTACAACAATGCACATCCTGGGCGAGGTGCTAAATCTCCTCCCCCAGGATGGGCAGGGGGAAGCTTCAAAGGCATGCCGCCTCTGTGAGCTTCCCCAGGCCACTGCAACCCCCCACTCTGGCGGGAAGCTTTGGCTGGAAACCCCAAATAAGGACAGGGGATGTGCCAGCCTGCCAACCCCACCCCTCAGGTGGGGGAGGCGAGGTGAAGCACATCTCCGGGCTCTCGCCATCTTGAAGATGGGAAGCCCTACCCTATTAGGACTAGGCTACTGCCCCCCTCCCACAGGAGAGAGGCAGGATTGGGGGTGTACCCACCCCAGGACAGGGACCCGTTAGTCCCTGCCCTTCACCTACCTGTAACACCCCTAAATCTAGTATTTAGGGGCACCCTGAACCTTCCTTCCCCAGATTCCAGATTCCAAAATACAAAGAAGAGCAAGAAGAAAGAAGACCTACCCTGCAGCTGCTAAGAAGAAGAAGACAACAACTGCTTTGGCCCCAGCCCTACCGGCCTGTCGACCCTCGAACCTGCTCCTGCTCCAACCCAGCATCTCTTGTGGCCAGCAACCTCACAAACCCCGGAGGACCTGGCTACCTTTTGGCTCTAAGCCCCTGTAACTCCCAGGCTCTACTCAAAACCTATCTCTAATCCCTGGCAGCAGCCCGGAACCGCGAACCCATGCACACTCTGCACCAGCCAAGCCTGGCCAGTGCCGGAGTGAACAAAGACCACGAGGACGACCACACGGCGACTGTGACCCCGAGTCCGGCACCCAAGGACCTCCCTCGACACTCCTGAAGAAGCCTGCAGCCTCAGAACAAGGTGCCCCCCCTACCGCGATCAACAGAGGGTAAGATTTCCCGACACCAAAAGGCACCCCTGCACGCGGCGCCCCGCGGCCCCCTGTGCCCAATCCCAGGGTACCTACCTATCCTCCAACTACCCAACTTACCTCTCGAAGTGGTGGTGGCACCTGAAGAATCCTCGTCCCCGAGCTTGCAGTCTTTTTCTAAACCGGAGATTTCCCATTGAAATCAATTGAGCGCCCGAAGGCTCAAAAGCACCCTGCACCCAGCCGCCCGAGTGGCCCTGGCAGTGCAACCTCTACACCTACCTACTTCCCCACTTGCCCTGAGTAAGTGACCAGGAGCCCAGCTCCCACAGCCGCATGGCTTGCCAGTCAGCAGCCACCAACCAAGGCCCCCCTATCCCTCATAGGATAACATTGGGCCTAACTCTCTCTGCACCCAGCCGCCCTAGAGTCGCTGAGGGTGAACCTACTGTACCCACCTGACCCTGGGGAACCCCTGAGTCTATGCCCAGAACCTCAACTCTGCCAGTCGAGTACTTACCATTAAACCGATAACTCTATTTTCCTCATAGGGTAACATTGACTGGCTTTTTCCTGAAATTTCTTCTATGTGTGGACTTTACAAATCTTAAAATATTCACCAAAAATCAGCCGAGTAACGAAAACGAAAATACTCACCTACTCTTAGGTGAGCTCCCAGTGCTGGATCTTGGTGCCCAGCAATGACTCTGAAAAATACTTACAACTGTACTTACCCGTAACCCAATTTTCTTCCATAGGAAATCATTGACTGGTTTTCTGTGAAATTTCTTCCAAGTGTCAATTTCTGCAAGCTTTAAATATTCTTTAAAAATCGTATAATATCTGAAAACGTAATTACTTACCTGTTTTGGATAAAGAACCCAGTACTGAGTCTAGGCACCCAGTACTGGATTACAAAAGTAACGAGAACATACTGTACCTGCAACTTGAATTTTCTTCCATAGGGAATCATTGACTGTTTTCTTTGAAATATTTTCTAAGTGTCAACTTTTAAAATAGCTAAATATTGTTTAAAAATCATCACAGTAATTAAGTCGACTTTCATCACTTGATTCTAAGTACTGACCCAGGACTGAATCTAGGATCCAGTCCTGGAATTCCAAAAGTAATCCTGAAAGTAATCTGCTGCAAATAACTTGAAATGTCCATTGAGCTCAATGCATTGTTGTGTTTAAAATAGAGTTGCCTATTGCAACCACTTGTAACTGTTTCCAAAAGTCAATTGCATATTGCAAAAGTATTTATATGAAACATCTCATTCTGAGAAAGTATATTTTAAATCCAATTGTTGGTTCTAAAATGAAACAAGCATATATTTTTTATATATAAACCATTGGCCTAGAGTTCAGTTATTGAGTGTGTGAGACCATTGGCCGACTGAGTGTGTACAACAAATGCTTTACACTGTCCTCTGATACTGCCTTACTGCTCGACCAAGCTACCACTTTAGAGAGTAAGGTTATATCTAACTTTAGCCTCCGTCAAACCCTTGGGGACTGTGGACTCTGTACACCCTGTACCTATTAAGGAACAGTATATACAGAGCCACTTTCTCACAGGCTGCACTTACAGTGTACACACAAAATCAATTAAGAACTCTCATTGTATTTATATTGATTGGGAATAGTGCGTCAAGTGCTGGATCTTGACGAGATACACTGCCCAGTTTGCATATTGTTCTGCACACGAAAAAAATCACATCACAACTTTCACACCAACTGCAATGCGAAACAAATTCCGGCGATAAGCCACGTTAGCACCAGGTATTTTACACCTGCTTTCTGCTGGTGTTAAGCAGAACGACTACCTGCACCATGAAACGGAACACAGCCAAGAGCCACACCAGAACACCCACAGGTGCCATAGAATCAATGAGCATGATGCAGGGATACCCATGAGGGCCACAAGACTCATCGCAACACCTCCAGGACCGCCAACGCCCCCGAACCCGCATCTGAGCAAGTGTGTCCCTGTGGTCATTGTCTTAGCATGATAGGCACGAACCCTGCAACATCACAGTGTGCTGTCACCTCAGCGTTGGCAGTGAGCCTGGACATGTAGCTACGCACGCATCCTCCTGCATGCACAACCGGCATGTGCTGGTCCTGAGTACACAGGTCAGCGCAGGGGTGTGCCTATCTGGCAAGGGGAACAGGGTGTCTCGGACATGTCCGTGTACAGGAAGTGCGGTAAGTGTGTCTCTGTGTTCTGGTGTGGCCTGCCACAAAGGCCGCAGCACTCGATGTTGTAAAGTGCCATGCATCACCTCCAAACGGCACTGTGATGGTGTAGTTTGAATGTAGCAGGACATGCGCGAATAGGCATTACAATGGTGTGCCATACGAGTGCACGAGATACAACAGCGCACCGTAGAAAAGTGTGGGGGCTTGTGGGAGGGAGAAGCAGCTGTTTGGCAATGTAACACACAATGAACTCGCCCATGTGCCACGTGCTGGGTATCTCATCCATGATAACCACTGTTGCAGACATCCCACAACACCAACGACCGGCCTTTGTACACATCCTGTATGAATGCAGAGTGGTTTTCACTTCTATGCTCTTTCAGTGGTGTGATGTTGGCGGGTTATGTGACTTGTGCTCCTTGTTGGTGTGTTTAATTTTGCCATTGTTTGTCTATACTTGTGCTGTACTTAATTGTGCATGTGTGCCATTCTGCCCATCTCCCACCATCCCCCCACTCCCTTCTTCTTCCTCTTCCTGGTGGTGTTGTGTCTATAATTGTGTTTCTCCACACGTAAACAAATTTAAAGAACAAATTAGAATAGTTCCTTGATTCTTTTAGGTTTCAAAACTTCTCTCTATTGGTTTCTTTTTCATTTACCATATAAACTGTTTTTTTAATATTCAACAACACATAGAAGTCAGAAGTGCAACGTATCCTATCAACACACTTTCTAGAACATTCTACAACACGTGCAGGTTAAAAGTTCATAAATGTTTTTAAATTTAACGATATTTTTTGCAACATTTTCTCGAACATTTAACGGCACGTGCAGGTTAAAAGTTCACGATTGTTTTAAGTTTGAACAGTGCCTCTCAAATGCAAGTAGCAGCTGTGGTTCAGTTGAGCAAATTGTATCCTATGATATGTACTCCACGTTGGAACTGTTTTTTCTTAACCAATTACAAAGATGCTTTTCCACAAAGCTAATATGCACCCTACTTTTAAAAAAGAATGCTTTTCAACTCCCAATCACGTATCGTTTTGTATGGCAAAAAAAAGTACTTCCCCATCTTTAAACATATCTCTTATTCTACCAAGGAACTGCATGAGCTACAGACATCTTTCCATACCTTCCAACCATACCGTTAAAATCCTAGTGTGGATCGTCGGACATAGCTATATTTTGAGATGCAAGAGGTATGCAGAACACAGACGTATTGACTTAGACCTAGGTTTACAAAATGTGGACATTAAATGGTTTACACAGAGAAGATTGAAGTTGCACCAATTGCTAACTTTGGTTAAAACCTCTTTGCATCTTCCACACCCTAACCTCATGATTGTGCATTTTGGTGGAAATGACCTAGGTACATTGTCTGGGGTAGGTTTGGAAATGCTTATGAAGGACACCTTTGGACACCTCAGCTCAGCACCATGTGACTCTGGGCAATAGCTCACTTAATAGCTCACATAATTTCCACGCCGGCCTCGAGGGCCTTCAGACCCATAGGGGTGAGTAGTTTGCGCTTTACAAATACCGAATTGATTTGATACGCGCAAATTTACCTTCGCACTCCCTGTATAACACCCCATAAGCACCATACACAAGTTACAATGTTCCAAACAAAAGTTCCTCCGAGTAGGTATAACCAAATGCTGACACTACTTGACAGATGTGGCACAGCAGCCAGAGCACATGACTTCACACCATATGACACACAGTTTGGACTCACGCTTTCATCCCCGACTCCGGCAGCACCTCAGCTTAGCAGCATGAGACTCTAGACAATACCTCCCATATTTTCCGTAGCCCAGGACTTTCAAACCAGTAGGAGTCAGTAGTTTGTCCTAGTAGGTATAAACACATGCTGACACTACTTCCACAGGTGTGCTGCAGCGGCCAGGGCACATGACTTCACACAATAAGACACACAGTTTAGGCTCCCGCTTTCATCCCCGACTCCTGCAGCAGCTCACCTTAGCAGCATCAGACTACGCAATACCTCACTTAATTTCCGTACCCAGCACTTTCAGACCGGTAGGTATCAGTAGTTCGCTTCGCACACCCTCTATAGCACACCCTAAACACCCCACATAGGTTACAGTGCTCCTACCCTCCTCTTTCCCAAATTTTTCGCCCTTTTTCCCCCTTACTTCAACAGAATCACAAAATGGCGGCCAACACTTCCTAGTTGCAAACGCTCGCAGCGCTCGCAGCCAATCAGCAGCAAGCTTGTGCTCGTAACGCCTCAGCCAATCAGATGGTAGAATTCCCAAAAATCGATATCTGTAAATTTCGATATTTCTCAAAAACTACTGAACGGATTTACACCAAATAAACAAAGGCATACTTTCTAGACCAAGACCCTTCTCCCTGCCAAATCTGGGGTAATTCCATTCACCCGTTCGACCTGTAGCCTTGTCTAAAGTTTCCTATGGAAATTAACATTGAAAAAACATGTTTAGGGACCCCCTTTTTTCTCAGCCCTCCCTTGACTAATCACCCCCAAACTTTCAACATAGGAGCTGATCTCAACAAAGAATTAGTTTTGAAAATTTCACGAAGATTCATCAATCGGCGCCAAAGTTATTGCGAATAGAATGTTGCCATTTTCCTATAGTAACTAGGTCCTAACTGTAACTACCTACTGGCAACCGCCAGTAGGTGATATATATATATAGTAGGTAGTTATAGTTAGGACCATGGTTCCATAGGAAGAGAGTTTTTGACTGGCCTATATCTTTGGCACCATTGACGAATCTTCATGAAATTTTCCAAAAAAGGGCACCTCTAATTCTAGTTCTGCATGGAAAGTTTTGAAGTCATCCAACATGCAGGGGCTAAGACAAAGGGGGCGGGAGTCAAAAAATGTGTGATACCCAAGTTAATTCCCATAGGGGTTTTGAATCAGACTAAAGCCCGAACTGCTGGACAGAATTACATCAAATTTGGCAGAAAGCAACCTCTTGATCCAGAAGGAGAACTTTTTGATATTTGGTGTAAATACATTTAGTAGGTTTAGACTTATTAAAAGAAATCCACATTTTTATTTATAGGGAAGCAGATCCTCTAAGTATCCTACAGTCCCGGTGCTGATATCTTATTGGCTGCTAACACTTCAACCAGGAAGTGTTGGCAGCCATTTTGGGACATTTAAAAAAAGAAAGGGGGCAGGGTAAGAATACCCTGGCATCCTAGTTTTGGGGCACAGGTGCTCCAGGGACACCGCCAGGGCAAAAAAGCATTTTAAAAAAATTTGCTGCGAAATTGGGATGGAGTTGCAAATCCGCGGGGAAAAAAACAAGAGCGGTCTCCTGGGGCATCTATTTTATTAACAAATGGGGAGGAGGGGGTGCATTCAACCCTCCTCCCCAAGTACAGTTTGAACCCAAGGGACCGCCACCTCCCTGGGGCTTTATTTAATAATTTGGAGGGGGCTGTGTTACCCCCTCCTCCGGCCTTTAAAGGCCCTGAAGATCACCACATCTTCAAGGCTTATAAATGATAAAAGAGGGAGCCGTGCAGAACCCCCTCCTACATAGTAATTGAACCAGGGACTGCCACCTCCTCTGGGCACAAAATAACTGAACATAGGAGGGGGGCCACATGTACCCCTCCCAAGCCATATTAGGCTTGAGGTCCACTACCTCCCTGGGGCTGACCCATGCATACTAAAGAAGGGGTCCGCGTCATTAATGGCCCTGGAGACCGACACCCCCCCAAGGCCAGCTACTGCTATCTCCTGAAGTGCCCACCCTCAGGAGATAGCAGTTTGCTTTCGCTTGGCAGGAGCTGTCACAGCTCCCACCAAGCGAGAGCAAACACTACCTCTGCTCCAATCAAGCGGGAGCTGTCAAACTGCTCCCACTGTTTGAGAGCAGGGTTTTCATCTGTTTCCCTGGCAGCTGTCATGCAGACAGAAAAACTGATAAATCGATTGCTCGTGAACACAGGGGGCTTATTTGTAGCCTTACCTGTTGCGAGCAGAGTCCATGGTTCTCTCTTTAAATTGCTACAAGTATTCAGATGTGCACAATCACTTGAAAGCTTCACCCATTTGGCCCCGCCTACTTTATTAGTATGCAAAGGTCTTCACGCCTTTTGTCAGGATGATGGACAGCTGAACAGGACGCCCCCCAGCGCATTTCTTGACGATTTTAGTGATGTGTTCTTGATGCTGAGGAATAGGAGGATATATCCACCAAAGAAAGAAACACTTACTTCATATAGTTAACCCTTTCGATGCGCATGACGGAGCGGTTCCGTCATGCGCATCGGCTGCGCTGTACGCATGACGGAACCGCTCCATCATGGCCCCGCCCGCGCACCGAACCTTCAGCACAGCGCTGAAATCCGCGCCGCGCTGAAGGGGTTAAGAAAAAGGACTCTTGTTTGATGGAGATTTAACTCTTTGTACTCTCATTGTTTTCGCTATATAGGAAGATTCATGTTATCACAAATTTCTGGATAAAGACACACAAGGAGTAATCACATTGCCAAAATGCACACAAGGTCACTGGTGACATTTCCTTTTGCTCCATTAGTCCACTGCAATATAGAATATGCACTACATATTTACCCAAGGAGGTAGCACCTAGTAGTTAACCAGTAGAAAGTACTCCACTTGGGTAAATATTTTGTGCTAAACTGTGGACTCTTTTTGGATCAAGGGGCAGGCGTGGTTCTGTTGTGGCCCAGTCACTGACACAGCTACTGACACACCTACATAAACACTTAGGCACCCACTCACACAGCCACTGACATACCCACTCGGACACTGATACACCCACTCACAGACCCACTCAGACATTCACACACCCACTCACAGACCTACCCAGACACAGACACTCTCACATGCACTCATAGACCCACTCAAAGACTCGGCACCCACTCCTACACCCAGGCACTCATACACCCACTCACAGACCCACTTAGACACATACACCTACTCATAGACCCTCTCAGATACTCATGCACCCACTTACAGAACTGCTCATACTCTCTCACACCCCCTCACAGACCTACTCAGAGACTCACTCACCAACTCACAGACCCACTGAGACACTCACACACAGACCCACTCAGACACTCACACACCCAGTAAAACACTTTTACAGCCAGACCCACTCAGACACTCACACACCCATTGAGACACTCATGCACTTACTCATACACCCCCCTGAGACACTCACACATTTACTCACACACTCACTCTCAAAGGTTACAGGTTACAGTTAGGAAATAACATTTGAAAACCTTAGATATTCACTAAAAGAAAAAAACAAAGGTTACAGGGATGTTATAGTTAGGAAATAACATTTTTTTAAAACCTTAGAAAACCACTGAAAAAAATAAAGGTTACAAGGACATTGTAGTTATGAAATAGAATTTAAAAAAACATCGAAATACAAAGGTTACAGGGACACTATAGTTAGGCTCAGATTGCATTCATACAAAACCATAGAAATTCAGCAGGTATAGTAACCTAAGGTAACTATAACTTACGCACCTGCAATGCACTGCTTATGAACTCACATATTACTTCATTTATGACATGGTCAGTGATATTGCTGATGACATCTCACATGATATCACTGATTACATCATCCAGTGAGTGTAAGTGTTTTTTAAATGTTTCTGAGACTTAGACATATATATATTAAGCTACTGCATAAGTTATATTAATATTCTTTCTGTACTAATAATGAGTGATTCTATTTCTAACATATGTCATCTGAGTGGCTGTGAAACTGCCTGTATCAGTGTGTGAGTCAGTGTCTGAGTGGCTGTATGGGTGAGTGAGTGTGTGTGTGAGTCGTTGTATAGGTGAGTGGGTTTCTTAGTAGCTGTGTGGTTGTGTGAGTGGTTGTGTGAGTGGATATATTAGTGTGTGAGTAGGTTTTTAAGGGGTATTATGTGGGAGCGGGTGTCTGTATGTGGTTGTATTTATATAGAAGTGGTTGTGTGAGTTGTTAAGGGGGTGTGAGTGGGCGTGTGAGTGGTTGTGTGGGTGTGTGCGTGCATGTGTGAGTAGCTGTATGGGTTTGTAAGTGGCCGTGTGATTGGTTTTATAGGTGTGTAAATGTCTGTGCAGGTGAGTGAGTGGGTATCTGAGTGCCTGCATGGATGAGAGAGTTGATGAGTCAGTGTCTATATGGGTGAGTGAGTGTGTGAGTGCCTTTATGGGTGAAAGAATGCTGTATGGATGAATGAGTGTGTGTGTGAGTGGCTACATGGGTGAGTGAATGGGTACGTCAATGGCTGTATGGATGATTGCGTGGGTGTGTGAGTAGTTGTGTACGTTTATGAATGGGTACGTTAGTGCTTGTGTGGACATATGAGAGGGTGTGTAAGAGACTACATGGGGATGGGAGTGGGTGGGTGTCAATGATGTAATCAGTTATGTCATCAGTGACATCATTAGTGATGTCACTGACCATGTCATGAGTGATGTAATATGTGAGGTCATAAGCAGTGCATTGCGGGAGCTTAAGTTATAGTTAGCTCAGGTAACTATAGCTGCTGAATTTCTATGGTTGTGTACAAGTGAAATCTAAGCCTAACTATAACGTCTTTATAACCTTTGTTGTTTTCAGTCAATTTATAGATATATTCTTTTTATAATAGTAAATATTAAAAAACACAAAATTCAATATAATGTAAAATATATATGTTTAATAATAGTGGTATATCTATGTATATATAAACATACACACCCATATATATATTAATGTGTGTATGTTTATATAGACTGAGATTGTGCAAATGACATCATTGGTGAGGAAATTGAGGAGCCAGAGATGGCGCCCTCACTGACACGTCATGTGCCTAACGTTATGGCACATATGAAGACGCCTTGTAAGCTGAGATTTATAGCCCATGACAACAACATATTCTTCAGGGTGTAGAGGTAAGTACTTTAGACCTTCTTTCTGTCAGGCAATTTAGCACGCCGGAGGACGTGTGGCTGATCTGGGAGTTAAAGGTATAGGGTTACTACACGTCTCTATGTCCCATGTTAAGATTCGTATTCAATAATATTTGTTTAGA
This sequence comes from Triturus cristatus, assembly GCF_964204655.1. NCBI lineage: Eukaryota > Metazoa > Chordata > Amphibia > Caudata > Salamandridae > Triturus > Triturus cristatus. The sequence continues at coordinate 50,408,785 of NC_140586.1, read as the reverse complement.
TTGGGCATTTCATCTATATCGCTATACTCTAACAAAAGAAGTGCACACTTATTACCTGCCTTGAATATGTACAAATCTACAACTGTGACATTTTTTTTTTTTAAACTCTTTTTATTAGAAAGAATTCGACAACAAGGCATAGTTTCACATTATCACAGCATAGGCAATGGCAAACACAAGGATTCGGTAGTACACAACATATTTTTTCAGTTGGAGTTATGGGGAAGGGGAGACCTCTAATTCGCTCAGCCGGGGGGGGGGGGGGGTACATATTTCTCCTCGGTATTGGTTCCAAGGGGTCCATATCTTGGACCATTTTCGGGGGCAACCCCGTGCAATGTATACAGATTTTTCGCGTTGCATGCACCAATCAAGGTCTTTTTTCCAGCCCGCTAGTGTGGGTGCGTGTGCGGCCCCCCAGTGTTGTGCAATATTCATTTTAGCTATCATGCAAGCGAGTGTGACCCATTGTATGGTGTAGGCGTTGAGGTCTGTGGGTTCCCAAATATTAAGGAGGCATCTGGGAGCTTCTGGCTGGAGTTCAACCTCTAGGATTTCACTCATGACTGAATGTATCTTATGCCAGTACTCTTGAATCGATTTACAGTGCCATATGATGTGTATAAAAATAACTGGATGGGAGCACCCCTGTCTGCAAGAACCATCCGTGTGTCCCCCCATGTGCGCCAGCTGATGCCCCGTTAGATATATTCTGTGCAATATTTTAAGTTGCACCAGGCGGAGCCGCGCTGATATTGCGACTGTTTTAGGGGATGAGATCGCTGTTTGCCACCCTTCATCGTCTAATTCAATACCATCCTCCATCCATTTCTCCCTCAGTATGGTCAGGGGGTCACGCATGTTGTTAATTAGTTTTCTATATGTTAGGGAGATAGCCCGTTCAGGCAGGTGCCCATCAAGGAGCCTATCCTCTAAGGGGGAGCTATCCGGCAAGGAGGCGTCTCTCGGCAGTGCGGTCTGTAATGCGTGTCGGACCTGTATGTATCTGAATGTATCTGAATGTGTCAGCAAGTGAGTATTGAGTCTGAAGTGTGCTAAACGATTTTACTCCCTCCGCCTCCCAGAGATCTCCGATAGTGGATATACCGATCAAGTCCCATTTATCAAACCCCTTTGAGTTGCCCAGGTATCCTAGCTTTTGTGAATCCCAAAGCGGGGTAGCAAGTGTTAGTCTGTTGGCCCAGCCCAACGACTGTGTCGCGGCGTGCATATCTTGATCATGTGCTTAGTGGGTCCTGTCAGCTGGTACTTGCCGGGTGTGGAGTATAGTGCTCGACCGTATGTTCCGTTAGGAAGGATCCAGCGGTCCATGCGGAATCCCGGGGCGTCTGGGGCGCCATATATGCCATGGTTTATAGCTATAAGATGAGCTGCCCAATAATATTTTTTTATGTCTGGCAGTCCAATTCCATCATCGTACCAGCTAAGCGTGAGCTTTGATAAGGCTATGCGTGGCCTTCCACCCCAAAGGAGGTCCCTCTGTAGGCCCTCTATCTCCCCAAAATACGAATTAGGAACCGGGTCTGCGGAATTTTGCAGTGCATAGAGGAAACGTGGCAAGGACATCACTTTGAATAACGCGGCCTTGCCCAACAAGGAGATGGGGAGCGATTTACAATGTATAATGTCGCTTTTAAGGCGCAGCAGGGGCGGGGCCAAATTACGCGCATATCGGAGCGCTGGATCCTGAGAGACAAATATTCCAAGATATTTGAAGCCGTCAGTTACGATTGATATCGGACAATTTCGGGGCAATTGCGGGGTGTTACCACTTAGGAAATATATGAGTGACTTCTGCCAGTCGACTCGGAACCCAGAGTATCTCCGAAAGATGTCCAGGATGTCAAGTAGAACATTGAGGGATCTCCCGGGGGAGGCGAGGTAGAGGAGAACGTCGTCTGCGTACAGGGATATGCGGTCCTCCCAACCCGGTGCCCATTGTAGCCCACGAATGGCCACATCGTTGCGGATCCACGCTGCTAGGGGTTCGAGGGCCAGGGCGAACAGTAGGGGAGAGAGGGAGCAACCCTGACGGGTTCCACGACCAAGTACAAAGGGGGTGGATTTTTTATTATTCACTACCACCTGCGCCATGGGTGCGGTGTATAGAAGTTGCACCCAGCTGATAAAGACCGGGCCAAATCCAAGTTTCGTGAGCACAGCAAACAGATATGGCCATTCAAGGGTATCGAATGCCATAGTGGCATCTAAGGACTCTATGATTGTGTCCTCCCGTATGGTGGGGGCCCTACCCAAAACCCCGTGCACTCTACGCAGGTTCAAGGCAGTATTCCGCCGAGGCATGAAGCCTGATTGGTCGGGATGGACTAGGTCTCCTATGACCTTAATCAGCCTGTTAGAAAGTACTTTAGCTAGGATTTTCGGCTCGGCGTTAAGTAGGGAAATAGGTCGGTAGGAGGAACAGTCTGTTTTGGGCTTCCCTTCTTTATGTATGGTAACGATGGTGGCCAGGCGCTGGTCCAGAGGCAGCATCCCCGTCTCCAGGCTGCAGGTGTGGACCTAAGATAGTGTCCAAGTTTGTCAGGGTGAAGCTTGTACAGCTCGATAGGGATACCGTTGGGGCCAAGAGCCTTGCCTGGACGCAGCGCTCGTATTGCTAATGCAATTTCCTCAGTGGAGAGGGAGCTATCCAAGAATAGGCGATCCGCCTCTGAGCGGGTAGGTAGGGAAATGTCCCCTAGAAGGCCAAGAGAGTCTTCAATGGTATGGGGGGCCACCAACTTGTATACTGTATGATAGTGGGCTGCAAATTGAGCTGCTATATCTTGGGGGTCCGTTATGGGGTTGCCATTGTTTCCCATGAGCTCTGGGACTAGGCGGCTAGCGCGCTCTCTCTTGTCAAGCCAGGCAATGAGCTTCCCCGCTTTGTCACCCCAGTCGTATATACGACCCAGTTTTTCTTGTCCCAGCGTTTTGGCGCGATCTGTAACCAGAGCCCTATACTCATCCTGACATAGTCGAAGTTCGTGTATCGCGTCGGGCGTAGGGTGTGAACTAACGGTAGCTTCGAGCCGGTGGAACCTATGCTCAGCGTCTGAGATGTCTTTCAGTCGTTCTTTTTTAGCTCCCACTATGAGGGACAGGGCTTGTCCTCGAATCACCGTTTTAAATGCTTCCCATAGTGTTTGCGGGGATTCAACCGAGTGTTCATTTTCTGCGAAATAGTCATCTATGGACTTGATCAGATCCCCACGTATCTTGGGGTTCTTGAAGTGCCAGGGATTTATAGGGGCGATGCGCCCTACCTGCCTGTGATCTAATACTATGTGAGCCTATAGGGGGGAATGGTCAGAAATACCTCTTGGTAGGTGTCTGATCTCGTGAATGCTGGAGACCTGGGAGGCGGGGGCAATTATATAATCTAAGCGGGAGAAGCTGCAATGTGCATTCGAGTAGAAAGTGTGTTGGATTTTGTCCGGGTTGTAGGTTCGCCATATATCCACTAAACCAAGTGCATCCAAAAAATTGGAAAGTGAGTGTGCCGTTGGGGATAGGGGACGCGGCGGGTGCCTGTCCAACTCACCCGAAATGACGGAGTTAAAGTCCCCGCCCATGACGAGGTGCCCCACTGGTAGTGTAAGTAATAAGGCACTCAGGTCAGTAAATGTAGTTGATTGCAATCCGTGGGGTGCATAAACCGAGAGAAAGGTTATGTTATGGCCTTCCCATGTGCCCGTCATGCCCACGTACTGCCCCCGGTCGTCTATGTAGGTGGATACAACCGATAGCGGGAACGATTTTTTAACCATGATACCCACACCTCTCGAGTTAGATGTGAAACCCGCATGCGCCACCATTGAGTATCCCCACCTACACATTGCCCCGCACTTGTTGCCCATTAGATGAGCTTCTTGGAGCAGAACTATATCTGGGGAAGTTCCAACTTAAGATTTTTATTTCCTTGTTACGTTGCGTACCCATTTGTGTGCCAATAAGGAGTGAAATTGCAATGTACAGGTAGTGACTATGCCGTCGAGTATACAATCATAAGTAACAACCAAAACAACCAATAATTCCTCCCAACTCCCCTCCTCCCTGCTTCCCTGCACTCTGGGCCTCAAACTGCCCATCTTAAACAAAAATGCAGAGTGCCTGTCGCCCTTCAAATAGGAAAAAAAGGAAAGTAAACCAGCTACAGGAAGAACGCGGGGGGAGGCTATTGCAGTCCCCCGATCCTCACTCCCAGGTTGTAGTACATCTGAGTCATTACGCAATAGGGTCAATTCGAGCAGTGGTGCATGATGTTACAGCAAAGTGCGCAGTCCTGCATCAGGTGGCCCCTGGGAGCCCTCCAGGTGGGCGCCACCCACAGCAGGAGACCGCGGCCCCGCCTCCGCCCAGTAGTGTCCAGCGCGGCAACCCCGGTGGTTCAGCTGTCCGAGGGGCCACCTCGTTGAAGGTCCCCCCGGCTGTCAAGCCAGTCCGATGCGGCCTCTGGATGGTCTAAAAAGTAGGATTTCCCAACCGCCTCAACACGCAGTCGCGCAGGGAAAAGCATGGCGTACTTCAGATCTCTGGCTCGCAGCCGCTTTTTGACATCTTGAAATGTGCGTCTACGCATCTGCACCCCGCGGGTAAAGTCAGGGAAAAAAGTAATGGTTGCATTATCCAGTCGAAGTGGGGGGGCAACCCTGGCAATCTGGAGGATTGTGTCCCTGTCTCGGTAGTTTAACAGACGGGCCAGTATTGGGCGAGATGGAGCCCCCGGTTTCGGGCGGCCCCCAGGTACTCTGTGCGCCCTTTCAACGACAAAAAGTTTGGAGAGACCCTTCGGTTGCAGTTTAGTCCTGATTAGGTTTTCTACGAAAAGGTCCACCGCCGGGCCCTCCATTTTTTCGGGCACCCCCAGGATGCGTACATTATTGCGCCTCATCCTTCCTTCATAGTCGTCAAGCTTGTCCTCGGCAGATTTGCAGAAGGCCTGCAGCTCCGCAACCTCAGTCTGAAGCTGAGAGATGTCGCCCCCCTGTCCGGCAGCTGTGGTCTCAAGCTGTTGCACCCTTTCCCTGTATTTGGCGAGGTCCGCCCTAATTAGTGTCATCTCAGAGGAGAGAGATAGTCAATGGATGTTCGGACTCCAGTGATGGCTGCCATTAGGTCTTTCATAGTGGGCTCTGGGGAACCCTGTTCCATGCCATGCTGGGGTACGTCCCCCTGTGCCCTCTTATCAGGTAGATCCGCCTTCGTACAGGTGTAGCGGTCAAGTTTACTTTGCTGGGACACCCTGGCTCCCTTGAAGCCGGACATTGTGGGGCCCTTAGTTAATCCAACAGAGATATTGAACCAGTTTTGGAACAGGAGAGGCAATAGAATAGAGTGAACGTGGGAAGTGGTGCTTCAGGGAGATCGCTCCGCACACAAGACGCGTATATGGCAACTCAAAATGGCGTCACTCAATAGGCCGCTTGGCTGGAGGGACAGGCGGGTTCCCTGCGGCCCATCCCCGGCATAAGAAGGCCCAAATGTGCCGCTGGAAACACACAGGAGGCTGATCTGCAATGCCCAGTCCATCAGAGCTCGCCTATCACGCAGCCCCCACTTCCTCGCCCCGCGGGTTTCAGGGTCGACAAGTGAGCCAGAGTAAATTGCAGCGATAAGTCCCACAGTGTTCCGCGCTGCCCAGGGCTCAAGATTGGGGGAAGCCGCGGCGCAGGTGGCACCGAAGCGTCACCGTCCGTGCAATGCAGGGCGTCCATGCACCCCGCCACAGCCACCAGTGCAGTATAGAAGGGAGCGTCTCCAGTCGACACCCCGCCGCAGCGCGCCCCACCGCTGTACCTCAGAAGCAGGCTCACCACCCTTCGTCTGTGGCCGAACACCTCACTCCAGCGCCGGCCAGCACTCCTTAGCTGCGACACGCGGATTGATGTCCTCTGTCAGCATGAGGGGGGGGAGGGGCAGCCCCCGCCACAGCAGCGCCTCGCCGGACCCCCGACAGCAAGTATGGGGGGCTCCGGAGAAGCTCCCCAGAACCAGGAGAAGAGGCAGTTCCACGGGGGGGGAGGGGAATTTCCTCCACTGTTTGTGCCACCACCGATGTGTCCCCGATGCGGGGGGGGGGGGAGCGATGCCAGGCACGTCCCGCACTGTCAGCAATCGATGTTAGGGGAGGCGTCCCAGCGCCCGCCGCCGCCAGGTGCCGCTCCACAGACCGGCGACTTCCGGTGTAGCGCGGCCGCCCCTCCTGCCTCGCCGCGCCGATGCCCTGGCACACTCCAGTCCCAGGCTGCGGGAACACCTCCGGGCCCAAAACAACGGGACCCGATGCTCAGGATCGGAGGCAGCGCCGAGGTCCCACAATGCAGGGGCCGGGACCGCTGATAGCGGAGAGTCAGATTACGACCATAGATGTCAGGATAGTTGGCCGGATGGTGATTCGGGAGGAGGTTAGCGGCGGAGCCGAGGCACTACGCGTCCATCTTTCCTAGAAGCTAGGCCACGCCCCAGGAAGTTCCAACTGTGACATTTTTGATACTTGTCTTTATTTGTGACTCTGGAAAATTTATGGCAGTGGGAACTCAATACCTTTGAGTACTCACCTAATACCTGCGCAGTTTGCTTGCATCATAGACGCATTTTGACCATGGCAGAAGCCATAGAAACACTTAGAGATAAAGAGTCACAGGCTCAATATGTGAAGAAACCCAATCAAAAAGAATGATGGCACACAGTCTAATATGAAAAGTGATGATTTGAATGATATGTTTAAAAAACTGGAGAAGTTAAGTAAAACTGAAATAGCAAAGAAGTGGGAAGGAACCTCACTGCAGAATTATTTGGACAAAGGCATGGTACCACGTGGGTTATGAATACATACAGTACCATCATACGAATCACCAAATCAAAAATGTCGGAAGAGTGGGCCACTAGTTCTGTCAACAGTTCAAACATTATGCTTGAAATCGTAGTGAAATATGCATGGGCGCATCATGAAGCAACTATAAAAGAAATCACCATTCTGAAAGATCCGTTGAAATTAAGACCTGAAAAAGAAATGATTGAAAAGAATGTCATTGAAATGGAAACAGAGTTGAGGAACTTGAAGATGAAATCAAGGCAAGAAAACAACCGAAATTTCTGAGAGACTGCCAAGATTATGAAACTGGGATGATTCTCACTTAGGGTCTCAGGTTTGATGATCTGTACAGACAGGATATGAGTGAGCTATCTGCACCAGTACCACAGGATAGTTAACTGATAGAAACTGAATCTAGAACAGGAGATGAAATGGATATCTCAGTGATAACATCAGGAAGTAATACATCCGAGATGGTGGCGATACAGAAACCGACTACTTTGTTTGACAACTTCAGAATACTATGGAGGGGTCAAAAGATAATAAATCAAGCACCAATGTAGCTTCCTCCCTAGCCTGGGTACTCACCAATGACCACCCAGACACGAAGCTTTGTATAACACGTCTTTATTCTTCTGTGTGTAACTGCAAACTCAACATTCTAAACCTTCATTCACATCACTATGATCTAATGCTTATGTCACAGTTCTACGGAGTCCATCAGGAACCACAAAGGTTTTGTCATTGCAAGGTTACACGACACTACATCTTCCCCTCTGGTGAATAAAAAAATACAACTTTTTACAAATATATACACACTCATAGCTCTTCAATGAGCCTTCATGGTGCTTTGATAACACGTCCCAAAGTGTCTTCGGAAACTGGGGACAGGCAGTAGAAGTGTCCATGACCTGTGTTGGTAATGTAGCAATAATAGCAGTCAAGTGTTCTTCACTTGTCCTTTCAGACCCAGTCTCTAGATTGTCACTAGTGCCTGACGAGCAATGAGCCACATTTTGGAACTGCGAGGAATCTCACGTAATGGACTTCCGAGGACGAGGGCCAGTCAACATGTGTCCTTTGCTGGTCACAACATGAAATGGTTCAGCATCAAAAGGATCATCAGGCTTTTGTTTTCTATGCTAACGAACAAGCACTTAATCTAGTCTAGTGAACGTAACATCTTTTGCATATCGACGCTTGTCTGCATAGGCCTTCATTTTCCTTTTACGATCTAAGTCTTTCATGCGAGTTTCTCCTTCAGTATTTGTTCTTCTGTTGGTCCATTAAGGTAACTAGGTCGTCATGGCTCTCCCAAACATCAAGGTTGCAGGGCTTTCATCTGTGGTCGAGTGAGGGGTCGAACGGTAAGCTTGTAGATTCAAATTTAAGACAGTTTTATGATCGAGCTTTTCTAGTACAGCCCGCTGGAGGGCTTTCTTAAGAGTACTCATGAAATGTTCAACAAGGCCACTGTCCTGTGGTCAAAGAGGTGTGCTCTCCTGATGCTTCACATTAAGATCACTGAGAAAGTCTCTGAATTCTCATCTATTGAAAGTTGGGCCATTGTCAAACTTTAAGATCACAGGAACACCAAATATTGCAAAGATGCTGTCTAATCTCTCAATGACTCATTCTTGAGTGATCGATGAGAGATTTTCTATCAATGGAAAATAACATGTTTAAGGTGTATTGAGTGGTTTTCGATGACAGACCTTCAATTCTCTTTCAACTCTGTGGTTGAGATGTGGAAACCAGACTCGGTCTCGGAGAGCTTGTTTGGTGGCAACAATTCCACGATGCTGAATAAACTCTCAAATTCCACGATGTCCATCATGGGCCACTTTATTTATCTGTGGTTGCAGACTCTTTAGAATGACAATTCTCAAACCTCTTAGAATAATGATTTCCTGAGTAACAGACAGTTCCTCTTTGACATTTTTGAACTTCTGGTATTCACTGTCACTGCTAAGAGGTGGAGAGTGCTCGTACCAAGCCCGCTGTGTAGTAATGTCCTTCAGTTTTAGCATGTCACTGTCTTGACTCGTGGCAGTGACAATTTGTTCAAACTAAATAGCAGCTAGGGGCTGGATTTCACGATTAAATTTATGTATGCTTCAGCCATCTTAGAATCGGCAAGGTTTTGATATTTCCTTGGACGATGCATGATGGTGTATTTGTAGTGTTACAATCGCAGACCCCAACGTCTAATGTGAGTAGGCATTTTTGCCTTTAAATTGTCAAAGATGGTCAACAATGCTTGATGATCTGTCATAAGCGTGAAGGGCTTCTCATACAAGAATATGTTGAAATGTTCACAAGCCCACACCACTGCTAAACTTTCTTTCTCAGGTTGTGAATAAGCGCGTCCAGTTTTCACAAGCTTCGACTTGCATATGCCATAATACGTCTTCAAGCATTTGGGTGTCTGCTGTGCTGTGCAAGAATGGCGCCTAACCCAAAAGGGTTAGCGTCAACAACAACCTCAGTATGAAGCTTTGGATCAAAGTATGCCATTTCAGTAGCATTCTCAATAGCATGTTTCATTTTCGGGAGGCTTTGCTCACATTCATGTGACAAAATAAAAGAAACATTATTTTTCATCTAGTCTCCTAATGGGGCAGTGACAAAGTCTTGTAGGTATCTAGAGCAATACCTGTCTGTGCCAAGGAATGAACATAACAAGGAAACATCTTGTGGGGGACTGGCATTTGACAGCACTAGCACTTTAGCTGTATAGGGTGTCATGCCCCCATCCGAAAACATATGGCCAAAGAATTTTAACTTTCTTTTATGGAACTAACATTTCTCAGCATTCAGGTTTAATCCGGCATCAACGAGCAAATGATGCACTTGCGTGAGAGCTTTATCTTGCTTCTTCTGTGAAGCTCTGAACACCAACATGTCATCACTATAATTGAAAGCATTAATGACAGGCTATATGAAACTTCGAATGACATCTTGATATAGCTCTGCAGCTGATGACAAAACAATGGGCCTGATTACAATGGCGGTCAGTCGGACGACTGACTATACAAAACAATAGGGCAACCCAATAAACCCCAAGGATTTGGGTATAATGTAATTCCAGACAAAATATAAACCTTGAGGATTTATTTCATTAATATTTCTTAGTCATATAGTCACCTTAGTGAGATTAATTTCAAAAAGAACCTAGAGGTAAACAATAGTTATCACAGTTCATTATTTATTCATTTTTTAGGAATTCTTTTTTTATATTTCAATGTAACAAAAAATTCGTATATACAAAAAGGAAAGAATCAATTTTCATTTATACACTGGCAACAGAAAACTACTGTCAATTCAATACACATAGAAAACAGTAGTAATTGACACTTTTTATAATGATGAACCATCCACAGTTTGGTCATGTATCAAGAAAACTCTTGTTTCAATATTTTTAGTATCAAAGCACATCAGATGGGTACTTGTTTCGCAGCAGGAATGAGTCCGCCCGACAAGAAGTTGGTGGTCCCACCCACCCTATTACGATAAGACTGCCGTATAGGCAGTCGGGAACTGACTTTTTGTACTGCGGCCTGTGCTGCGGCCCTGAAAAGTGCAAAAGAAACAATTGATGGACGGAATGCTGGACAATGCAAACATTCACCCCCGGTTAAAAGGATCTGGGTTAAATCCATCATTCTTTTGCTCACCACACCACCCCAGTTTGGACCCAGCCATATGCAAATCAGTCTTGACCCTGTTCCTTTTGGGAACAGTCCAGCCAGAACTGCCAAGCCAGGTCCTCCCTGGACCGGAAACTAGCATTCTTGGGACCAGTTTCAGTGAGTGGGACGGGTATGCCCAGGCGTGGGCCCTGTGCTCTCCATGCCACTGGAATCCAGCTATCCTGGCTGAAGAGGGGTGAAATCCCGAAACCAGTCCTAGGATGCTTGTTTCCAGTCCAGGGAGGACCTGGTCTGGCAGTTCAGGCTGGACTGTTCTCATTGGGCAAAGGGTTAAGAATGATTCGCATATGGCTGGGTTCAAACTGGAATGGCATGGTGAGCAAAAAAACAATGGATTTAGGCACAGATCTCTGTACTGGGGTGAATGTATGACATTGTTCTGCATGTTGTCCATCAATTATTGTCTTTGCATTTGTCAGCCCGAGTGGAACGGGTATGCCGAGACGTGGGTCCCGTGCTCTCCATGCCACTGGAATCAAGCTATCCTGGCTGAAGAGGGGTGAAACCCCGAAACCAGTCTTAGGATGCTTGTTTCCAGTCCAGGGAGGACCTGGCCTGGCAGTCCGGGCTGGACTGTTCCCATTGGGCACAGGGTCAAGACTGATTTGCATATGGCTGGGTTCAAACTGGAATGGCATGGTGAGCAAAAAAACTATGGATCTAGGCCCAGATGTCTACTGGGGTGAATGTATGGCATTGTTCTGCATTCTGTCCATCAGTTGTTGTTTTTGCAGCAGCCCAGAAAAGGGCTGCAGCACAAGCCACAGTAGAAAAAAGCATTTTTCAAACATCCGTGCACATGTGTGCCAGGCACCATATGGTACCTGGCACACGGTGCATGGATGTGTGAGGGGCTAATTAGCAGTGGCCCAATTGGGGGCGGGGGGCCCTGCTTAGAGCCCCCAAAGTCCCTTTCCGGCTGCCTTTCCATGGCGGTCGGACTACCATGAAGAGGCAGTCGGAAAGGAACATCCTAATCGCTACGTTGGTGCCTGTGCAGACACAGGTTTCATGGTAGTAGGGATAGGAGTCTGACCACCGCCCCAAAGGGCTCCTTGAGCCTGTCAGGGGCGGCATTCTTTCCCTCAACATCATTGCTCCTACTGCCAGTATTGTACACCGGTGGTCGGACTGATGGCCTGGATGTCGGGCAGAACGCCACCAATAGCCTGTCGGTGGCGGTCCGACTGACATCAAAATGAGGGCCTTAGTCTTTTGTAATGGATCAGAGCAACATGTGTAGAAAAGGTTGTAATGTACCTACAATTTTCCTCAAGTTCCAACTGATGATATCCTTTATTTAGATCAAGGCGAGTGAATACCTTCGCACTATTCAATCGTGTTATCATGTTAACAATGTGCAGACCTGGGTGTGGTACAGCTCCTTCACTATTCTTGTTTGGTAAAACCACGATGGGAGAACCCCATGTAGTTGGTCCAGTGGAACGCTCAATGATATTGTGTTTAAGTAAGGATTCAATTTCTTTTTCAACAGCTTCCTGTAAGAGAAAGGCAATTTGTCTGTCTCTTTGAGCAATAGGACAGACATCCCCATTAATGTGCAATTGGACTTTCATAGTCTTGAGTTTTCCTAACCCATGAAACAACAAAGGGAATTGACTTACTATTTCGTGATGAGCATTCATGTTATAATTTACTGATATCAGTCCCATATCAGCAGCTGTGCTGAAGCTGAGTAAACAGGTGCTTGATGCCGTACCTTCAAGTACATGAATGAGTGCATGTACTTTTGTTTTCTTGTGTTTCAATGTTGCTACAAATGTACTTTGACTTTTTAGTGGCGTTGATGCAGCTGATGTATAAACTTTAATTTTTGATGGCGTAAGTTGGGGCAATGGAGACAGTTCATTATATTTCTCCTTAGGCATAACATTTATTGACGCACCACTATCAATAATGAAAGGAATTGAACAACCGTGGACTTTTAGTGTGATTTTCGGACAATGTTTGAATTACTTTAGTGCTTTGTCGTGTCGACTTTTCTTGAATTAACATGTTTTCTCACAGGTTGCCAATCCAACATGAGCACGTTTCTCTGAGGTAAACCTCGACATGGCACAACCATCTTCTTCACCTTCACTTTACATTGATAATAAAGAACTGCATGATGAAGATTTAGATGTCGATCAATGTTGTTTGGTGTTCATTTGCCTCAGCTGATGTGGTTGCTTGGCCTTATGGGCGTGCGTCAAACGTCGCCTCTGGAACGTTCAGGTGGCCATTTTGTCTTCATGCCGTGACGCACTTACTTTTTCCTTCGCCTTGCAGACCACTACAAAATGGTTCTCCTTTCCACAGCCTTTGCAGATCTGTCTGGGACATTTATCTTCGTGTTCAAATGAAAATCCACACCTGAAGCACAACTTTAATTTCAGTGGAGAAATCACTGTCCCTCAGCCTTGTGCTTTGGCTTACTTTTCACGTTCATGACTGACTCACTCTGGGCACTTCCTGCCTCCATGTAAGCAGCTTGTCGATCAGCACACGCTCCAGCTTTGGCAGCCATGAGAACTCACTTCAGACTAAGAGTTTCTCTCAGCATTCGTCGTCTGAACGAATCTGACAAGCATCCGTCAATCGCTCTGAGGCGCATAGCTTCCTCATCATCAAATTTATTGAACTTACAGTGTTTGATGAGTGTATCCAGTCTCTCAACAAATTTGTCGATGGTCTCACCTACTTACTGTCATTGTTTACTGAAGATGTACCTTTCATAATCTACATTTGGCATTGGATTGAACTTGAGATTCAAGGTTGCTTTAAATTGATTATATGTAATATACTCAGCTTGCTGCATTTTCTTCTTTTACACCTTCACCAGCAAGATTCTTAAGGTATTTGATAATCTTCTTGTTATCTGTTGCTTCTATCACATCACTGAAATCATCAAATGCCTCTATACAGGCAGTCTATCTTTCGCCAATATTCAGCTTTTTGGCGGTATCGAATGGTGGTGGGGGTTTCAAGAAGGCGGTGGCATTGTAATCAGGGGTGGAACTTACTGCTTGGTGATCTTGTTTATGCATACCTTGCAGCATGCTGGCCTCTGGGTCATCTTTGATACTGACAGGACACCTCTTTTGTTGTCTCCATTGGAAAATCAAACTTTCATGATTCCTATCGCCACTCTCTGCTTTATGAACTTCGGAGACCTCTGGAGTTTTTTCTGAGCTTCACTCAGTAGCTTTGGTGGTGTGCCGCGTTGGGTATGGATGGCTCCGGAAGTAAAACCCTTGTGCTTCCTCTGGGGTCCCTCCCTCCAGCGCTGTGGCATGATGGCCCTCTTTAATCAGCACTGGTAATCAGATGACCGTTTCTTGTATCCCTTTCTCTTTCAGCATTCCTTTGTGCTGTCTGACACCTGGTTGATCGCTGCCTCACAGCGCTTCTGTTTGCAGCTTTATCTTACAATTTGCTGTCGCTATTTGCTGCTCTTTTAAAACCTGGTTGCATCAACCTACAGCGTTATCACTCCATATGATGTATGGATTTGAGTAGTATAGTAGTGTAGTACCTCTCTTTGCCGCCTTCCCAGCAGGTTCTCGGCCAACGATGTATAGACATCTTAGTGAATCTTTCATTATCTTCAGATGCTCTACACTGACTTTCTGACTCCACATACACCAAACGTCAATTCCGCACTTCAACTGAGGCAAGCGTGGCATGCACGAGCAGTTTGCTAGACCACGGCAAACTCTCCTGGAGAGAACTGTCAATCATCAGGTTACTTATCCCCTATCTCGTCATCAGTTGTAGCGTCCTCCCCAAAGAGTACACCACACACAGAGCTTAGTATAACATGTCTTTATTCTGCGTGTAACCTCGACTCAGTATTCTAAACCTGCATTCACTTCACTGTGCTCTATTGCTTATGTAACAGTTCCATGGAGTCCATCAGGAGTCGCAAAGGTTCAGTCGTTGCAAACTCACACGAAACTACAACCGAGAGGAGGAGAAAGAGGTACAAGAGGTTGAGGAGGAACAAACAGAGAAGGAAAAACCTACGGGAGAGGCAGAAAAGAAAACACAAAAATGATTCAAGTTCCAGTGGGAAGAGGCAAGAGGGGCCAATCTGTGAAGCAATAATAGATGGTGAGACTAACAACACTATCATCAAGCTCTCCTCTTGAACCTTCACAAATCATGAAAAATCAGTCCTTTGTCAAGATCTTCTTTCCCATTACAGGTTTCGATTATGTAGGTACAGGCACTATATGAAAAAAACTCCTGGTGATAGAAGTAGAAGCTCACATATCACAGACGGGCCCAGAAGTCTGATAATAGGTGATATCAACATGCTTATCACATTACATGAGTTAGACACTAACAAAATGAAACCATGACCAACCTAATTTATTAGACTTCCTAGAATCATTGTGCATTACATATGATCTATCCCCCCGGGTAACTTTCACCCTTTTTCTAACCTTTTGCCTCAAATGGCACACAATGCAAATGATACCTTTCATGATAAGACCATAAAAGACCACAAGATGTTGGTTAGTAAATAAAAGAATGACAATCTAACTTACGAACAAAGGAAAGCTATTGACACAATGTCTAAAGATGAAACTATTATCATTTTCCCTGTTGATAACGGGAGGTAATATAGTGGAACTACCTAAAGAAATATACATCAAGGAAGCTGAAAAGCAACTCAACACTATGAACTAGTGTGAGAATATTAACTGAGAAACCTTAACCAACAGAATCACAAACTATTGGGATAAATTGGTGAACTGGAAGGACAAAGGACTATTGGAATTTGAAGAATATTGCGCTTTACGTAATTAATTCCCCCACCTACCAGTTTAGTGGCTGCTGCCCAAGATCCATGAAGGCATTACCAATCTTCCAGCAAGCCTATTGTTTCCTCTTGTGGGAGTGCATTGGCGAATACTTCAAAGTACATTGATTTCTTTTTACGTGATCTTGTTACTAGCTTTCCATCCTACATCCAAGACACCAAAGACTTCCTTAGGAGAATTGATGATCTTGAATGGTCTTTTGCTTGTGACTATTGATGTATGTTCTCGTACACAAGTATTGGACATATTGATGGTAATGAAGCTTGCAGACACTTTCTTAGGGCCCGTCTCTTGTATTATTTGTCATACACAGAAATTATATTAGAAATGATAAGTTACTGTCTTACTAATACAATTTTTATGTTTAATAGGACACTGTATTGTCAGGAGATGGGGACAGCAGTGGGAACTTGCTACGCCCCCAGCTTTGCTAGCATCTTTATGGAACGGTGGGAGGAGCAGTTTTCCATCGCAACTGACACTGCTCAACTAATTTAACATGCCATATTATGGCTGAGGTATATTGATGAACTCTTCATCATATGGAACGGCCCTGAAACATCTGCTAAAGAATTAGCACAGAAGCTGAAAACTAACAACCTAAATCTTGATTTTGCTTGCAATAATAGTAACAACAGTTTTGACTTCTTGGATGTCAACATTAAGATTGAGGGTAACACTCTGGTAACCAGTTTACACAGAGAAACAACTGCAGGTAACACAGTACTACATGCACTCAGTGGTCACCCCCACAAGCTCAAATGGAGTATCCTCTAAGGGGAACTCCTTAGAGCCAAACGCAATTGCAGTATGGAGGAACTATACCTACACAAGCATGGACACATGGTCATGAGATTTAAACAAGGGTACCCTTAATGGGTTTTAAACAAAGCCATGAAATGGGTCGAAACCATTTATAGAAACCAGAGACTCGGTTTGCAGTGGTGGCTGATGACATTTGAAAGTGGTGAGGCGTAAAATGATTGTCGTACTGCACTGCGGCGAGCGAGCGTAGCGATCGAGTCCGAACAACCTACAGGGGGTTCGGGAGGGTTTTACCCTCCAGAGAAAATTTTGAAAAAAGAGTGGACAAATGGTGCATTTTCAAGCAAACTTGAGGAAGCAGGAAAGTTAATAAAGCAATCCCAATACATAGCCAAATGGTTAGGTTAACTTCATGTAGTTTGAGAGTAGATTATACCAATATATGAATATAGGAACGGGTGGGGAGTTACTCTCGAGTGATTTACAATGGAGCAGGTGGAGCATAGTCACAAGTCCACCAAATACACACAGCCGTTTCAATGTTAGCCTATGGGCTTTGCACTCCTGCATGCATCTTAATACTGACTAGCTTCTTGCAACATTCTGTAATAGCATTCGCCATGGCCTGCGGATTTCAAGATTTAACAGAAGAATATTTTGCACGCCTACGGGCAGTGCAGCTCAGGGGTCACATTCCTCATCATTCAGCACATGTATTCGTGACTCGCAAGCGATTTAAAGTAACAAATTATGGTCACCCAATGACACTTCAAATTAAAATTAAGTCTAAGCATCACACTGCAGCAGTCGCACAAACTTAAAATACTAATTGTGTACCCTTTGTTTACTTGTCCTTTACCAAACAAAAAGAGGCTTCATGCTGAATGTAATGCATTCCTGAAGGCCAGAACCCTGACAACTTCCTGAGGCATTGGAAAATTAATCTTCTCTTAACACAGATGCTGCACATCTAGAAACCCCAGAGTTGCAATTGTGCCTGACACAGAAAATGAAAATGCTGGCCGTGGAGCCAGTCCAACAAGAGTTGTGATGGGAGGAGGAACAATAGGTGGGCAACTGTCTAACAGTTTCTCGAACGCCTAACAAGATACGGGGCTAATAGAAATAAGCATCATACAGCCAGAAAAGGGAGTTGGTGGTGCCTTTTCATTGTTTGTTCTTTTCTTTTATTTTATCTGCGGCCCTAGAATGATATTAAGGAAAAGGATGGGGAGGAGATCCTCTATTATCGTTTGTCTGCGATTAGCATTCGTTTTTTTAATGGTTTTCTTGGGAAAGAACTAATACCAGTTCAAATCCTTAATGGACGGTAGCTACCGTCTATGAGAAGAGAGAGAAAGATCAAAAGAAGTATAAACGAAGTAATGAGATCCCTCAGTGTGCCCCACAATCTTTTTTTTAAATCACGTTTACCCTCTCCCCTCCCACTAAAGAGTTATATAAACGTTTTTTGTTTTTTTTTTGCATGTACTCGGTGTGGTGGAGGCCTATCCTGAAAGGGTCAAAATTACCTTTGGTTACTCACCGTCATCTCTCCTTTCTTTCGAGCCTCCTGGGGTGCATCCCTCTCCCACCTGAGAACCTGGGAAAGAAAAGAAAGAGAGAAGAGAAGAGCAACGCGTTAACAACAAGGCCAAGTTTTAGTCAAGACACCGAAGGAATCAGAACAATTAAGAAACGCCATAGGACCCAAGTAAAAACAGGAAGAAATCAGAGAAGAAAAAGAAAAGAACCTGTAGTGAAATGTTATTCACTCTGCCATAAAATCAATAAACCAGTCAAAATTGATCACTACATTCAGCCTCCTAGATTTAGTTTCTGCCCATCCCTCGGACAGTGCTGTAACCAGAGTACCTAGTTTTTATCTGCGTTACTTAGTGTGTTGTTATTACTCGGTTTCATTGAAAAATTAAAGCTTAGGTTTAAGTTATGCAAAAAGAACTATTGATGGACAGAATGCAGAACAATTTCATACATTCACCCCAGTACAGAGATCTGGGCCTAAATCCATTGTTTTTTTGCTCACCATGCCATTCCAGTTTGGACCCAGCCATATGCAAATCAGTCTTGACCCTGTGCCCAATGGGAACAGTCCAGCCCGAACTGCCAGGCCAGTTCTTCCCTGGACTGGAAACAAGCATGCTAGGACCGGTTTCGGGGTTTCACCCCTCTTCAGCCAGGATAGCTTGTTTCCAGTGGCATGGAGAGCACGGGACTCACGTCTGAGCATACCCGTCCCACTCGGGGTGACAAATGCAAAAAGAACTATTGATGGACAGAATGCAGAACAATGTCATACATTCACCCCAGTACAGAGATCTGGGCCTAAATCCATCGTTTTTTTGCTCACCATGCCATTCCAGTTTGGACCCAGCCATATGCAAATCAGTCTTGACCCTGTGCCCAATGGGAACAGTCCAGCCCGAACTGCCAGGCCAGGTCCTCCCTGGACTGGAAACAAGCATCCTAGGACCGGTTTCAGGATTTCACCCCTCTTCAGCCAGGATAGCTTGTTTCCAGTGGCATGGAGAGCACGGGACTCACGACTGAGCATACCCGTCCCACTCGGGGTGACAAATGCAAAAAGAACTATTGATGGACAGAATGCAGAACAATATCATACATTCACCCCAGTGCAGAGATCTGGACCTAAATCCATCGTTTTTTTGCTCACCATGCCATTCCAGTTTGGACCCAGCCATATGTAAATCAGGCTTGACCCTGTGCCCAATGGGAACAGTCCAGCTCGAACTGCCAGGCCAGGTCCTCCCTGGACTGGAAACAAGCATCCTAGGACCGGTTTCGGGGTTTCACCCCTCTTCAGCCAGGATAGCTTGTTTCCAGTGGCACGGAGAGCACGGGACTCACGTCTGAGCATACCCGTCCCACTAGGGGTGACAAATGCAAAAAGAACTATTGATGGACAGAATGCAGAACAATGTCATACATTCAACCCAGTACAGAGATCTGGGCCTAAATCCATCGTTTTCTTAATCACCATGCCATTCCATTTGGACCCAGCCATATGCAAATCAGTCTTGACCCTGTGCCCAATGGGAACAGTCCAGCCCGAACTGCCAAGCCAGGACCTCCCTGGACTGGAAAGAAGCATCGTAGGACCGGTTTCGGGGTTTCACCCCTCTTCAGCCAGGATAGCTTGTTTCCAGTGGCATGGAGAGCACGGGACTCACGTCTGAGCATACCCGTCCCACTCTGGGTGACATATGCAAAAAGAACTATTGATGGACAGAATGCAGAACAATGTCATACATTCACCCCAGTACAGAGATCTGGGCCTAAATCCATCGTTTTTTTGCTCAACATGCCATTCCAGTTTGGACCCAGCCATATGCAAATCAGTCTTGACCCTGTGCCAAATGGGAACAGTCCAGCTCGAACTGCCAGGCCAGGTACTTCCTGGACTGGAAACAAGCATCCTAGGACCGGTTCGGGGATTTCACCCCTCTTCAGCCAGGCTAGCTTGTTTCCAGTGGCATGGAGAGCACGGGACTCACGTGTGAGCATACCCGTCCCACTCGGGGTGACAAATCCAAAAAGAACTATTGATGGACAGAATGCAGAACAATGTCATACATTGATCCCAGTACAGAGATCTGGGCCTAAATCCATCGTTTTTTTGCTCACCATGCCATTCCAGTTTAGACCCAGCTATATGCAAATCAGTCTTGACCCTGTGCCCAATGGGAACAGTCCAGCTCAAACTGCCAGGCCAGGTACTCCCTGGACTGGAAATAAGCATCCTAGGACCGGTTTCGGGGTTTCACCCCTCTTCAACCAGGATAGCTTGTTTCCAGTCGCATGGAGAGCACGGGACTCACGTCTGAGCATACCCGTCCCACTCGGGGTGACAAATGCAAAAAGAACTATTGATGGACAGAATGCAGAACAATGTCATACATTCACCCCAGTACAGAGATCTGGGCCTAACTCCATCGTTTTTTTGCTCACCATGCCATTCCAGTTTGGACCCAGCCATATGTAAATCAGTCTTGACCATGTGCCCAATGGGAACAGTCCAGCCCGAACTGCCGGGCCAGGTCCTCCCTGGACTGGAAACAAGCATCCTAGGACCGGTTTCGGGGTTTCACCCCTCTTCAGCCAGGATAGTTTGTTTCCAGTGGCATGGAGAGCACTGGACTCACGTCTGAGCATACCCGTCCCACTAGGGGTGACAAATGCAAAAAGAAATATTGATGGAGAGAATGCAGAAAAATTTCATACATTCACCCCAGTACAGAGATCTGGGCCTAAATCCATCGTTTTTTTGCTCACCATGCCATTCCAGTTTGGACCCAGCCATATGCAAAATCAGTCTTGACCCTGTGTCCAATGGGAACAGTCCAGCCCGAACGGCCAGGCCAGGTCCTTCCTGGAATGGAAACAAGCATTGTAGGACCGGTTTCGGGGATTCACCCCTCTTCAGCCAGGATAGCTTGTTTCCAGTGGCATGGAGAGCACGGGACTCATGTCTGAACATACCTGTCCCACTCGGGGTGACAAATGCAAAAAGAACTATTGATGGACAGAATGCAGAACAATGTCATACATTGACCCCAGTACAGAGATCTGGGCCTAAATCCATCGTTTTTTTGCTCACCATGCCATTCCAGTTTGGACCCAGCTATATGCAAATCAGTCTTGACCCTGTGCCCAATGGGAACAGTCCAGCTCGAACTGCCAGGCCAGGTACTCCCTGGACTGGAAACAAGCATCCTAAGACCGGTTTCGGGGTTTCACCCCTCTTCAACCAGGATAGCTTGTTTCCAGTGGCATGGAGAGCACGGGACTCACGTCTGAGCATACCTGTCCCACTCGGGGTGACAAATGCAAAAAGAACTATTGATGGACAGAATGCAGAACAATGTCATACATTCACCCCAGTACAGAGATCTGGGCCTAAATCCATCGTTTTTTTGCTCACCATGCCATTCCAGTTTGGACCCAGCCATATGCAAATCAGTCTTGACCCTGTGCCCAATGGGAACAGTCCAGCCCGAACTGCCAGGCCAGGTCCTCCCTGGACTGGAAACGAGCATCCTAGGACCGGTTCGGGGATTTCACCCCTCTTCAGCCAGGATAGCTTGTTTCCAGTGGCATGGAGAGCACGGGACTCACGTATGAGTATACCCCTCCCACTCGGGGTGATAAATGCAAAAAGAACTATTGATGGACAGAATGCAGAACAATGTCATACATTCACCCCAGTACAGAGATCTGGGCCTAAATCCATCGTTTTTTTGCTCGCCATGCCATTCCAGTTTGGACCCAGCCATATGCAAATAAGTCTTGACCCTGTGCCCAATGGGAACAGTCCAGCCCGAAGTGCCAGGCCAGGTCCTCCCTGGACTGGAAACAAGCATCCTAGGACCGGTTTCGGGGTTTCACCCCTCTTCAGCCAGGATAGCTTGTTTCCAGTGGCATGGAGAGCACGGGACTCACGTCTGAGCATACCCATCCCACTCGGGGTGACAAATGCAAAAAGAACTATTGATGTATTGATGGACAGAATGCAGAACAATGTCATACATTCACCCCAGTACAGAGATATGGGCCTAAATCCATCGTTTTCTTACTCACCATGCCATTCCAGTTTGGACCCAGCCATATGCAAATCAGTCTTGACCCTGTGCCCAATGGGAACAGTCCAGCCCGAACTGCCAGGCCAGGTCCTCCCTGGACTGGAAACGAGCATCCTAGGACCGGTTCGGGGATTTCACCACTCTTCAGCCAGGATAGCTTGTTTCCAGTGGCATGGAGAGCACGGGACTCACATCTGTGCATACCCGTCCCACTCGGGGTGACAAATGCAAAAAGAACTATTGATGGACAGAATGCGGAACAATGTCATACATTCACCCCAGTCCAGAGATCTGGGTCTAAATCCATCGTTTTTTTGCTCACCATGCCATTCCAGTTTGGACCCAGCCATATGCAAATAAGTCTTGACCCTGTGCCCAATGGGAACAGTCCAGCCCGAACTGCCAGGCCTGGTCCTCCCTGGACTGGAAACAAGCATTGTAGGACCGGTTTCGGGCTTTCACCCCTCTTCAGCCAGGATAGCTTGTTTCCAGTGGCATGGAGAGCACGGGACTCACATCTGAGCATACCCGTCCCACTCGGGGTGACAAATGCAAAAAGAACTATTGATGGACAGAATGCAGAACAATGTCATACATTCACCCCAGTACAGAGATCTGGGCCTAAATCCATTGTTTTTTTGCTCACCATGCCATTCCAGTTTGGACCCAGCCATATGCAAATCAGTCTTGACCCTGTGCCCAATGGGAACAGTCCAGCTCGAACTGCCAGGCCAGGTACTCCCTGGACTGGAAACAAGCATCCTAGGACCGGTTCGGGGATTTCACCTCTCTTCAGCCAGGATAGCTTGTTTCCAGTGGCATGGCGGGACTCACGTCTGAGCATACCCATCCCACTCGGGGTGACAAATGCAAAAAGAACTATTGATGGACAGAATGCAGAACAATGTCATACATTCACCCCAGTACAGAGATCTGGGCCTAACTCCATCGTTTTTTTGCTCACCATGCAATTCCAGTTTGGACCCAGTCATATGCATATCAGTCTTGACCCTGTGCCCAATGGGAACAGTCCAGCCCGAACTGCCAGGCCATGTCCTCCCGGGACTGGAAACAAGCATCGTAGGACCGGTTTCGGGGTTTCACCCCTCTTCAGCCAGGATAGCTTGTTTCCAGTGGCATGGACCGTACGGGACTCACGTCTGAACATACCCGTCCCACTCGGAGTGACAAATGCAAAAAGAACTATTGATGGACAGAATGCAGAACAATGTCATACATTCACCCCAGTACAGAGATCCGGGCCTAACTCCATCGTTTTTTTGCTCATCATGCCATTCCAGTTTGGACCCAGCCATATGCAAATCAGTCTTGAGCCTGTGCCCAATGGGAACAGTCCAGCCCGAACTGCCAGGCCAGGTCCTCCCTGGACTGGAAACAAGCATCCTAGGACCGGTTCGGGGATTTCACCCCCGTCCCACTCGGGGTGACAAATGCAAAAAGAACTATTGATGGACAGAATGCAGAACAATGTCATACATTCACCCCAGTACAGAGATCTGGGCCTAAATCCATCGTTTTTTTACTCACCATGCCATTCCAGTTTGGACCCAGCCATATGCAAATCAGTCTTGACCCTGTGCCCAATGGGAACAGTCCAGCTCGAACTGCCAGGGCAGGTACTCCCTGGACTGGAAACAAGCATCCTAGGACCGGTTTCGGGGTTTCACCCCTCTTCAACCAGGATAGCTTGTTTCCAGTGGCATGGAGAGCACAGGACTCAAGTCTGAGCATACCCGTCCCACTCGGGGTGACAAATGCAAAAAGAACTATTGATGGACAGAATGCAGAACAATGGCATACATTCACCCCAGTACAGAGATCTGGGCCTAAATCCATCGTTTTTTTGCTCACCATGCCATTCCAGTTTGGACCCAGCCATATGCAAATCAGTCTTGACCATGTGCCCAATGGGAACAGTCCAGCCCGAACTGCCAGGCCAGGTCCTCCCTGGACTGGAAACAAGCATCCTAGGACCGGTTTCGGGGTTTCACCTCTCTTCAGCCAGGATAGCTTGTTTCCAGTGGCATGGAGAGCACGGGACTCACGTCTGAGCATACCCGTCTCACTAGAGGTGACAAATGCAAAAAGAACTATTGATGGACAGAATGCAGAACAATATCATACATTCACCCCAGTACAGATATCTGGGCCTAAATCCATCGTTTTTTTGCTCACCATGCCATTCCAGTTTGGACCCAGCCATATGCAAAATCAGTCTTGACCCTGTGCCCAATGGGAACAGTCCAGCCCGAACTGCCAGGCCAGGTCCTCCCTGGACTGGAAACAAGCATCGTAGAACCGGTTTCGGGGTTTCACCCCTCTTCAACCAGGATAGCTTGTTTCCAGTGGCATGGAGAGCATGAGACTCACGTCTGAGCTTACCCGTCCCACTCGGGGTGACAAATACAAAAAGAACTATTGATGGACAGAATGCAGAACAATGTCATACATTCACCCCAGTACAGAGATCTGGGCCTAAATCCATCGCTTTTTTGCTCACCATGCCATTCCAGATTGGACCCAGCCATATGCAAATCAGTCTTGACCCTGTGCCTGGATTAAACCCAGATCTGTGACTGGGGGTGAATGTTTTGCCAATGTGCAACATTCCGTCTATCATCTTGTGTGTTTTGCTGTTCGCCCTATGTGGGAAGAGTATGCCCAGACGTGGGTCCCGTCCTCACTACGCCACTGGAGTCAAGCTATCCTGGCTGAAGAGGGGTGAAACCCCGAAACCGGTCCTAGGAGGCTTGATTCCGGTCCAGGGAAGACATGGCTTGGCAGTTCGGGCTGGACTGTTCCCATGAGGCACAGGGTCAAGACTGATTTGCATATGGCCATGTCTGAACTGGGGTGGCGTTGTGAGCAAAATAACGATGGATTAAACCCAGATCTGTGACTGGGGGTGAATGTTTTGCCAATGTGCAACATTCCGTCCATCATCTTGTGTGTTTTGCTGTTCGCCCTATGTGGGAATGGTATGCCCAGACGTGGGTTCCGTGCTCACTATGCCACTGGAGTCAAGTTATCCTGGCTGAAGAGGGGTGAAACCCCGAAACTGGTCCTAGGATGCTTGATTCCGGTCCAGGGAAGACATGGCTTGGCAGTTCGGGCTGGACTGTTCCCATGAGGCACAGGGTCAAGACTGATTTGCATATGGCCATGTCTGAACTGGGGTGGCGTGGTGAGCAAAATAACGATGGATTACACCCAAATCTGTGACTGGGGGTGAATGTTTTGCCAATGTGCAACATTCTGTCCATCATCTTGTGTGTTTTGTAGGTTTAAGTTATGACTTAGTATGAGATCTGATAAATAACATCTATATACAAACAGCGATTACTTATTTTCATTTACTTACATTATGGTATTTGGACAACATTGATTATTCTAATTAATAAAGATTTTGCCACTTTGGATTTAATGACTTTGTGATGCTGTTATGACACCATGCTACCATGTCTGCCTTATGCCTTGTTTATGTACATTTTCCACTATGGACATTTACACTTTTGTTCAACTAGATGCACTTAATGAGTTGAAAAAACATGCAATCTGGGACTATCCATTTCAATTTTAACAACAACCACTATATTACTATTAATATAGAATTTTCCACTATGGATGTATTGACTTTTGAATGGTGTTATGACATTGTATTACCATGCTCACCTTACGCCACGTTTGTCTGGGGATAATTAGGAACATTTTCCACTATGGAAATTTAGACTGTGTTTAACTAGAATGTATTCAATTAGTTGAGATAACTTGCAATCTGCAATTGTATTCTTTGCTTACTAAGTATCCCATAATACGTGGCATTGGTCTACAGCACACCACATTACTGTGCTGACACCTTTCTACTCATAATGGTGCTAACACATTACAAAATGGCGCTGAATTTATGTGCTGTTTTCACAGAATACTGAGTACTGTCTTTATGTTATCACTTCCTTGTTAAAAATGATGTCTCCACCATGGTGGTCATGTGAACAAGGCCCCTAGAGGTCAAAGCGCTTTGTGTGTTTATGGTGTAATAAACTGCATTTTTCATTGTGACCTAAGTGAGCAGCATACTTTTATCTTTGGGTTAATAAGTATATATTTATAATATTAAATGTTACTTACATTTATTTAATTTACATTATATTAATGTTATATATTAAAATATTTATGATTTACTATTTCAACTATATATATTTTAAAAACAATATTTTTGTATATTTTTAATGATATTATTGTGAAACAATATTTTTTCTCTATACTTTTGTACTTACCATTATAAGTGTGGGGAAAGAATATTTTTGACACATTATTTCTGTTTCACTATGTTGTTGTGATCGATATTATGTCAGTCATCCACCCTTGGAGTCCACTTCTTTTTTTTGCAAATCTGTTTTTATTGAGTTTGAATTTTAGTGCAGGAATACATTGTACGGCAGCATGCTTTACATACAGTAAGACATAAACTTATGCAGGCTGGCAGATCATGCCGACAGCCGAGAGGAGACAACCTGATGTCTGTTTGCGCGCCTACCGCCACCCGCTTGGGAGCCAGCCACTTCACCCTTAGCAGTTCCGGTGTCTTCTCTTGAGGAGGGGCCATCACCACCACCCACCAGCCATTGAGCCGTACATGGAAACTAATCTCGCCTACACAACTGAGGCATCAATAAAGACAAAAGGTTACATGTAATACAAAAAGAAGAACCCATAACAAAGGCAGCGTGTACAGTGATTCGCGTGGTGTGCTCCTACCCCCTTCCCACCCCAACCCCCCCCCCACCGAACTCCAGGATCACCCTTCCTAGCCCCAATGGGTGCAATTATCCCCAAGTGTTCCCAGACGCCCCATCTATGGGCCAGTGATAATGGGGGCTATGCTATCTCATCAGCTAGGCTGCCTACACTGCGACGCCGCTTGCGCCATTACCATCCTGTCTGGCCTCCCCCGTGCAGCCCGTGGTACCTTCCCCTTCCGTGCGCCGAAACTCAGCAAGCAACTGCTCCCAGCGGTCCGCCATGGGCTCCCTCCGCAGCCCCAGGGTATCCTCCCTGCGGATGGCCGTCCCCTCCACTCTGGCCCATGCCTGGAACGATGAACTCCAGGCCCGTGCGTGTGGTGGGTCGTGCGCCTTCCATCTCCTGGTGATGAGGCGCTTCGCCACCACAAGCCCCAGATCCAGGAATCGGGACGCTACCTTGTCTTTGGGCGATCTGGTAAATTGGTGTAAGATGTGTTCAGGCCAGTCGAAGGGAATGCTGCGTCCCACACTCCCCTGCAGCTGCCCACTAACCGCCCTCCAATAGGTGTGCAGCGCGGGGCAGCCCCACAGCATATGTAGCAGCCCCGCCCCTATCTCTCGGCACCGAGGGCAGAGCGCGTCAGCGCGGTGGAAGTACCTATTAATCAGCTCAGGTGTGAGGTAGGCCCTGTGGACTATGAACAGCTGGATTTGACGGAACCGCATATTGCGGGGGATACGCACTGGGCTTTTGAGGACCCTCTCCCACTCCCTGTCTGCCAGCGGCCTCCCCAGGTCCAGCTCCCACTTGCCTCGGAGTGGGCCCAGATCAACCGCCATATGCTCCCGCAGTGAGGCGGCGAACCAGCGGACCAGTTGCCCACCCCTTCCCATGACGTGCAGGTATTGCATGGTTAGGTGTTGGCCAGGCTCTGTAGCCATGCTCCCCCATTTGGCGGTCAAGCTCGCCAGCAGCGAGCGGTACATGAGGAATCCGCGGGGTGGGAGCCCGTCCTCCGACACCAAGGTCTCGTACGGTATCAGCTCACCATCCCTGTATAGGTCCCCCAGCATGTGCACGTCCGCCGCCCACCAGCCCGTCAGCACGGGGCCGCAAGCACCCCCCCACCTCCAGGAGAACCCTCTAGGGGTATTGCCGGCGCATATGGCACTACTGCATGCGTGAGGTACAAGGCCCTCTTAAAGCACCTGAGCGCCACAGCCAGGAGGAGCGGCAGCGGCCCCGCAACCGCAGCCTAGGGGTGGAAAAGACCGGTCACACGTTCCAGCGAGTAGGGTACAGCCACCGTGGCTGTGTCATTCCTGCCCCTGTCGGCCAACCAGCGGGCGATCCATTGCAGCTGGGCCGCCAGGTAGTAATGCTCAAAGCAGGGCGCCGCCAGACCACCCCTGTCCATCGGGAGGAAGAGCTTTGCGAGTGCTAACCTGTGCCTGGCGTTGCCCCAGACAAAATCCCGCAGTATCCGGTTGAGCCTGCCAAAAAAGACGGGGGGACGTACAGTGGTAGGTTGACAAAGTAGTACAGTAGGCGAGGGAGCATGACCATTTTGGCGAGCGCCACCCTGCCCGTGGTGGTCAGCGGGAGCGTGCTCCAAAAGGCCACCTGCGACCTGAGCGCCGTGACCGCCCTCCCCAGGTTGCCATCAAACAAGTCGGTTGGGCAGCGGTAAATGTGTATCCCCAGGTAACGAAAGGTGCCGCCCCTCCACTGAACCGGCGTGCCATTCAGGCTGTAGCCCGGGTCCGTAGTCCCTTCGCTGAAAGCGTACAGACAAGATTTACCCGCGTTCACGCGGAGCCCCGAAACAGTGGCAAAGGACCGCAGCAACGGGGCCAGCCGCTCCGGCATACTACCTACATCTCTAACGTACACCAACAGGTCGTCCGCGTAAAGCGACACCTGGTGAACCGCGTCTCCCAGTGGTATACCATCTCCCAGTGTCGTCCGCACAGCCTCCGCCAGGGGCTCCATCGCCAGGGCGAACAGCAATGGGGACAAGGGACATCCCTGCCGGGTGCCCCGGCCCACCGGCACCGCCTCCGAGACATGGGTGCCCAACCGAACACGGACCGTGGGATTCCTGTAGAGTAGGTCAACCATCCGGAGGAAGTCCCCATCCAACCCGTACTGCAGCAACACTGTGGACAGATAGCCCCACTCCAAGCAATCAAACGCCTTCTCCAGGTCTAGGAGGAGGCACCCCGCTCTGGGCCATCTGTGCACTGCCTCACCGGCCACCCTAAAGTATCTTCTAAGATTGAGCGACGTGGACCTCGCAGGGACAAACCCGTTCTGGTCAGAGTGCACCAGGTGCGGGACCACTGGCGCTAACCGGTCCGCTAGGGCCTTCGCCAGTATTTTGTAGTTGACGTTGAGCATCGCCAGGGGACGGTAGGAGCCCAGGGCCGTGGGGTCGCAGTCCGGCTTAGGTAGGGAAACCAGGATCGCCTCCCGCATGGAGGGTGGGAGCGACCCCTCTTCCAGCGCTTTGCTGTAAAGCTCGCGCAGCAGCGGCACTAGGGTCTCGCGATATGCCTTATAGTACTCCGCGGGCAATCCGTCCGGCCCCGGAGTTTTGCCCGTCGCCAATGATTGGATCTCCTCCCCAATTTCCTCTAGAGAAAGGGGGCCACTGAGCGCCGCGTTATGCTCCCTGGTGGCCGCAGGGAAGTGAATGGAAGCAAGGAACTCCCCAAGAAGGTGCCGGGAGCCCGTCCCCTGAGCTGCGTACAAGCGTTTGTAGTGGCCTACGAAGGCCCTATGTATTTCACGCTGCGTGTGTACCATCACTCCGTCCTCCCTACGGATTGCTCCGATCGGGGTCCTGCGATCCTCCTGCCGGATTAGCCAGGCCCGCCCTATCCGCCCTGGCGTGCATTCTGGCGGTGTGCGCCGCATAATTGTGGCAGCGGAGCCGCTCCAGGAGCTCCGCGTGTTGCCCGCGGAGATCCTCCAGGCTGCGTGAGTGCCTGCCCCCTCCTTCTCCTTCCCTCTCATATTGCAGGAGGTCGTTTTCGAGGCGCGCCAGGGAGTCCGAGAGGGCCCGTCGTATGTTCCACTGGGTCCCCAGGCAGTGCCGCCGAATGGCCACCTTGTGGACGTCCCACTCTACCAAGGCACTGCTCGCCGTCCCCTCGTTGGCGTCAAAATAGGCCAGGACGGCCGTACCAAGGGAGGAACGGAACTCCGGGTCCTCCAGAGCGCTCGGTTGAAGTCGCCAGGTGGGCACCGGTGAGCGGACCACCACCCAGCCAATCCGAAGCCATAAGGGGTTATGGTCGGAATGCGTCCGCCCCAGATATTCCGACTGTTCAATAAGCGGGAGCAATGATTGGGACCCCACTATCCTGTCCAGCCGTACATGGAGGTCATGGACCGCCGAGTAATAAGAATATAGCCGGTCCGTCGGGTGAAGTGTACGCCACAAGTCCTGCAGCGACCAGTGCGTGAGCCAGTCTCCCAGCGCCCGGGCGTTAGATTCCACCACCGTGGCACGGAGGGGAGGGAAGGATCTGTCCAACTGGACGTCCAGTACCATGTTAAAGTCCCCTCCCAGCATCCAGGGAAGCCCAGCATAAGGGTGTAGAAGCTGCGTCAATCTCGCCAAAAAAGAGGCCTGGTCCACGTTGGGCGCATACAGCGAGCCCAGCAACAGCTCTTGGCCGTTCAGCTTCCCCCGCACTAAGGTGTACCTTCCCTCCCAATCCACCACCACCTGTGCAATCGAAAGGAACGCCTGCTCGCACCCAGATGAGCGTGCCCCGCGCGTGTGCCGAGTAAACGGTGCCGTACGTGTGTCCCCTCCAGCGCCTAGAGAGCCTGCCCAGTTCCGTCGAGGACATGTGCGTCTCCTGTAGGAGGGCAATCCCAACTGAGTGTCGCTGCAGATAGAAGAAGACGGCATAGCGCTTGGACGGTGTGTGCATGCCCCGTATGTTCCAGGTCACAATGTTAGTGTGCGCCATTGCAAATCTAGGTGAGCAAGCCGGGCTGGGGCCAGGGCGCCCGCGCCAGGGAAAGGGGGCGGGCCACAGTCAGGGGGGAGCATGGTAATGCGCTGCCATGTAAACAGTAGAACCATTGTAAACAGTGTAACAAGCAGGGCGTATTCCCAACGGGGCATCCGTCCAAACCTCAGTAACGCCAAGTAATATCAGGCTATTGCAGTGTGGTAACAAATGGGGTTCGTGCAATCATAGCAACCTCCTGACCCTAGTACCCCTCCCCTATCCCAACTGAAAGAGGAAGGAGCAGCCTCAGGTCCGGAGCTGAACTGCCGTGCAGGTCCAATGCGAGCCCCCAACGGGAGGCGTCCACAGGTGTAATGTGAGGTGGCGCTCGCATCACCCAGCCCGCCCCCGCAGGGTCAGGCGCTCCCAGTTCTGGGCCCACTGCCCCCAGGTGGGCCCAGGGCCCCGGAACCATCTAGCACAGCGCCAAGGCAGTCGCGCGGCCCCAGTTCAGTGCAGGCAGATTTTGTCCAACCTTCGGCATCCTGTCATCTGGTCACACAATCAGGTCCGCCGTCTGCGGGGTCACCACTGGCAGAAGCAAGTCCTCCGAGACCACTGTGGACGGGGACGACGCCCCACTCGCTCCCGCCCCGCTGGGCGTGCAGGCCTCCATGCGGTCACTGGCGGGCGGCGTCCCAAGCATCGCCACCGCCTCCAACGCCTCCCGCCGCTCCATCCGGATCCTCTCCGGGCTAGGTGCTACCGGTCCCGGCCGCGCCGGCTGCCGTGCCCCCCGGCGCCCTCGTCTTCTGGATCGCCTCCCCGGGCGGCCGTCGACCTCCGAGCCAGCAGGCCTCGCCCCCGTCCACTGTCCTGACTCCTCCAGCCAGTCCCACACGTCCTCCGGGGAGTCGAAGAAACGGGCCCCTTCTTTTGCCACCACTCGCAGGCGGGCCGGGAACAGCAGGGAGTAAGGCAGAGCCAACTCCCGCAGCTGGCGCTTCACCGCCATGTAGTTGCTTCTTCGCCGCTGGACGGCTGCGGTGTAGTCGGGAAAGAGCATGACTCGGCTACTGCCCACGGTCAGGTCACCAGTTCTTCTAGTTTCGCTGAGGATCGCGTCTCTGTCCCGGTAGTTTAGGAGCTTGAAGAGGAACGGTCGGGGCCGGGCCCCCGGCTGGGGTCTCTGCGCCGGCACCCTGTGCGCCCTTTCCACCACGAAGTGTTGAGATAGCACCCCCCGGGGCAGGAGGCCCCTCAGCCAGCTCTCCACATATTGCTCTGGGTGCCTGCCCTCCACTCCCTCCGGGAGACCCACTGCGCGGATGTTATTGCGCCTCGAGCGTCCTTCCGCATCATCAACCCTGTCTTCGAGCGCATGGACCCGGTCCAGCACATCCTGCAGTGCTGCGCCATGGCTCCGTACAGTAGGTTGTAGTTCTTGAAGCGTCTGACCGTGCGATTCCACTCTCTCGGCCAGTTTGCGGTGGTCAGCATGGAGGAGGGTGAAATCAGACGTGACCTTGTCCATCCTTGTTTCCAGTGACGCCCGTGTCTGATCCAGGGTGGCGCCAAGCCTCTCCACTGCCGCTAGCATGGTGTCCATTTTGGTCGAGAGGGCCGCCGCTTGCGACTCCGCGTCCCCCCCCAGCCGGCTCTGCGCGGGGTCCGCGGTCCCAGCACGCGGCTGACCCTGCTGCGTCTTGTCGCGGAGTCGGCCCATTGCGTACTGTTGGGCGGTCGGCATTCACAGTTCGTCGCCAGGCGCCGCGCACTCAACCAGTCGCGGGCCCTCCAATCCACGCCAGCTCTCCGCTCTGCCACCGGGCCTCTACTCGGACCCCGAGGCCCAGTCGCCGGGCCGAAGTCAGCAGGTAGGGGTAGGCTCACCAGCAGTAGTCCTCTAGTTCCCTTCAGGGCACCGCACCACCGCACCCTCCCACCGATGCTCCAGTTAGCCGGCGGTCAGTCCAGGCCTGTTCTTGCCCCGCTAGGTGCACCCATGCGCAGAGGCCCCGCCGGCCAGCACCACTTCCGGGGTCCCGCTCCCAGCGGCACGGCGTCTAGTACCCCGGGCGAGGGCCTCTCACCTCTTCGATACGCGGCTCCAGGCGGCCCCCACAATGGCCAGTGCACCGTCCTCCGCCGCGGCCACGCACAATATGGCGCCTCACAGGTTATGGCATCAGCACCAGGCCTCAGTGCCCGCTCCACTGCCTCAGGGCTCTCCGGATGCGCCGGGCGCGACCCCGGACCCCTCCTGCGCAACAACTGTCCTCTCCCGGCCGCCCCAGTTCAGGCTTCGCCGCACAGGTCACTCCAGCTCAGGGTCCTCCGCCACACGCGGCTCGCTCCCATGCACTCCGGGCTCACCACAGCAGGCCCCCGGTCACAGCTCGTCGCGCCGTCTCGGCCTCCACAGCGGTCCCCACCACTCGGGTCCACGGGCTCCCCCGAACTCCAGTCTTGCCGTCCCCCCGGGGGGGGGCCGCCGCTCCTCAGTTCTCCACCGCCCTGCCCTCCGCGATGCGTAGCGATCTCTCAGCCTGCAGGGCCAGGGCGCCACACTCCACTCCACGTCTCCGGGGCCCCCCACAGCTCCGCAGCATCCGGCAGGGCTCCCACCGACCTGTGACTGCCAGCGATATCAGCTCCCAGCCGCCAGGGCACCGCAGCTGCTAGGGGAACAACCTCGCGTTCAGCGCCGTCTCCCGCTCCGTCTCTCGGCTTCCTCGCAGGGTCCCGCAGCAGGCCCCGCCTCACAGGCCGCCGCGTGCCTCCTCTCCGCACAGGTCCCGCTGGGTCGCAGCGCCTCACAGTCACCGCTCGCAGGGCCACGCCAGCTGCCCTGCACTGCCCCACACCGGACCCACGTCCAGCGACCACGATCTGCCCCCTTCTCAGGATGATCGGCAGGATGTCCGGGAGGTAACGGTCGGAGCCTCAGTCGCTCGCGTCCGCCATGTTGCCCGGTTGGCCACGCCCCCTCCCCTTGGAGTCCACTTCTTTGTACTAGTTACAAGAGGGAGCCAGTCTAGTCGTTCAGGGCTCTTCTCAGGTCACAGACAGCAAGTCCATTGCTCTTCTGTTCTTCCTCGGGTTAAGTAGTGTTCTGAAGTGGGTGCCTGAAGGGGCCACAGTTATGCCGGGGTTTAGCTAAGGGGTAGGAATGACTTCTGGGCATGCGCTAACCAATGGGGTAAAAGTTCCCTGGGGCAACCCTACCCACTTTGGGCATTTTTAAGATAGTGAAAGTCGTCAGCCACTTTCAACTTGGACGCTGAGGGTGTGTTGAAAGTTTAACATGGTAATACTAGTGTACCACATCTAGCATGAAAATCCACTTTGGGGCAGCCACAATACCCACAATAACCCAGAGACAGAAGTTTAGTAGAACAGTGGTAGGGTTTTTTCCAACAACCAGGCAGTGAATATCAAGACCTCTCTTGGAATCCTGTTTCCCTTCCTTTCAAGTGCAGTCCCATTGGTATATGTAAATGCAGCAGATCTTTCAAGCAGTGTTTGACACTCAAGCAGGATTGGACACTATAATGTCAAAAAGGATGCTGACAACCCACACTCTGCACATTCTTCATAGGAGTTATCTCTGCCCATTTTGGTCAGCTCATGGGAGGCATTTCGCACCTATTCAGATGCTAATCGCTGGCTGGGAGAAGTTTCAGAGCAGATGCAAATTAGCCTCCTGGAACATCAGGTAGGGAAAAGTAACTTTCTAAAAGTTACTTTTCCTTAATATTTATTACAAATCCAACTTCACAATTAAATTGGATTCTTAGTAACTATTTAAAATAGTTATTTCATTATTTTTCTAGCTCGTTCTATTCCCGATATACAGTATTGGGATTTTAATCTTTACTCTTCTATTTAGGACAGCTAGGCCTACCTAAGTGAAAATAGCATTTGCATGGTAGTCACTGTAAGGACATGTTAACTTTAAATATCTACATGTCATACTTTTTAAAACCATGCACCCTACCTTGTGGGCCACAAGGCCTACATAGTGGTGACATCATTATATTTAAATGTGAGGTTTTGACCTGTCAAGAGGGTTTATTTTGACAGGTTGCATTAGAGTACTTACACTGCTTCAATTAGGCTACACAGGGTAGGCCTGAAATTATGTTTACACTGCCATTGTAGTGGATGGCACAATAGGTACTGCAGTCCTCTGGTGACATTTCATTTCCAGGCCTTGGATACCCTTTATACCATATATAAGGGACTTACAAGCAAGTTAAATATGCCATATTGAAGTGTACCAGTTCAATCATGTTTAAAGGGGGAGCACAGACGTTTTACCACTGGTTAGTAGAGTTAAAGTGCACAGAGTTCCAATAGCAATATTATATGGTCCAGCAAAAAGTGAAACGTAAGAGGTGCCATGCAGAAAAGGTGGATTTCCTATACTTATGTATTGGATTATAATGAAAAAGTGAAAACACTAAGGTACGAAAAACAAAGTATGGATCATAAAAACAAAAGATGCATGTCAATTGCCTTTTCTAATCACAGACAGATGGCACTGCTGGTCCTGTTACTCCAGATACTAGGATTCTCTGATTCTGTAGTTCTTAATTTTGTGAAGTTCCTGCTGGCGGATCTCAGGTTTCCAGAGTGGCTCATTCTGCCAGTTTTTAGGTCTCCCCAAGGCAGTGCATGCTCTGTCCCTTCAAGACATTATGTTTTCTAACAGTGGACTTAGATGTCATCCATTGCTTACCATTGGTTGTTTTCACTGCCATTCTCATTTGTTTGCTTCTTATTGGTCAGTTGCCATAGGCTTTCTTCTTCTTCATGGGTTTGTCCCTCCTCTTGGTGTACTTCCACTGCTCATTTTTAGGCACTACTTTTATCTGTGTGTTTAAGCACTCTACCAGAGTGTGCATTTTTCAGCTGGCTCCCTCGTGTACTTCTCCCTCCTCCATGTTCCTCCCACCCCCACCCACACTCCTTCCATTGTTGCTTACCCACATCTACCTACCCTTCCACTGTTGTTGCTTGACCCACACACCCACCCCTCCCTCATTCCTTCTGCTGTTGTTGCTTGCCCCCAGCTGCCCTGTCCTGCCCTCCCTCCGTTGTTGCTTACCCCTAGATCCCCTGCCTCCTTCATTATTGTTGCTTGCTACATGCTTCCTGCCCCTGTTGTCCATCAGCTTGTCCCCCTACCCTTTATTGTCCGTGTGCTTGCTCCCAGTCCCTCTCTCCCATGCCATTGTCTGTGTTGCCCCAGCCCCTGCCTCCCATTTCCCATTGTCCGTATTGCCCCCAACTTGCCCTCCCTACCGGTGTTGCTTTCCGTCCCCCTCCATTTTGCCTCCTATCTCCCACTCCGCTGCAAACAAAAAAATGCACTCTGACAAGCCCAGCTCTAGCTGCATCATAAAGTTGTTTTCCCAAACCCTGCTTTGCTTTGTAACACACCCTCTCTGTGTTGCCTCACATCCCGCCAGAAATTTAAAAAAAAGGCGCTATGATGCAACCTGCGCTGACCACATCATAGTGCTTTTTAAAAAACTTTCAGCCATGCTGTACAGCAGCCGGGCTTCTCTACAACTAGGTTAAAAGACATTGACAAGGCCAATAGCTCTCTCGCAATTGAGATACTTTGGGTTTGCCAAATGATTGTTTTCTGTGCATTCTAATACTTAAAGCCCTGATAATCAGTTGGTAGAATTGGTGCAAAAAGGAAATTATGCAAAACCATGTGTTTTTTTCTGCCTAAGCCACTGAGATTTCCTACATATTTATAGAATCATACGTAAAAAAAACACATTTTAAACTGTAGTTTGGCAGTAGGCTGTTGGGCTGGATGTAGGCCGGTGGACTGGTGGGGTCGCCGCATTTTCCTACCATGCACTTGAATTATGGTGTGAGCCCACAGTTTAAGAAGACAGTAGGTTTTACAGTGGAGACCAAGAACCAGGACCGGTTCTAGAGGGTGGGCCATGTGGTCCTGCCCCCCCCCCCCATTATAGCCCCGTGGCCCACCCAAGGCCCATTGACAAGTAGAAAACAATATTTTGCTCTTTTACTTAATGAAAACAATCAGACAGCCTTGTTATCAAAGCCTAATTGTGTAACAATCATGCATAATGGCAATGCCGTGGGCAGTGCTGGAATGATGGGGAATCCAGCCAGATCCCATGTCTGGCAGCTATTATTGAGCTGGATCGAGGATCCATCTGGCCCCAGTGAAATATGTTGAATTGGTCCAGATGTAATTAGCCAACACCAGAACACAATTCAGCAGTGCCCCCATGCCGTCTGCTTTCTGTTCATAGCAGCAACATGCAGGCAGTGACACAACATTTTTAAATTTCCTCTTCCAGCTGGACCCAAAACAAAGGGAGAATTTAAAGGGCCATCCACCCTTCTTTTGTTCCAGTTTAATCCTGTCTGGGAGCTATTTGCAAGCCTAACACCTAGATGACAATGCAATACGAAAACACTCTGCTTGTTATCACTTTACAAGTGCATAAGAGAAGCTACGTTTGGAGGCAAGTTTTTCACTATGTGCAATTCCTATATGTAAGAGATATGCATGTACTGTAAGAATGTCCGATATATTAGTAGGTACAACTATTTACACAAATAACAATTTAAATAACACTTACTATTGTTTTATATAATACTTTTATAGCACTACTCATCCAACTGTAAGGTTTCAGCGCAATTTACATCACATGCACAGATTATATAGTGACAGTAAATAGTATATGTGAATCAATCTACAGGATTTTACATAAAACAAAGAGGGTTATAAGGTGTGGGAGTCACACATCTTTACTAGTAGGGATTATATGCTAAGATTGCATGACTGGGAAACACAAAAAGTCAGGATTTCAAATGTAATGCAGTGCTTAGTGTTTTCTCTACTAATATGACCGCCCGTTTAGCTGTTTTTGTTTTTTTTGTTTTTTTTGTTTTTTTTTGGAAAAACCTTTATTCTTCAAAAACAGGAACACAGCTATTCAGCCGACAACCCGGAGGTTCGGCAGCTTCAGGAGAGCAGAACAAAGAAGCGTCCACAGTGCATAAAAGGAGAAGCAAAAAGGTTCTATTTTACATAAACATAAACACACACCAAACCCAAGCAAGGCGAAAAACACTGAATACCACTGGTGATTGCCCCTCAGGGGAGACCGGACCCCCCTCGTCTATCAGTCACAGTGCTGTGATAAGAGGAAAAAGGGGGAAAAGCAGAGGCCCAAGAAGTCAATTAACCATCAGATATATATACAGAGCTGGAAAGAATGCTAAGGAGAGAGCTGTTCCTCTGGGGGATCCAGATCAGGGGCAAGACATATGCCCCCCCTATATTGGTTCCACCGCCCCCAAATGGCAAGCCACTTCCGAGGGCGCCCTCTAGCGCAGTATACCGTCTTTTCCCTGAGCATACTCCAGTCCATGTTTTCCTTCCACGCAGTCAATGTGGGGGGTCCCGCAGATCCCCACAGGCGCGCGATGTCTCGCTTAGCCACCATGTTACCCAGAGTCACCCACAGGGTCTGTGCCTCATCGTGATCAGTAGGCCCCCAAACATTCAGGAGACAACACCGCGCCTCCGGCTGCATAGCAATGCCCGTCACCTCCCCCATTACCGCATAGACTCTCCTCCAAAATTCCATGATGACGCCACATTCCCAAATGATATGCATGAAGGTACCCACCATACCACAGCCCCTCCTACATAAGCCCTCCTCAGAAAATCCCATATGAACCAGCCTTGGCCCCGTAACATAGACTCTGTGGAGTATTTTGAGCTGCACCAGCCTCAGACGCGATGGGATCGCAACCTCCTTAGGAGAGGAAACCGCAGACTGCCAGTCCTCGTCATCCAGCTCAAGTCCGTCCCTAGTCCACTGGTCCCGCAGCCCCAATAGCAGGTCCGCCCGAACATTGATCAGTTTCTTATAGATGAGAGAGATCGTACTCTCTGGCATATGGCCATCGAGGATCCGGTCCTCCAATGGAGAGGACTCAGGCACCTTCTCACCTTCTACGAGGACTGACCGCAGGGCATGACGCACCTGAACATAGCGGAAGAACTCGGATTTCCCCAACTCATACTCCTTCTGCAGCTCTTCAAAGGACTTCACCCTCCCCTTAATCAGCAAATCTCCAACCCTGGAGATACCGATCAGGTCCCATTTCTCGAAACCTTTCGTATGCCAAAGCTTCCCCAATTTTTCAGATTCAAACAACGAGGTAGCAAGGGTGAGCCTATCCTTCCAGCCCAGCGAGTCAGTCGCCAACTTCCACACCCGCACCGCCACCCCAGTGGGCCCTGTGAGGGATGAGTCCAGCGACCGCGAGTACAACGCTCTGTGATAATTACCGCCGCGCAACAACCATCGGTCCATGGTGTAGCCGGGGCTTAGAGCCGGACCATAGAAACCATGATTAATCGCGCTCAACTGGGTGGCCCAGTAATAGCGTCGAATGTCCGGAAGCGCAATACCCCCGTCGTACCACGGAAGCGTCAACTTAGCAATCGCTATGCGCGGCCGCCCATCCCACAGCAACGATCGTTGGAGGCTTTCGACCTCCCGAAAGTAACTGGCCGGTACCCAATCAAGAGTATTCTGCAAGGCGTAGAGGAACCGGGGAAGAGACATCATTTTGAACAAGGCAGCGCGCCCGACGAGAGAGAGCGGCATCCTCCGTCAGCCCGCAACATCCCGCCGCAAACGCGCCAGGGGAGGGAGCAGGTTTCGCTCATACCGCAAAGTGGAATCAGTGGAGATAAAAATCCCCAGGTACACGAAGCCCTGCTGGGTGATCTGGATCGAACAAGTTCGCGGGACAGGCGGAACATCGCCGCTCAAAACATACAGATATGATTTACTCCAATTGATGACGAGACCCGAGTTCCTATCAAAAGATGTCAGAACGTCACAAACCACTATAAGCGAGTTCTTAGGCGAGGCGAGATATAACAGGATGTCATCGGCGTAGAGCGAAATACGGTCCTCGTGGTCGGGCGACCATCTAAGTCCACGTATATCTGGGTGCCAGCGTATTGACGCCGCCAGCGGCTCGAGGGCGAACAACAAAGGCGACAGGGGGCAACCCTGCCGGGTGCCCCTCCCAAGCTGGAACGGAGTCGACGCCCGCCCGTTTACCACAACACTCGCAAGGGGAGCCTCATAAAGCAACCTCACCCAGCTCACAAAACCAGGGCCAAAGCCGAACTTGGCAAGCACAGCCCACAGATATGCCCATTCCACCGTATCAAAAGCCATCGTGGCATCAAGAGACGCCACAATAGCTGGTTCTCGCAGCGTGCTCGCCCTGGCAATCACTCCATGAAGACGCCTAAGGTTTAACGCAGTGTTACGGTGCGGGATAAAACCCGATTGATCCGGGTGAATCAAGTCTCCAAGCACCCTGACCAAGCGGCCCGCCAGAATTTTAGCCAGAATTTTCGGCTCAGCATTAAGGAGTGATATTGGCCGATAGGAAGCACATTTGTCCCGGGGTTTACCATCCTTATGTATCACAACAATCGTCGCCAGTCGCTGGTCCAACGGGAGGGACCCACTCCCCCGCGCCTACACGAACATGGCGCGCAGGTGAGGGGCAACCCTATCCGGGAACAGCTTATACAAATCAATTGGCAAACCATTAGGGCCTGAGGCCTTGCCCGAGTTCAGCGCGCGGATAGCACCCGCCACCTCATCAACCGTTATATCTCCATCGAGGTCATCTCTATCTACATCAGAAAGGCAGGGCAGAGCGATGTCACGCGAATCCTCAGTCGGCCTATCCGAAACTGAGGCGTAAACCATACGGAAATAATCCGAAAAACACTGTACTATACCCTCAGGATCAACAACCACCTCTCCCCCTTCTCTCGTCAGCTCAGGCACCACTCTATTAACACGTTCTTTTTTGTCCAGCCAAGCTAGGAGTTTCCCGGCCTTATCACCAACATCGTACAAGCGACCCTGCTGTTCCCTACTGAGGGTCTTGGCGGCATTCGTCACCAGGTCCTTATATTCCGCTTGCTTCAAGCTCAGATCATGCAGTGAGGCCGCTGTAACCTCCCCCTCCAGGGCCACCTCTAAAGCCGCGATCTCATCCTCAACCTGCATAACCTCGCCATCTCTCCGTCGCTTGGCGGCCACCACCAAGGAGAGGGCCTCTCCTCTCAACACTGTCTTAAATGCTTCCCACAACGACACGGCCGAGTCAACGGAACCCTGATTGTCCTTAAAATAATGATCAACTGTCTTCAACAGCGCACTGCGCATCTTGGGATCACGAAAATACTAGGGGTTAACAGGAGCAACCCTGCCCCCTCAATCGCGGCCGACATCCAGCCGGACCCACACTGGCGAATGATCAGATATGCCCCGCGCCATATGCCTAGCCTCAGATACCAATGAGGCGTGCGCAGCCAGAGTGAGCAGGTAATCAATCCGAGAGAGACTACCATGCGCCCCGGAGTGAAAGGTATATTGGCTCTGTGTGGGGTGCCGGAGCCTCCAGCAGTCTACCAAGCCGAGTGTGTCTATAAAGTCTGGAAGCCACTTCTGAGCCCCCCCGGTGTCCCTGGGCGGGTACCTATCCAGCAACCCAGAGCCGACAGCATTAAAATCTCCCCCCACCACTAGCATACCCTCCGGGAGGTCCAACAAGGCCCTGCCCAGATCTGCAAACGTGGAGGCCTGCAGGGCAGGAGGGACATAAACCGAAACCAAAACCAACGTTCTTCCCTCCCACCTCCCCGCCACTGCCACAAACCTCCCCCTATCATCAACAATGGTGGAGTCCACCTCGAAAGGTAGTGAAGCTCTAACAAGGATGCCCACACCCCTGGAGCCGGAGGAGAATCCCGAGTGAGCTATGAATTTGTTATTTTTTCTATTGAGAGCATAACAAGTATTACCTATAAGGTGTGTCTCCTGCAGTAGGGCCACATCCGGCAAAGACCGTTTCAAGAACTGCAAGACTATCCCCCGCTTAATACGATCTCCCAAGCCATTAACATTCCAGCTAATAACATTTAAGCCCCTACCCCCCATCCCCACACACAAAGAGGCCCACCCCACACCCGAAGAGCCACCAGTGAACAGCCCTGACAACCATTACTACGCCTTGCAAAAACAAACCCCCAACAACAACCCCAAAATCCCAGTTCTCCCCCCCACCCTGCACCCCTGCTGCAGCTTACAAAGCCCCCCCAACTTGCAGTGTGCCTGTCGCCCTACCAGAACCCAAAACTACAAAAAGTACCCTGAGGGAGGAAAGAGCTCCCATCTTCCTCCCGCAACCCTCCGTATTTACTGCAATCAGCTCAAGCCATTGTCTGGAAACAAAGCAAGTCAGTCCGGCTCCAAAGGCATCAACCCTGCCCATCCCGGCCACCCTCCACGTCTGTGGCAGCATCCTCTCCAGTCCGTCGTCGGGGCAAAGCGTCCAGCCATTCTCCGGCCATAGCAGGCGACTCAAAGAAGAAAGTTCGGTCCTCATACACCACACGTAATCTGGCAGGGAAAAGCATGGCATATTTCAGGTCCCTCTCCCGCAGACGTCTCTTCACCCCCAGGAAACTCTGCCTTTGCTTTTGCACCAGCTGGGTGAAGTCAGGATAGAAGCTCACTGATGCGTTCTGAAAAGGGACCGGGCCCGTCACCCGCGATGCTTGCAGGATAGCGTCCCGATCTCGGAAGTGAAAGAGCCGGGCGACAATCGGTCTCGGAGGGGCTCCCGCCCTGGGCCTCCCGCCAGGAACTCTGTGAGCCCGCTCGACTGCAAAAAACTTCCCAAGGCCCTTAGGCTTCAGATGGTTAAGCACCAAGTCCTCCACGAGCAAATCTGCGGAGATCTCGTCCGAGGATTCCGGGACCCCAATGATGCGCACGTTGTTGCGCCTGGCCCGGCCCTCAAAGTCCTCAAGCCTACGGGCGGAGAGGTCGTTCTCGGCCCGCAGCTTACGAACTTCGGTCTGAAGTTCCGAGACATCATCAGCGAGGCCTGTGGTCTTGAGGTCAAGGGTTTTAACCCGCTCGTTAGTTTTGCCCAAATCCGCGTGGATCAGGTTGACATCCACCAAGATGGTATCCACTTTGTGCGCTAGGGCATCGAACTGTCTCCCAATCGAGGCCTGCATCCCCTCGAGCGCACCCATGACATCCTGCAACGAGAGCTCCGAGGTCGGGGATGAGGCAGTCTTCTGTACGTCCAGCGACTGGCCCGATCCACCAGGCGATCCCTTCTGCTGGGCATAGCGATCCATATTATTGGATTGAATATAGGCTCCCCGCCTGGTAGCCTTGGGTTTCAGCCTATCCCCCTCTGCTTTACCCGACATGTCTGGCACCGAGCAATCCGGTGCAAAAAGACGACCCTCTCTCAGTCAGAGGGAACAGGAGAAGCCAGATCTGCAATAACCAGTCAGAGTAGGGCGCAGGGCGTCCAGGGGATAGTAAGCATCAGAAGGCACTCCCGGGCCAAGGCAAACAAAGGGCGAGAAAGCGAAAGTGAAACTACGACGTGCTCCGTCCGCCAGTTCACACCTCGCCAGGCCGCTGTTGTTCAATTAGAGGCCGGGCATCCTGCCAACGCCAGCCCCTGGCATCCCTCGGAGATAGGCCTCAATCTTCCGCCGTGCACAACTCCGGTTCCCGGTGGGCGATCCGGACCCGGGCAGCATCAATCGCCTCAGCAATGAGTCATCTGCAAGATGCCGTGCATATAAAACAGGATTTAAGACAGGATAATCGACGGAGGGCGCGTGGGTCCCGGGAGCTCAAAGCTCACGCGGCCATCTTGGTCAAGCGCTAGGCTCCTCCCCCCCGTTTAGCTGTTTTATAGTAATAGATGGAGAATAAAGATAATTAGGTTCTAAACCCATGTCTTTCAGGTTGCATGCAGGTCCTTGATGCCTTGATCATAGGCACACTGTGCTATATTAGAAGGATTGCAATTTATGAACTTCAACTAATAAAAGGATCTCTCTGTCAAAAGCAGTGACCTATCTACATACCATAATAATCTGTCATCTGCATGTTACACGGTGTGCCTTGCAGGAGACCTATTAATCCTCTATGCTACTTGATGAGTCAAAATTGACTAAACAAAATACATATTTCCCTAGATTCTTTGTTTCCAATTTCTTTGTGACAGAGTTAAATAAAATAAAAATGTATAAATTGGCTGTCAGTCTGTTTTTCATGACTATGCCCCTTGTGACCTCGATCCTATTTTGTTGCCACACCTCACCCCCCAATTAATGGGTTCCCAGAGTAAGGTTTTTCCAATTCCAGCACTGGTTTTGGGCTACTTTAAGGGTCTGGAGAAAAGGGGATGTAGTCAAAAGGGAGGGAGGTGGCTATTACTGTGCAAGTGAAAACAGAAGTGGTATCTGGGACAACCCCACCACATCAAGACCGCTAGCTCGCGTCACACAGTAATTAAGAGATTACAATTGTTTTATGGAAGAGAAAGTGTGAAGGATTTTGCCATTGCAAGAAAAGTAAGCTAACATGCATACAATCAGGATATCGATCTTAGCAGTGGTTTGTTTTATTTTCTTTTGTGCAGTGATGCTATCCCTAATTTACGGCCTGGACCACTGGAATTATGCAGCCGGAGAAAACCACAGTATCCTGCATGGTTACCTAAGCTATGTGGGAAGAAAAGGTAAATTATGCTGCATAGTGCAGCACATTATGAGATAGCAATAGTTACTTTAACATTTTCATACATTAACACTGTCTGGACAAATGTTACACCTCTTTGGTACCAGTTTACCACCAAAAATACAGCAATATGCAACTAAAAGGTGGCCAGTCAACCTTTGTGAAGGGCCTTCCACTGTGCAGAAACCTGTGTCACTGCGTTTTTAGGAACTTTTGATCAATTTGAGCTAGAAACATTTTTTTTTTGTTAAAATCTGCAAATTGTGCTGGATTTTGTGACAAATGTGGCAAATCCATAATTATGCGAAATAAGAAAGTTTAGACTCTTCTTAACTAATAAGACTTGCCATGTTTCATTAATACAACACAGACAGAGAAAGGGAAGGAGCAGTGCAAGTG
Organism: Triturus cristatus; assembly: GCF_964204655.1. Classification (NCBI taxonomy): domain Eukaryota; kingdom Metazoa; phylum Chordata; class Amphibia; order Caudata; family Salamandridae; genus Triturus; species Triturus cristatus. Next base: position 50,364,206 of record NC_140586.1, on the reverse strand, counting down.
TCTATTATACAAAGAAAAGCAATGGCAACAACTCCATGGCAGCACTGGCAGCATGTGCTAACACTTTCCTGCCTCTTCATTAAAAAAAATCTTTTCATTGATTTAACACAAACAATGGTGAATACACATGCAGTAAACGGTCAAGCACATACATGATCCAGACCCTTCCTTCCCTTGTTCCCTTTCCTGCCATGCATAGAACATGGCACTAAATTTGTATGCCTCCAGCACCTCTATTTGCACAACCCGTCCTGGCATCTCACGGTTGGTGGTGATGCTATGGTGGGGTCTCTCCACCTGTAGGGTCATCAGTGCATTTCTTCTCCAGTCCATGGTAGGCTCTCCGTGGTCCCCAAAATGTTTTGAATCTCCTTGGGCAGCCGCAAATTTCATTAACCACTCTTTCAACCTCCATGCATCGATTCATTCCCTATCGCCATTTAGCTCTTGTGGGGGTGCCAGCCCCACCCTATAACTTAGCAATGTCCATTTTTGGTACTATAAGCCCAAACATACAAAACAGTAATTGTTTTCTGGAGAGCTCAGCATCATTAGGTATACCCAATGATCAGTTAGTTTGTTTTGGGAATAGCAGTCTCCACCAGGGCTTCCAACTCAGTTACAATTATACCTCAACAATCACACAACTTTCGACAGCTCCAAATTGTGTGAAAAAAAGTGCCCTCCACACATGTACTGCCTATTCCCAATCTCTTGAGAAGCTCACAGAAGGTGGAGCTAGCTAATATAACTAGTAGGAACTTAAAGAACAATTACCCAACTTGGGGCACCAGTGACAAAGCAGTTATTCTCTCCCAACACATTTTCTCATCTTGTTGCTTTAATAGACACAAAAGGATTATAGTCAGGGTAACTGGAATTATGTGATTCTGCAGCCACAGCTTTTTTTGCGTATTTATGGATTTGTCACAGTTGCCGGATAATCCATCATCACCTGCATCATTAACAGATTTTAACAAAAAGTACCTTAAACAGATCAAAAAGTATGAAAAATGCAGTGATGTGTTACTGCACAGTGGAAGACCCTTCGCAAAGGTTTCCTTGTCTCCTTTCAGCTACTAATTGCATTGAATTTAAATTTAATTTATATAACACTTACTACCCCTGACAAGGCGTTGAAGTGCTTTACAGTGAGTAGCATGCTACTCGCGAGCCCAATGTTAGTGGTCAGTCAATTAGTTATTGGAGTTAGTCTTGCATGCTAAAGGAAACCATTCCATGCATTAGTTTGTTTGTGGTACATTAGTGACTTATGTGTGATCATTAGAGGGGGTATGTGAGGAGGTCCTTACCTTTTGCATAATTCCAGTGGCCCTTATTATAGTGCTGCTGTTAATTATTGGGTCTTAAACTGGTGAGAGTAGGGTGAGGTGAAGAGAGAGGAGGGTGAAGCGCAGGGACAGGAGGGTAATGGGGAGGAGCCTGAGGCAGGAGGGAGGGTAGTGGGAAATAAGGAGGATATTGAGGGAACAAAGAAGGAGGGCAAATCAGAAAGACAAAGGAGGGTGAGCAAGAGTGAGAGGAGTGTGAGGAATAGAGAATAGAGGGAGAGAAAGAAGGGTGAGTAGGAGGAAGATGGGTGAGGTGGACAGAGATGGGTGAGGTGGAAATAGAAGGGTGAAGAGGAGTGAGAGTAAGTTGAAGCACAGTGAGAGGATGGTGAGGTCAGTAAAGAGAGAAAGTAGGATGAGGCTGAAAGAGAGGAGGGTGAAGTGAGAAGAATGTTATGTTATCTGTCTTTCTACCGCTCACTAATCACCGGTGAGGGTATCCAGGCATTCAGCAGCACGTGTATGAGGCCAGCACTGGGTGCTTACTCAAAAAGCCAGGTCTTCAGCTTCTTGTGAAAGTCAATAAGAGAGGGAGAGGCTCTGATGTGTTGTGGGGAGTTGTTCCAGGCTTATGAATGTGAAGTGGAGAAAGAGAAGGGCTCAGCACAGAAATAGGTTGCTAGGATGGAGAGAGAGTAGGATGACGTGAAGAAAGAAGAGGGTGAGGCGGAAGGAAGTAGAGGGTAAGGTTAGCGAGACAGCTGGGTGAAGGGGAAAGAAAGTGTGAGGTTGAGAGACAGGCAGGTGAGGTGGAGAGAGCAGAACAGATCAAGTCCATAGGTTTAAACCTCTATAAATATACAACTAAAAGTACTAGACAGAACCCCACAGTAGGAATGATATGCAACTCACACCCATACAATACCAGACAGCATGTTCAGACCCAGCTCTCAGGGCCCGGGAGTCTCTGGACAACCCCACTCATCTTTAGGGCCAACCCATTCTCCTTCATGGCTCTCTCAGATCCCAAATCCTGCAGCCAGGAATGCCCACAATGTGGGGTGCTCTTGCCTTGTCAGGCGGTACACAGAATACAGCAGAGGGCCTTTCAATTAAGCTCAGAAATATTTTAAGATGGCCGCCGATGAGAGAGGAATGTTGTGACTAGCCCCACAGGCTGAGGATCACCATTGGTGCAAATCCTCTTCAGGCCCAGGCCATCCAAAGCCTCTCACCAACAGAAACAGATCTAATACCAATGGAAACTAATCACAAAGAAAACAGAATTTCTACAGTAAGTAAAAATACTCCGGTCTCCTGACACGATGTTCATACTTGAACCAGATGACTCTCCTTGGAATCGATTTGGACCTGCGCCAATACCTAGCCAATGTGGTAAGCCAGCGCTGGCCTTGTCTGGGACATGAGTGCCTTGCGGCAGCCTCTAGCGACCCGTGTTTTCCCCAGCTGTGCTTTGGAGCTATCTGGCCAGCCTGCGCTGTAGCAGTCGCTGCCGTTGTCTGTGCGCTGCTGGGAGACCTATAGGGCCTTGCTCCGAGAAGGCTGCCGCGGCGAAGGATAGCTGTGGACAGCGGGAGCTGGGGATGTCTCAACAGCAGCAGCACCCACCTGACGCATTTTGTGCCTAGGCTTGGAGCCCAGGTAGGCGTTTGGAGGGTGAGCAAGACTTATCCCAGGGTCCAGGGGCATAACAAACACCCCCGGAGCCCCCGCGGTGCGGGGGGCCCCAGTCTTCAGTACATGAAGGGGGCCCCCTCAGCTCATCTGTAGAGAGCTGTGAAAGGTTTGCTCTAAAGCAGCTGCAGTGTGCAGCCTGCTCTGAGCTCCTCGTGCTGACCCAGGACTGCAGAGAAACAAGTTACATTGTTTCTCTTCAGTCAGAGCCAGGCCCGGAAAAAGGATGGGGGTGGGGGCCCTCTGAGAGAGCCTTCCCCACAGGGCACTGCTCAGGACCGTGACAAGGGTGGGGCCCTCAGAGAGAGCATTGGTCTGCAGCTCCAGGAACAGGACTCTGCTGGGACGCATTTGGAAGGTAAACACGCATTTGCAATATATGGTTTTGCAATATATGCATTTGCATATATGCAAATCATATATGGTTTGGATTGGAATTGTTAGTTGTGGAATTGTGTTGTGTGGATTGGATCTGTGTAGTGAAATAATGTGGCATGGTGTGCAGCGTAATTATGTGGATAGTAATTGTGTGGTATTAAGTGTACTGTAATTATGTGGAGTGGGATTGTGTGTCATGGAGTGGGATTGTGTGTCTTGGAGTGAGATTATCTGGAATGGTATTTTGTGTTGTGGAGTGGTATGTAGTGGAGTTTACTTATGTGGTGTGCTGTTAAATATTGTAACATGGTGTGGAATTTTTTGGTATTGATTGGATGTATGTGGTGTGTTGTGTAATTGTGCTGTTGGTTTGAATTATGTTGTTTGTTGTTGAACTATGTGGTGTGGAATGGAAATGTGTAGAGTTGAATTTGTGTGACGTGGGAGTGTGCACTGTTGAGTGAAAATTGTGTTGAGTGGTATTATGAGGCATGGTGTGAAGTGTAGTTATGTGGAATGTTGCTACGTGGCATAGACTGGATTTATGTGGAGTGTATTTATGCAATATGGTGTCGAGAATAATTATGTGGAGGTAAATTATGTGGTGCTCTGTGGTATTATGTGGAGTGTAATTATGTTGTGTGCTGAATTGTATGGGGATGAATTGTGGAGTTATGTGACGTGTGGAATTATGTGGCATGGTGTGGTGTATAATTGTGCGGAGTGGAATTATGCAGCATGTTGCAGAGTTGTATCTTGTGGAGGGTAATTATGTGTTTTGGAGTTGAGTGTAAATATGTTGTGTGAAGTATAAATATATAGGTTGAAGTGGGATTATGTGTAGTTGAATTGTGTTGTGTGAAGTGGAATTATGTGGTTTGGAGTGGTATTAAGTTGTGTGGAATGTTATTATGTGATGTGGAATTATGTGGTATGGAGTGAAGTGGAAATATGTGTTTTTTTAATTTTTAGGATTGTAATTAAGTGGTATTGAATGTTGTAGGGTTAAATTATTTATAGTTGAATTGTGTGGCATGGAATTATGAGATGTTAAAATGTGCTGTGTGTGGTAGAATTAGCATAGCTGCCAAGGTTTCAGATTGCTATGTGTGACATTTTCATAATTTCAGTGTAATTATGAGTGACATTTCAACGACTATGAGTGACACTTTATTGAGAGCAAAATCAAGCAATTAAGAGGAGGGAAGCATATAAATAACAGAAATTACACCCATTTGAGCAACTAGAAACTCTAAGAAAGTCACTGAACTAAAGTGCGCTAACAGCAGGCTACTGAAAACTGAGCAGTGTCAGACTGCGTGAATGTCATCCATTATTACAGTTAAAATATGAAAACGTCACACTTACCAATCTGAAACCTTGGCATCTATGAGTGAATCTGTGTGAAAATGTGCTCTAACTGAGGTGTATTCCTCTGCACCCTCATGGTGACCAGCCTGCCAGGTGTCTTTGCAAACTTGCAAGCGCCAAGCAGTTTTCCATCAGCTACATGTTAATGTTACTCTGCAAAATAAATACATAGGATGTTCTCTGCAGAAATCAGAGGTTTGCCTGCGCTAGGTTACACTTACTCCAGCACTTTAAAAGTGGCAGTTCATTCAAGGTCCAATCAGGCGTCCCATAATGTCAATTTGCTCTGCGAAGAAACGCTGCAAAGTTTTTTTAATTGCTGATCTGTGGTCAGATTAAACCTTCTAAAAAGCGCTGCTTTCATCTATTAGTAATCAGTCAGTTTCTGGGATGCTAAAATCACAATAAGACCCAATGACCTACCCTCTAGTGCCTCCTCGGTGATCTTCTGTCTGTGGTGGGGTGCAACTGGGATGTAACATGTTTTAGGACTATGTGGTCTAGACTGCCCTGGGCCGAAGTGTTTCGTCCATTTAGCCAGGAGTCTGAGAGGAGGGGAGATCCAAGCCTGAAGCAGTGTGTGCAGTGGTGCCTCTGATGCTCCCAGACTAGAGTTAGGCCACAGCTCCCTGCACCACGGTAGGCACCTAGACCCTCAGCGCAATCAGCTCATCTGCGGAGGTCTGTAGGTGCATTAATACAACACCGGCTGGACAGAAGGGTACCTCAGGCCTCTTCTGTGTGTGTGTAAATTGGGCCTCACGGGCCTGCGACCAGCAGGCAGAGGCCCGAACTTGAGAGGTTGGATGAGGCAATATAGTAGACTGTTAGAGCATGCCTCTCGGTGGACTCTAGTCAAAAGAGGAGCATTGAGGACCGCGGGAGGGCCAACAGGCGTTGGATGGCTGCGAGGTGACTGATCACAGTAACAGGTGGAACTACGAGAAATGACTGGTGGCGCTAACCCTCTGAGGAGCAATAATTCATTGCAGTAAGGGAGGGGAGGTTATGTCTATGCGCTCAGAGAGTGTTTGGTGCGGTATCAATACAATGTCACCTGGGTACAGTAAGGCTGTCGGAAACCATTGTCAAGCATTTAGCAATTACTCAATGTGACACCCCTAATCAGTGCAGCTATATATCTATCTTGCATCTGAAGAAATCAACGCTCTGACACAGGTAGTACACCTAGGTCACAGGAGTTACGGGACCTTCACAATTAATGTTTTTGTTTTTCATTCCGGTATGTCTGTTGCTAAAGTAGCTTTTACCGCCATGTGAAAGTTTCAAAGAAAACAAGTAGGAATCAGCCTGGAAACAGACTCCAGCATCTTATTCCTTTAATACTTACTCATCGTTATTTCCGTTCCCCCAGCATCAAAACAGCAATGAAATTGGGCACTTCAGCGCTGTGGTGTCATCGTGTTGGAATCTTAGATCCCAGCTCCTCCATGCAGAGCAGACGTTTTTGCACATCACTCCCCGCAGGGAGGCGGAGGTTATCTCGGGTCACAACATCAACCACTCCAGAGCTCCGGTGCCCTTCTCAAGCCCCTAGCTCCTGTCAGGAACCAGTCCTTGCAGATGTCGCACTCGAATCGGCTGACATCGCAGGGCTGCCGGTGCATGGAGTGCCCGCACCTGCAACAAATCCTCGCGAGACCTAACTTTATGGACACACTACGGAAATATGGCAAAATGTTGTGGGCATAGAAAAGGGACATTCATTACAGGACAACCACACAGGCAGCTGTACTGCATAACGAAATTTACCGCATCGCGTTTAGGAGACAAGGGAAGCACCAGAAAACAGACGGCGGCCACATGGAAATAATACTACACCAGCATTGATTAGCAGCACTGCTACCCGAGGGGGCGCGATACCTGTTATGCGTGATTTTGCATTTCAGTGCTGTGATGGGGATCACCACACCGAAATGCGTTAGTTTAACGCCAGATGCGTGGTACTTGGCAAGGCTGAATTAGATGGCGTGGATTTGGACAAGCTGTGCTCGCTAAGGCTTTTATGTCATGAGGTATAAAGTGGACATTGGTCTATTTTTCTTTGTAAAAATAATATGGGCTGTTTCTTTACCTTCCGGTACATTTCTGAACAATTTGTTAAGCTAAATTGTATTGTTGCATTGTGGGCGCATGCAGGGAAGAACGAGTGTCTGGCAGACATGCAAAAAATCATCCTATGTCTCAGTATTAACTTCCATACTTCTAAGCTGTAATTCCAATCCTAGAATGAGTTACCTGTTTGCTTTAAAACGACACTTAGTAAAACAAGTAAGTACTTTGCGAGCCTGTATAAGTAGCAAAGGTTTTAAAGGGACTTGTTTTCGTGCAAGGTATTGCTTTTCCCAGTTCACGGAAGGGATAAAAAACATCTCCAGATAATAATAGGGTTGACAGGATGGTGCGATAGCAGAATATTGATACGTGTGGATCTAGTGAGGACTGCGGGCAGCAAGGGCTTGATACACTATTTGCATAAGAAAATACATTATATTTTTTTTGTTATCCTCCATTAGTTATTAGTAAGGAAGGGGGAAGAGAAGCGTTCACCGATAGCATTCGGTTAGTCTTAGGGAGACAAAGAATGCTGTGGTCTGTGGTAGATGCCGCCCAGAAGTCATAGGTATATATCAGGAGCTACCATTGAAAGGAAGCGGAAATGCGCTTTAGACGTTGCCGGTATTGATGGCTACTGCGCGGTTGCAGACTTTGCTGGGCTGACAGTGGGTGGGGAAATGCTACGTTGTCACTGTAGGTTTAATTAAATGAATTGCGCATTCTCTCTGGTGTTTGTCCTTGGGGTACTTGCTGACTGGTGCTACACATGGGATCAGGTTTGCCTTGACAGGAGGTATGGTTTAGTGGGGTACATAGTGTAAATTAATGTTGATGTGAGCAAACAAAAATCGGACCCTTTGTACATTTAATATTATTGTGTGCATCATGCAGAGGATGAAAAGCAACAGGAACGGCTTTGATGCTGTAGAGGCTAGCAGGAAGAACTGTTTTGGGGTGGTCAGTTGAAGAGATTGTTTAACATGTTTTAAACTACTACAGTGGCATTGGGGAGGTCAGCAGCTGAAAGGCTCTGTCTTTACTGGTAGGCAGTGGTTAGATGGGGACCGGCTATCAGTCTTTCTGTCGGTGGTGGACAGGGGAGTAGTGGGGGCTGGTCACGGGATCGCAGTGACATCCGATGGGTGGTTTTAAAGGTGGGCAGAAAAGCATAACTGCGGGTTTCGTAGGGGTGAGAGTAGAGTATAATGGAAGCGTTAGTAGCAGGCACGACGGCAGTGGTCTGTGTTTGGAGGTGGTTAACTGAGCAGGCTTCGCTTGGAGGTGGGTCATCAAGTAGGAGGATGTGTTTGGTGGGCCGGCTGGAGACAGTGTTATGTTACTTTGCTGGAAGGCGCAGCAGCAGTATTTACTGATGTATGTAAATCGCCTGATGAAAGGACGGATGTGAGCAATGGAGGAACCAGAATCCTTTTTTATGGCTGGGGTGAGCCCCTGCAGTATGGCGGGTCGCTGGCCTGAGAGCTCTTGACTGACGCGGAGAATGGGGGGCCCCTCCGTGTACTTTGCAGGGAGGCCCCCTCAAGTTTTGTTACGCCACTGCCAGGGGCCCATGATCTGCCCTGCCAGAGCAGGCCCCTAGCAGAAGCAGCATGCAGCTGCCGCAGCAGAGCTACGAATTCTTCAGCGAATGACTGGGGCACTTCATACCTGCTCTCAGGAAGGTGGGTCCTTTTGTGTCTGTCTGCTGTGGCCCTCCTGCCTGGGAAGCGCAGGATGTCCCTCTGCGGCTGCACTGGTTTTATTGTGTCCTTCTTGGGCAGACATGCAAGAAAAGGCAGACCTTTCAAGTAAGTCTATGAAGTGTTTTTAATATCTTTATGGAAGGAGTATCATGGTCATCCACAGTATGTCGGATTACTTTCTCCAATGTGTTTTTGCACAGATATGGAAAATTTGCAAAATACCTACCTGATCAAAGCTAGTAGCTATTTGATCTATATACTATGTATACTTCATCCAAGGCCATTTTAGAACACAGGGCTGGGAAAAAAGGAAATAAAAAGAGGACTAGATGCTGGAAGCAGCTCTCCTCTGGAGCCCAACTGATCAGGAGATAGAAATAGAAATAGGGCTGGGCTGGGGCTGCCTCCTTTCCCAGAAAAAAATACCGTTCATCGGGTTCACATTTTAGTGGGAAACAGTTGAAACACCTCGGTCTAAACCACGAGTGTTCCTACTCCGCAAGCTTAACCACCCTTGCCTTAACCACGCATATGCCTTAACCACGCATATGCATGGTTAAGGCAATGAGCTGTCTAGCTGTGGGCTGTATTGGATGGAAGCAGGGAGAGATCCGCGGTGAGGTAAGTGGGGCTGGGGGGGGGTCCAGGTTGTTTTGTGGGCTGAGGGTGGGTCAGGGTTGTTTTATGGGCTGGGGGCCGGTCAGGGTTGTTTTGTGGGCTTAGGGGTGAGTCAGAGATGCTTTGTGGGCTGGGTCGTAGGTCGGGTATGTTTTGTGGGCTAGGGGGGTGGGTTGGGGTAGTTTTGTAGGCTGGGTGGGTCGGGTAGTTTTGTGGGCTGGGGGTGGGTCGGGGTAGTTTTGTGGGCTGGGGAAGGGTCAGGTAGTTTTGTGGGCTGGGGGTTGGGTCGGGGGAAGTTTTCTGGGATAAGGGGTCTCAGGGCTAGTCTTCAGGGCTGGGGGTTGGAGGTAGTTTTCAGGGTTGGGGGGTTTGGGGCTAGTTTTCAGGGCTGCGGGGTGGGCCTAGTTTTCTGGCCTGGGGTAGGGGTAGATTTCAGGGCTGCGGGGGGGGGGTCAGGGGTAGTTTTCAGGGCTGCGAGGAGGTCAGGGGAAGTTTTCAGGGCAGGGGGGTCGAGTAGTTTTTAGGGCTGTGAAAGTGTTGGGGTCGTTTTTTTAATTTGGGGTTAGGGTATTATGCCTCAGGTCTGGGGGAGGGGAATGGGTAGTTGGGGTAGTTTTTAGGGCTTAGGGGAGGGCGTGGCAGTTTTTAGGGCTTAGGGGAGGGCATGGCAGTTTTTAGGGCTTAGGGGAGGGCATGGCAGTTTTTAGGGCTGGGTCAGGGCTGGGCTTGGTCAGGTTAAGGGACAGGGTTTTAGGCATCAGGGCAGGGGGAGGGCACAGCGTGGGTGTTGGGATGGGATAGGGATGTTTGCACCTCATGGCTGAGGGTAGTTTGTACCTTAGGGCGGTGGGGAGGGGTTGGCGACCTTAGCCATGCATACCCCTTTACCATTCATGCCTTTACCACGAAAATTTGTGGTAAAGGCATGCGTGGTAAAGGAATGCGTTGTTAAGATGCAGTTGTTATTAAGACCACGTTGTTTAGGCATGCGGGATTAGGGAACTTGTGGTTCCATCATACAACCCATTTTAATAATCTGCTAATGCTTGGAGACGATTCTTAAGTAGACATTTATGCAAAATTGTCTGTATTCATTTTTAACGTGACCTATCAGTGTTTGTTTACTTTCATTATCAGTCAGGGGCCAATAGAGCAACTGTAGAACGCACTTTAAAGTGTTTTCCTCTTATATTTACTGTTTGTGGTAGTACAGAAAGGGGGAAAAATACTGGCTTTAGGTGATTTTCCTAATTCTTACCAGTTGGGACATTAAATTACCGGTCCCATAGGTATAAAACAGGTCAAGTGGCAACAACTAGGCTGAGCACACCAGAGCCCTAGGTGAAGTGCAATAGAGAAAGAGGACTCCTTGCCCATTTGCTCTTTGGAATGCAAGGGAAAAAAAGAAGACAATTCACTTGAAAGAGCAACCCCAGGAGCCCTTGTGCTTGGGAGAAATAAAAAGACAACTGGTACCATACAATCACTCCCCTCAAGCCCTCGGAGAGGACATGTGTCATTTTAATTGAGGGAAAGAACTGCCATTCTAGATGTGTGGAGAGGGCCATGAATACCACTCACCTATCAATTTGCAAGTTGAAACCAAGGGGAATAACAGATAAGTCTGTTCCATGTTTCTCTTGCTTTGGAGAGTGAAGAGCTCTCTGTCCTTTTTACAATATACCCATTGTTCGAACTACTGTGTCTGCCATACTAGATGAATGGAGAGGGCCACGAATGGGGAATAACAGCTAAGGCTGTTCCAAGTGACTCTTGCTTTGGAGAGGGGAAGCGCTTTCAAACTCGTTTACAATATGGCCATTGGAGAGGAGCACAAATGGGGAATAACAGATATGGCTGTTCTAAGTGACATTTGCTTTGGAGAGATGAATCATTTTCATCCATTCTTACACTTTATCCATTGTTTTACAACATGGTTGATCCTAATGGTAGAAAATTGACATCTGAGCAACCACTAAATCGCCTATCCTTTGGGTCCAGGACACTAGGGTAAGTAACAGGCCGCAGTATTAGAAAGAGGAATCAAACACAAGCACATACCCTAACATCGAAGCACACATCAAACCTTTACCCTACTAAATCAAGCCTGATCAGAAAACAGGCACAACCTATATCAAATGAAGCCCCCACCTCTTCCACACCACGAAATATTCTCCCTTTATAATGAAATCTCTCCAGTGTTTCTTAACTCTCCTTACACACCACACACTATCTATCTTTCTACTCTCAACAACTGCAACCTTTCCCCACCTCTATCATTTTACAAAGCATTAGCTCATTCCATCTATCCTGGTCTACTTTACCTCCTTACACATTACCGGTACCCTCACTTACAACCGGCAAACTTCACCTGTCACTATTCCCGCCACCTTGCAATCTGATACTCTCCCACACCACTTTGCCTTCCTCTCCTCGACAATCTACAGCAAAGAAAGAACTCTCCTCACAGGCTGACTGTCCTCCCAGACAACCATTTCCTGCTCTCTTTCCCCGGCTATCTTTCTCACATCACGTCACCAAGACCTGATCTCATGCATATCCCATGCACCATTACCCCACAGAACATAGCCCATTACCACCCCACGTCAAAAAGACCCCAACTCAAACACAAACACCTCATGCACCATTAACCCGCCCCCGTACTCCACTCTCCCCACTCCATTCGTCTTCATATACAACAAACAACTTATCACCCCTACAACAAACAACTTATCACCTCACCAGTGGATACTATGAATTTCACTCATAATAACCACCCTCCAGTTACAAAACCTCCAAATGATGACCACATTGCACCACACTCCTTTTCTCTGCAGACCGTAGAACACAAACTTGATAACCTCACCTTAACACCATCCCAACTTGATATCAATATATCATACCTGAGCATTGGACTATCTACTGCATTCGACTCTCTTTTACCCCGGCAAAAGGCGCATTACCCCAGATACTCACTATCAAGGAGGAGTCAACTCCCTCACCCCAAGAGATCCACCTCTTACCTCTCACAAACCAACATTGCAAATCTGCTCGTAATCTACAACCCCCTGATATTATCAACCCCCTCATACTGCCACTACCTGCGAGAAAGTGCCCTCTTTCTGCATGGTTGCCCCCACTTTTTGCTGAATTGCTGATTTGCTTTGACTGAGTGTGCCCTGGGCTCCTGCTAATCAGGTACCCAGGGACTATGTTCTTTCCCTAAAACTGTATTGAAGCCTAAACCCAATTGGCATCTCTGGCCACAGGTCAGTCCCTGGTAAATGGTACCACAGGTACCTAGGGCACTATGACCAGAGAAGGTCTCTAATGGCTAGCACTTATTGTGCCACCCTTAGAGGTCCTGTACCACTACACTCACACACTGCCTTTGCAGGCTGCATGTTTTGGTGCAGAACAAAGTGAAGAGTCGACATGGCACACATCTCTGTGTGCCATGCCTACAACCCACTGCCCTGGCATAGGTCAGTCACCCCTGTAGCTGGGTGCACTATACCAGTGGTAAGGGTACCGGTGCATGAGCCCTGTACCCCTACAGTGTCTAAGTCCATTCTTAGACATTGTAAGTGCAGTGCTGTCATTAAGAGTATATGGTGCTGAGAGTTTGTCATTATGAACTCCCCAGCACCATAATGGCTACACTGAAAACTGAGAAGTTTGGTATCACATTAAACCCACAGTGATGCCAGTGTGGGACGTAATGTAAAATGCACACAGAGGTCTTCTTAGAGATGCCCCCTGAAAACTAACCCACCACTAGTGTCCAGGCTGAGTGGCTGCTTTCAGCTGCCACCAACGGATATGTTTCTGGACCCCTGGGTCGCGTGCCTGCTGCTCTCTGGGGCCTGAAACAATGTACATCCTGGGACGAGGTGCGAAGCCTCGTCCCCCAGGATGGGCAGGGTTCACGAAGGGGAAGCTTCAAAGGCTTGCCACCTTTGTGAGCTTCCGTAGGCCAATTGCTGCTTTCAGCAACTGGTCCCCACTGGTTCTGACCCCCACCTTGGGCGGGAGAACTGGCGGGAAAAGCAAGTGAGGAAGAGAGGTGTGCCCACCTCTGCCAATCCACCCCTCGGGTGGGGGGAGGCGAGGTGAAGCACAACTCTGAGTCCACGCCATCTTGAAGATGGGGGGACTCAGCCAACCAGGGACAGGCACATGTCCCCCTCCCACTGGAGGGTGGCATAATAGGGAGTGTACCCACCCCAAGGAAGGGACCCATTGGTCCCTGCCTTTTACCTACCTGTAACGCCCCTAAATCTAGTATTTAGGGGCACCCCTGAACCTTGCTTCCTTAGATCCAGACAAGAAACAAAAAGAAAAGAAGAAGAAGTTCGTGCAGCAGCTAACAAGAGGAAGACGCCCACTGACTTGGCCCTAGCCCTACCGGCCTGTCTCCCCCTCGAACCTGCTCCTGCGAAATCCCGGTGTGTCCTGCAGCCAGCAACCTCAAAAACCCCAGAGGACCTGCCTGCCTTCACTTCCAAAGACTGCTTCTCCTGTGAACACCGGATTTGTTCAACTGCAACCTGCGACCCTGACCTGCCTCCAGCCTCAAGCCGACGCCTGCAGCCTAAATCCAGAAGGCCCCACTAACCGCGACCAGGAGCTGGTAAGAAGATCCGACCCCAAAAAGCACCCCTGCACCCGACGCCCCAAGGCCTTATGTGCCCAAACCAACGGTGCCTAACCAACCCCTAACTTCCCAACTTACCTCTCGAAGTGGTGGTCGCACCCAGAAGTCCTTTATCTCCCTGCTTGCAGTGCTTTTGCAAACCGGAGGTTCTTTATTGGAAACAACAGGGCATCCGACCTCGAAACAGCACTCTGCACCCGGCCGCCCTAGTGCCCCTGAGGGTGCACCTTTGGTGCTAATTTGTTTCCCAATTTACCCGGAGTTAAAGTCCAGGGGCTTTGCTCCCACAATCCAGTGGCCTGCTTGCCAGCAGCCACCAGCTGGAGGCCCCCTATCCCCCATTGGATAACATTGGGCCTCAACACTCTGCACCCGGCCGCCCTAATGCAGCTGAGGGTGTAACAAGAGTGCATCACTCACCCTGGGGGACCCCTGAGTCTACCCTCAGAACCTCAACTTCCCCTATCGAATACTTACCTAAAACCGATAACAATGTTTTCCTCCATAGGGTAAAATTGACACTTTTTCCTGAAAAAGTTTTAAGTTTGGAGTTTTGAAACCTAAAGAAATTCTTTAAAAATTGTACGATTTAACAAAAACTCTTTTCCTCACCTGTTTACAGGAAATGTCCCAGTGCTGCATCCAGGCATCCAGCACTGAGTAAGAAAAGTAATCCAAAAGTAACTTACCTGTTATTTGATTGAACTGTATTACAATCAGCATTTACTACTGTAAAGTATTTATTGCTTACCTGTGCCAGGCTTGCTTGGTTCTAGAAATAAAATAACTAAAAGAGTATTTTTAAACAAAAACAATTGGAATGAAGTTCAGTCTTTGAGTGTGTGAATTCATTTGCTGACTGGAGGTGTACAACAAATGCTTAACACTGTCCTCTGATTCTGCCTTACTGATCGACCACACTACCACAAATAGAGCGTAAGGTTCAATCTAATTTTACCTCTGCCTACCTTTGGGGTTCCACTGGACTCTGTGCACATTATACCTCACTTCGGTATAGTATATACAGAGCCAGCTTCCTACACTACCCCACACAACTCAAACTTACACCAAATTCCAATTATTTCCAACTCAATCCAAAAAATTGTCTCTCATAAAGCAGGCCCTTGCCGACAGAACTATCTTCCTTATTGCAAACAAAACCCCAGACACTCCACTCAGCAAATCATACACATCAACTTTATGTTGCATGTTTCATAATTGCAGATCGGCAATGAAACACAAACTCAAAATTTACTACGCTATTACATACTATAACTTAGACCTACTAATTCTCACAGTGACTTGGTTCAATGACACATCCCCATCATAGTTGACATTCTTCTTCCTCTGAACGACTCCATCATCAGAAATGACAGAGTCGGGGAGGTGTAGCTGCCATCTTCACAGATGCCCTACAATGCAAGAAGCTTCCCAATGACCCTTTTGCGACACTCCAAAGCCTAACCTTGGAACTACGTGTGCAACACAACTCCCCTTTCAGACTTAATGTAATCTATCACCCATCAGGTAAAAACTCTGCCTCTATCGAAGAATACATTGATCTTGCAAGTGACCAAGCAACGCAGATAGACAAAGTGATCTTTCTAAGTGATTTTAATCATCACTGGGGCAACACAGAAGATACTGCAATCAACCAGCTTGCCACCTTTCTCTCCGCGAATGATCTGATATAACCCAATCTTAAACCAACACACAAGAAAGGTTCCATTCTTGATCTAATAATTTCCAATGATGCCCTGCTCTCAGTCGATGAACCCATTCCGGTAGACTGGTCTGACCACTTTCTTATTCCTTAACCATTAAAAATTTCAAACGTCGTGACCAAAGGCAATCAAAAATGAATGACATCCTGGTCAGCAAATCTGCACTATTAGTCCCAACACCAATGTAAATGTCTCTACTGCTCTGACAGTCTCACTGTTTTGCTTGACGAAGAAGACACACTCCAATGCAAAAAGAAAAGACCAACACCGTCTGCTCCTTGGTTCAATAAAGCCTTATACAACAAAAACTTTGAGATCTCTATATAAGAAATGGAAACAGACATCTTACACCACTCATCTGGCATTCTTTCACAATGCAAGATCACTTTACCAAAAGCACACATTTCTTGAGAAATCAAATCACTTCAGACTCAGCTAAGAATCAATCGAAACAACTCTTTGAATTGATCAAAACAGCTACCAGGACTCCCTTGTATGCTTCCGTCATACTCGATGATCCCTCCAATAAAGCAGAATTTAGTAAAAAATTTTAATTACAAAGTGAAATCACTCCTATGCCAAGAAGATCATCCTATCTCCATCACGTTTTGTAAAGCCAAGAATACCTGGCATACCTCTGATATTATTGGGGAAAGTGTATTACCTAAAAACATCATGAAAACCAAACCCTTAAATCGCTTTGTGGACACTATTCCGAGTAAGATTTCCAAGGATCTTTACACACACATACTCCCTTATTGGATCTTTCCTTATTTCCTCAACAATCACCCCCTTCTCAAAAAACCCTCAGCAGATGTGAATGACCACAATAACTGTCGCCCTATCACCATCCTACCTATTCTTGCAAAAATCATCGAAAGGCTTGTAGTCAAACAACTCACCCAACACTTCAAACATAATAACCTTCTGGATGATTTCCAATCCGACTTCAATCAAGGATACAGTACCAAAAAAGCAATGTTTCCGGTTGTCAGCAATGCTCTTCCAGTCCTTGACTCGGCCAGCTCCTGCCTCCTTACTCTCCTCGACCTGTCTGCATCTTTTCATACGGTTAATCACTGTAGGCTTCTAGACACACAAAAAGATCTGATGGGCATTGACGGTATGGTCCTTAAATGCAGTCGCGGCCAGCATGACTCACGGGTGAGGGGATGGGTTGGGGATTTGCGGTGGTTCGGGGGGGCAGGTCACGTTTAATGTAAATTTTAAAAACGTACTTTACCAGGTCCCGCGCCGCCTCAGCTCCTGCCCGAGTCCCACATTTACCTGCTGATCTCCTGAACAGAAGGCAACCACAGGCAGACTCCCTCCCCTCCCCTAAGCCAATCACAACGTTGCAATGACAGCGTTGTGATTGGTGGGGATGGCGCCCCAGTCAGGCGCCTATGGGGAGGCCATTTTCTCTATGTAGGCTGCCTGCAGCCTACATAGAGAAAGTGCAGAGTGCGCATAACTGGTTTGGTCGGCCCCAGAAGGCCGACCAAACAGTCAGGGCCCACAGCATTGGGCAAGCCACTCCTCCCCGACCCTCCCACCCGCCTGCCCCCAACCAGGCATACTCTTTTGCTTTATCGCAGTGCATCAGCAGAAACATAAAATGGTATTTAAAATACCATTTTATGTTTCTGCTTCTCGCACTGCAAGAAAGCAGTGGGGCTACGCTCGTCTGCCTTAATGGAGGAGCCGCCTCTGCTTATATGGTTTAAATCCTTCCTCATGGGCATATCACAGAGGATCAAAACTGACGAATGTCTATCTTCACCAGAGGTAACTCTAGAAGAACTCTCTTTAGAGCAAATGACAGTTTACTGCGAGCGTGTGCTCTTAAAAACAATTGCCCTCACCCACCCGAGGGTGGCATGCTTCATCGTCGTGTTTTGCTCCATGCCGGGCTGGCACTGCAATGCCCAACAGGCCCCTCTAGGGGGCACTTTACCCGATATATTTTTTGTAAATCGCCAGGTGAAAGGACTGAACAAATGAGTGAGTATCCAGTCAGTGAGTGAGAAGATTGGAATATGTAGATCAAGAAAAAGTGGGTTAAAATCAACTCCATATGAATCAATGTATTTAATATGATGGTCAATGTCGAGATTAAAACTTGTCACAGAGACCCTGGGATATAATGGTCCCCAGCTCTGATGGGAGAGAAGTGTTGGTCACCTATAGATCCACTGCTTAGCTTGGGTCTATATTAATGGCCAACATGTTTCATGCCCTTAGTAGTCAAGAAGCAATATCTTGGCATTTCGTCAGGACCTATTACAAAAAATAAGACAACCTAATCTTCTACAGTGGGTGAGGAGCTAAAACATGTGTTGTTCTCCTCAAGTCAAAGGATGATAATCTGCTAACCAGTATAGACCACCACATAGTAGTGTGGGTCTGATTAGGATGGAGTAACCCTCCGATTAAAAGTGGTAATCCTCATGGTTCATGAGAATGTCGCATCAGAAAAAACACCTGATTCGGTATTGGATTCTCCGATCATGTAAGTGCATTAACCTACCCCCGTCCCCGCTTGAATATCAAACCTCTGGCAGTCCTACAATTAGTTTGCAGATAAAATCCAGCTCTACCTAAAGGTCTAATCCACAAATGAGATCTCCCATCTTGCCATCACCTTAAACTACGATCAAGACTGGATGACTGTTCACATTCTAAAACTGAACCCTCTAAAACCGAATTCCTCCTCATTTCCTCTTCAAATTCACCACCGCCTGTACAATCCCGGATGGATACTCTTAATATACTCAACAGCAAACCTATCATTGTTGACAGAGACAAATCTCTGGGAATCACTCTGGATAAAAGGCTCAACCTTCAAACCAAAATCAGCTACTCCTTCTTTGGGGAATCTGCCACTACATTCCTGAGAAAGACCTGAAATCTCCTGCTCGATCACTGATTCTCTCCAGAATCGACTATTGCAACTCTCTTTTGACAGGTCTCCCCAAGACCCATCTCACCCCTCCCAAATCAGTTTTACATTCAGCGGCACACTTTGTGTGAGTAAAAAGAAACAACCATATTTCACCAATACTTGTCACTCTTCGCTGACTCGCCATAGAAGCCAGGGTGATTTATAAGACTCCCCATATCACCTATGCATACATCCACTCCTCGCTACCTAATGAACAAAGTGAAGCTTTTGAGAGGCATTGGACCATCTTGAATTGCAGGTTTTGTTTTGGAGCCTCCGACCTTTACAAAGGAATGGCTCATGGCACAACCTAACTCAGGTAGTGCAACTAGAATATGGAGCTCCTTAACCCTAAAACAAACATACCACCACCTCTTTACCAATCTTCAAAACTAAGCTGAAAGCCCTTCTCCTACAAAGACATTTGGCTGGTTGTCCCCTTAGCCAACCTCTCCCAAGACTGAATCCACCTGCACTCCTCCTGTCTCACTTTACCTACCTTGCTGCTACTTCCTTCACTACCTACCGCCCCCTATAATTACCATATAATGCATGCCTTTGTAACGACCGAAACAGGCAAATATCCCTATGTTTCCACCTGACACTTTAAGCCTTTTGTAATGATCCTAACTAGCAACATTGTATCCCTTGTAATGAAACCTGTTTTATTGTAAAGTGCTCTAACACCTTTGGGTAATGCCCACTTTATATAAAAATGCATAAATAAATAAACTTTGAATGGTCCATACAAGCAGGGCCATTGCTACACTAAGGTCAAAGAAGTCACCTCAGACACAAGACGGAGGAATTAACTGCAAAACAAATACCTAAACATGATCTTGTTACAAGGTGGGGGCAACCAAAGGCAAACTGCAATGTTGCCAAATACTCCGAAAATGCTATTACTAGAGCCGCCAACAGGAGTCGTATTCTCGCCCAAAAATGTCTGCCTTTTTCAGCACTTCAAAGCTCCTTCCATCCCCGCACACCAAGCCTGAAGGGTCATATTCTCATTTAAACCTCATTTAAACCCCTAATGTAAACGTGTATTGAATATTGTGTCAGCGATACGTGGGCACTCCAGTGGCGACGGTTCACCAAAAGTACATCCAAGGGCATTTCTGTGAAAACACATACTGGGCATCTCGGGAAGACGGGTAAAATTATTACCAACTGACCAACGCCCACCGCACATCATTCCCGACACATTTCATCCTTTCTTCACTCCCCATCCCACCAGAATTTCTATGCTTTGAACCAATGCGGCTGCCCGCAGCGTACGAAGTGGGCCCTGTAAGAGGGCGGCCCCCTTAGTGCCGCATTAGGCACCTTCCCGCGCCCTGTTGCAGGCATCCCCTACTCTGGGAGTCCCTCCTATGTCTGGCACCTCTGCGGCGTCATTTCTGGTGCGCAGTAGGCTGGGGCCAGGTACTCATACCTGCCCCCATCTACTGGCCATCCTCTTTATCCCCCGCTGGACATGCTGTCAATGGGCTAGAGAGCAAAAAGGCTATAATGTATTAATAGAACATTTGTCATTTCCATTATTCAAGAAAAGGTAGGTATCTGTACAGTGCCAGGAACCCGCAAATAGGGAGGTTTTAAAAAGGTGGGTTGCGTACGTTTTCCATTCCATAAAAGTGTGTGCTGAGACTCTAATAAGGTGGAGAAAGAGGGGTTCGGAGCACAAATGCAGACAGTTACTAGAACACAGCGTGCATTCAAATTTGGAAGGAGCAGGTAAATTTCCCACAGCTGGTGCGGCACACAGGTATCAGTTTGAACCCTGATATTTGGGAATAACCATGTACTGGGGGTAAACAAGGGCTTAGTAATCCCTAAATGTAAGGCACATATTGGATGCAGTGCACAATGGAGTAAATCAGGCATAACTATGGTTACGCAGAGCAGTAGTTTTGCATTCCCGATTGGGTAAACATTCTTGCCGGCGAGGTACTCCTATACAGGAGGAGGCCAGCTGGTAGAGATAAGGGTATGGTGTGGGCCACAAACAATAACTTGATAGCAAATACACTGTTGGCCTGGGAGGTGAACTCCAATATGTCTGAAATCAGTGACTGGGCGGTGATGGCGAAATGCACCCCGGCAACACCTAACAAGTAGGCCCTTATTGGCACAGAGGGCATCATAGGGATTTCATCCTGAACTGGGGTTAAAGTAGAGAACAGTTGTTCTCAATTCCTGGGAGGCCATCGAACATGCCTATGGATGGGTAAGTAAAGCTGTGATTAAAACAGAGCACAGTAGTTCCCAATTTAAGTGGAGGCCATCAAACTTGCCTACGGAAGGGTAAATAGGCCATGCACAAGCCCAGCAAGCAGGAGGGCTTGGTTCAACTCTAATTCAAAATCAAATCAAATAAGAAGGGCTTGGTAAATACGGCATGGTCTCTTTAGTGCATACATCACGAGGTTCCCCGATAGGGACGGGGAACACCTGCAGAGGTAGATGGGAATTTTCCACCTAGAAGGACTGGAAACCTGTCAGAGGTAGATGGGAATTGTCCAGCTAGAAGGACTGGTAACCGCACGTTTCAGGAGGTTGTGGAGCCTGCCATGGTGGGGGGGCCCCGGATATGACGGCGGCCACATCCAGGGCTTTGTCGGACTTACAGGGCGATACGGAGGCTGATTGGTACGAGGGGCACCCTTTCAGCAACACAATAGGTGTGCATTATGCCAAAATCCCAGGAGTCTTTACGGCAGGACCCTGGTTGAAAATGACGGCGCCCCGCTAGTCCTGCGGGCAGTTGTAAACCTGAGCAACCGGGGGCTTGCCTGGATATGCTCTGGCCCTAAAAAGGCGTGAGTAAAAGTGATGGACTAGGGGTCCATGGTATGTAAGCGGGATAACCCTCACATAAATGGTAGCACTGATTGGTTTGGCCACGGTGCAATTTAACTCATCTGGCATGCAGCGTAGCTTAGGTTAGTCACCGCAGCCTGCCCTTGGATCACCCGTAAGTTAAGCAACCAAGTTGGCATACTCCTTGCATGTAATAAACCTGCAGCAAACTGTTTTCCCAAAAAAACTTGTGTGGACTGTTTATTTTGCGTAGCGCGACTATTTGCTAAGCGGGGGTTGCCGATATCAGCAATATGCAAGCAAGAAACTGGGGCATGGCTTCGCTAGCCATGATGGCGGACGTGGTTCTTTAGAGCTCCGCGCGGGTTCCTGACAACCAGCATCCATCGGCTGTAGTAAGGGCCCTAAAACAAACTGGGGGCTCGCTCTGAGCTCCCCAACAGATGGGACACCAGCAGAAGTGGAAGCGGCGCAGAAAGAAGAGGGCCGTGGGGAGTGCGAGGCGGAGTGCGAGGCAAGGACTGCCTGACCCCAAAATGGCGGCCGCCTGGAGATACCGAGATCGGCTGGGAGGCCCTAAAGGCCTGGGTCTCCTGATGCTATGCTGGACAGGCCTCAAGAGCGGCCCTCAAGCGACAACTAGAGATCCCGGCACAGAGCAGCAGCAGAGTACCGGTAAGGGAACGACCGGGAAAGGCCACATCATTCCCCCGGGAGGGGCCCTGCAGCAAGCAGTGTCCCGGTTGCCAGCACACATTTGTCGCAGCCCTTAGCACTGCCCTACGGCCTCCCTGGGACGAGGACTGGTGACCACCATTGCCCTAGGCATAGCCCGTGCCCCGCCAATACCCCTGGACGCAACCCGAGAAGTACTGCGGCCCGCTGAAGAGCAGATGGGAGCCCGAACAGACTTTGAAGATGAGCGCGGGGGTGGCCCAAGGCTGGATTCAGGCGGGCGGGGAGGCGATCCGGCCTGCGGGCAGACGAGGAGATGGCTGAGCCTCCCCCTGCCACCCTTTCCTGGTGCACTCTGCCGAATGTAAGGGTTGCCCTCTATTCCTCCCAGCGGCTCCCAAGACCTGGGAAGAGTTTGAGTCATTGGTAGAAACAGACTTCGGGAAAGACTCCCCAGTGGGGGAACCATCAAGTGAACGAGCGTGGCAAGGGGGAGAGGAGAAAGCACGAAGAGTCCCGCAATACTCTGCGCCTGGGGCCTGTGAGTAGCCGCGTGGGACAAGGCCACAGTCACTGGCAAGCTAATTGGCAGCAGGGGACACTCCACCTCTGTAGGAAGGTGGGTATCTGACTATGGTTACCCCCAATTTTTTGCCTAGTGTCTAGCTGGTTTTTCGACTTAGTTGGCCTGAGATCCTGCCATTCAGGATCTCAGCCTATCTGCTCTCTCTTTAAAATGGACTCCATGTACCCTAGGTGCATAACATTGGAATTAGATCACCCTGTAAGCCCCTGTACCAGTGTACACTAGGTACCCAGGGCATTGGTGCATCTAAGGCTACCAGGGGCTGAAGCATGTATTGTGCCACCCCTGGACTGGCCTAACAAATTTGACACAACTGGCTGATCACTCAGCTGGGGTAAGTTGGTGTAACCACCTCTTACTTAGGTGTAGTATACCTATACCTAACCTTAAATGGGACACATGTTAACCTATAAGTCACTCCTATGGCAGGCGTTAACAATCCTGAAGGCAGAGTGCTTGGTTCCATGTGAGATGGTGCTCTGGCATGAGCTGAGCCTGTCTGCAGTGGTCGGAACAACTTCCTTCTACCGTTTCCAGATATCGTCATACCATATACTCTTAAGTGCATTATGAACCTCGCGGTTAAATGCTATCTTTGGTTTGGCTTTATCAAAACATGTCGAGTAAGGTGGCATACGAATTGGAATACTAACCCCTCGCCAATTCTGGCGACGGGGTTAGCATTCCACCCTTCTAGAGGGACACGACATGTACAGTACCTGAAACCCGGGTAAAATCAGACATAGCCTCAGCTCCACAAAATGGATGCTGCCACCACAGACACAAGTCTGCCCCCCTGCTGCTGGGAGTCCTTCCAGCTTGGGAGACGTGGACAAAGGGTTTCCTGCCAGGGGAGGTGCGAGCACCACCCCAGACAGGATTTTGTGTATTGGTCAGGTAGGGCTTGAATAGAATCAGACATGCCTGAGGCTCACAAGGAGCCTCGGTGCATATGCCAATTCAAACCGGTCCTGGGGCACACCAGCCCCGGACCTGGGGCGAGCTGGACAAAGGATTGGGGGTGTAACCACCCCCCTTCCTGGTCCCACCCTTAGGGAGGGACCTAGCAGGTAGTCCGGCCCCTAGAATCCGCTTAAAGGTAGGAGCTGTGTCCTAAGACTTCAGACATCCTGGAATCAACTTAAAAACAAGAAGAAGACGGGAACTTTGACGCTCTGCTGCACAGAGGACAGAAGGAAATCTCCCCTATGGTCAGGGAGTGACCATCTTGCTAACGCAAGCACCAACCAGCTATTGAACGTCTGCTTTGCCGCCGCCTCCAGCCGGAGCCCGAGCCCAGAGCCCGACAAGACCTGGACCTCCAGACCTCTCACCGCCCGATCCACAGTCCCTAAGAAGAAGGAACCCGTGGAGGCACCGAGACACGTGGAGCCAGCCATCTTGGAAGACCGACGACAAGTTGCAAGCGCAACGACAGAGGCTCCCTCCAAGTTGTGCTTTGGGTCCTGAGAAGCCCAACCACCGAGCAGCATCTGCACCAAAGGTGAGCCCTCCGGCATCTCCACGATCTGCGTGGGGCCCCTCTGCACTTTGCATCTCGACGCGCCTGCCCAGTCCCTGGCCCGTTGGCTAGTGGCCATTTTGGTGACCTATTTTAAAATCAACGACGCTGGTCTGGTTGCTCCAGACTGGCCCTAGCTGCTCTCCAAAAGAGCAGCCCCTCTGACCTTGCTGGTCAGAACAATCAGCTTTCTTGAACTTCCACGACTCCTGCCTTTGCCAAGGCTTGTTTGCTTCTTTCGAGTCGCCGACACCGCCGACAGCGAGAGCCTGCGTGGGACAGCTCGTGACTTGACTCCTGGACGTCGTCGACCCGCCGGGACCACGTGGCTGCGGAGACAAGCTACACCTAACCACCTGTTTGCACCCGACATCGCCTGGTACCTACCTGGTGCCACGCCGGTCACTGGCTAGTGACTGTGAACACTGTCCCCTCTGCTTTCAGGTCTTCTACAACTCCGATCCACCCTTGGATCCAACGCAGCTCTTCTGGACCGACCGCCTGCAGCATCTTTGTCATCAGGCTCCATTGAATCGATAGAAGAAACCCGACGCACTTCGAGACCTATGCACCCGCTTCCTGTGGGTGAGGTAAAGCTGGCACTCCGGTGCCCCAGTGTAGAGAAACATCTCTAGTGTCTGTGTTTTGAATCTTGAGATCGTAGTCCATCCAGAAGACCCTTTCTGCAGTAACTTTTTGTAACGCCCTGAACGTCTCAGGATCGTTTAACAGACACGATAATGAGAACGCAACCACTTGTGAAGGTTTAGTTATTTTAATGAAGGCAAAAATAATACAAGGAATAAACAAAGGTTATAGTCACTGGAATCCTCCAGGCTAAGTACGTTACCAGCCCACAGCACGGATGGTCCTAACCGTCCTCTGCATATACGCCGATCCCGGCGTATGCCAACAGAGGGCAGAAATGAAATGGCCGACAATGCCAATCGGTAGGCTGTGAGGGGCACGAAGAGTGTTGGGGAGAATCGAGGAGTCAGGGAAACACCCAGCCGGGGTCTCTACCTGAAGGGAGCAGCCGCTCAACCTCTTCCTCAGACTGCACCGGGACGCGGAGTCACCTCCTGGTGATGCGTCACCGATACCCCAATCACAAGCAAAGAAGACTGAACCGAGAGCAGCCGCTCGATCGATCCTGTGGACTTCCGAGTCTGTAACACGGCAAACACCTCCTGGTGTGCGTTACAGCTGGCAGTCCCTGTATCTCTGGTCGGGCTGGGAGTTACGACTCCAACCAGCAAAAGCGCCTCTGCGCTTTGACTCAGCCGAGTCAAAAAGCGAAGCTCAATGGTTATCCGGTAGAGCTTCCGGGTCCTTCACAGGTGACGATGGGGCAAGACACGGCCCAGGGAGTAACGACTCGACCTACCTCCGTTCTTGCCTTACTGGAGCACCACTCCGGAACACTGCTCTTCACTAAGCAGGTACGTCGGTGTAAACACAATATCCGACAGCGTTGTACCTCCCGGTTCCTCCCTTTATAGGGCGTGTTTTCCTTGAATTATGTAACAGCTCTCCTGTTTACATAAGGGCGTGTTTTCCTTGAGTTATGTAACAGCTCTCCTGTTTACATAAGGACGTGTTTCCTTGAGTTATGTAACAGCTCTCCTGTTTACATAAGGGCGTGTTTTCCTTGAGTTATGTAACAGCTCTCCTGTTTACATAAGGGCGTGTTTTCCTTGAGATATGTAACAGCTCTCCTGTTTACATAACCTCTCAACCGCTAAGCATCCTGGGAGATGTAGTCCGTTTTCGCTGGTTACCGTTTTCCTCCCCTCGCATGACAGGAATTCTTGACAGTACATCCTCCCTCTCAGCGGCTCCCCACGGGTCCAGCGCTGGCAGGAAAACGCCGATGGAACAAGGAGACCAAGCGCGGTGAATGAACCCCTTCAGCCGGTTCCCATGACTGCTCCTCCGGGCCATAGCCTTTCCACGCAACCAGGTACCACAGCTTCCCCCTGCGCCATTTGGACGCCCGTATGCCCGACACTTCATACTCCACCTCCGACTCCACGCATACCGGCCTAGGTGTCCCAGACGGCTTGGAGGGTGCTGGTTTGAGCAATGATACATGAAAGACAGGGTGTATCCGCAATGACTGGGGCAAGCACACCTTCATGTTCACGGGACCCATACACTTGGTAATTCGATAGGGGCCCATGTACTTGGGATGGAACACACTGTTCTTTCGAAACCTCATGTTTCTTGTGGATATCCAGACGTAGTCTCCAGTGCGGTACAGTGGCCCGGGCCTTCTCTTCCTGTCTGCCGCAGCCTTGTATCTTCTCTTGGCCTCTATTAGGACAGCCCTTGAGCGCATCAACGTGTCTTTTATGTGTGCCACCCTGTCTGCTGTGGCGGGAATCCTGTCCTCTCTGAACGGATGTAGAAATGGCAAGAACCTGGGATGTTGGCCATAGTTGCTATAGAACGGAGATGACTGTGTGGAGCTGTGAGTGGCGTTGTTATAGGCTATCTCTGCAACCCATAGCAAGTCGACCCATTCTTCCCTGCCCTGGTCCACAAAACATCGCAGATACTGTTTGAGCGTTTGGTTCAGGCGCTCGGTTTGGCCGTCCGTTTGAGGGTGGTAGCTGGTGGACAGGGCGGTCTTAACATGCAGCGCAGTGCACCAAGTCTTCCAGAATTGCGCAGTAAACTGCGACCCCCGGTCCGACACGATCACCCCAGGTAATCCATGCAGTCGTACCACATTCTTTAGGAGTAGTGACGCCAATTCCCCGGCCGTAGGGACTCTCTTGCAGGGGATGAAGTGCCCCATTTTCGTCAAGTAATCCACCACCACCAGTATTGCCGTCATCCCCTGGTCTACCGGTAGGCCCACCACGAAGTCCAGTGATATGCTATCCCATGGTCTATCCGGGGTCGGAAGTGGATGTAAGAGCCCTTGGGTTCGGCCATGGTCGGCCTTCATGGTAGCACACGTAGGACACTCCTGTCCCCACCTCCTGACATCCACTCTCATGGTTGGCCACCAGAAATGCCGTCCCATGCTAGCCACCGTTTTTTCAAAGCCCAAATGACCTGCGCATGGAGAGTCATGGCACCAGATGAATGCTTGTTTCCTTAGCCTAGGCGTGGGTATCAATAGGCACCTGCCCTTCAGGGGTATCCCGTCCTTCAGCTGCCATTCTCTGTGACTGAGGAGCCACCTCCGCCATGCGAATGACCTGATCCCTCTCTTTATTCCCCTCAGGAAAGTATCCGGTTGGATAACCCCCAATACCATCCTCGGGGAAATGATGGAATGCTCGGTCGCAGGCAATGGTTCCTTAACTGCAGATTGACGGGACAGGGCGTCCGCCTTCCGGTTTTCCGTCCCCGGCCGATATGTGATGCGGAAGTTGAACCCCGCAAAGAAGATCATCCACCGCAGCTGTCTGGGAGAAAGGTGTCTTGTGGCCGTCATGAACTGTAGGTTCCGATGGTCCGTGTACACCGATACCACATGTCTTGCCCCCATCAACCAATGCCTCCATTCGGTGAAGGCGTCCTTGATTGCGAGAAGCTCCTTCTCCGCAATATGGTAGTTGCGTTCGGCGTCGTTGAGTTTGCGGGACATGTACGCAACGGGATGAAGCACCCCTGTGTCGTGGTTGCGTTGGGACAAGATAGCCCCCAGCGCCACATCCGATGCGTCCGCTTCCACCACGTAGGGGAGATCCGGATCGGGGTGAGCCAACACCGGCGCCTTACCAAAGGCGCTTTTCAGGGCCTCAAAGGCTTTGTTCGCTTCAGGGGACCAGACAAACTCCTTGGACTTCCTCAGTAGCTGTGTGATTGGGGCCACCAATCCTGAAAATCCATCTATAAACCGCCTGTAAAAGTTGGCGAAGCCAATGAAACTTTGGACGTCCTTCACGCTTTGGGGCACCGGCCATTCTTTCACCGCCTTGATCTTTCGTTCTGCCATCTCCTGTCCCTCTGGACTCAGCATCACTCCGAGGAATTCCACGGATGTGACGTGGAAGTCACACTTGCTGAGTTTACAAAACAGCATGTTTTCCCTCAGCTTTTGGAGCACAGCCTTGACGTGGTGTACGTGCTCCTCCACACTGGACGAATAGATGAGGATGTCGTCGATATATACGACCACGTAGATATCCAACTCCTCTCTGAATACCTCATTCAAAAAGTACTGAAAGGCTGCCGGGGCGTTGCACAGACCGAACGGCATGACGAGGTGCTCAAAAAGGCCGAACCTGGTCTTAAAGGCGGTCTTCCACTCGTCTCCGTCCCTCATGCGCACCAGATGGTATGCCCCTTTCAAATCCAACTTGGTGTAGATACGAGCTTTCTTGACCTGTTCCAGAAGTACACTGATGAGAGGCAAGGGGTACCGATTCTTTACGGTTATCGCATTCAATGCCCTAAAGTCCACACAGGCTCTCAGCTCCCCATTAGCCTTCGGGATGAAGAAGAGTGGCGAGGCGGCTGGAGACTTGGACGGGCGGATGAATCCTAGCTTGAGGAGTTTATCCAGGTACCCCCGGAGATGCACGTTTTCAGGCTCCGTCAGGGCATACAGCCTGCCGCTGGGAACGCTGGCCCCTGGCACCAGGTCGATCTGGCAGTCAAACTGTCTATGTGGTGGTAGCACTTCCGCCTTCACCTCATCAAATACATCCTCAAAACTGTGATAAGCCTGGGGGAGAGCCACATCTTTTTCTGCCGCTGTAGCCACCGTCTGACTCCGGCTCTCATCTGCGTCAAGGGATTCCGTTCTTATTCCACAATGCAGGATGCAATACGGTGACGTCAGTTCGATGCGATGTGTTGGCCAATCCACAGAGGGGTTGTGTTTCTGTAGCCACGGCAATCCCAATATGACGCCATATTGGGGCGCTCGGATGATGTTAAAATCGATTTGTTCCAAATGGTTCCTCCCACATCTCATCGGAAGGACCCCCGTGTGCTGCCCGATGGGCCCCGTCACCAATCGCCTTCCGTCTACAGCATAGACGTCTTCGGGTACAGCTTTGGGAAGAAGCACTAGCCCTAGCCTGCATGCCTCGTTGTGGTCCATAAACATGCCAGTGGCCCCTGAATCCACCATGGCCACAACGGGTATCCACTGGTCATGCACTCCCACGTGCACTGTGAGAAACAGGTGTCGTTGTCCCTTAGTGACCGAGTTGGCAAGTGAAGGGATGTATGAGTGACTCCGAGATGCCCCTTCTTTGGTCTGGGAGTCCTCTAGTTTTCCGCCGGTACGTCCACCACGGCTGTTACCGACCGGTTGGCCCGATAACGTGACGTCTTCGGTTTGGCAGGGCATTCACGTACGTAGTGGCCTTTTTTGCCACAATATAGGCACAATCCTTGTTTACGGCGTGACTCTTTCTCCGTGGCTGTGAGGCTCGCTCGTATTGCGCCGATGTCCATGGGTTCTCCCTTGGATGCGGTGGAAGTTTCAGGACTTCCCACTGTCACATAGGATGGAAGGGAGTTTCCTTTTCTCCCATGATACCCCTTTCTTTCACTTAGCCTATGTTCCAGCCGTAATACCAGGTTGATAAGGCCCTCACATGTCTTGGGTTGTGGGTCAATATGAGCCACGGCGTCCTTGAGCTCATCGCACAGCCCGTGATGGAAGAGCGCCGTCTGTTTAGCAACAGGCCACTTGGTTTCCGCAACCAGCCTTCGGAACGCGTTGAGATACTGCACCAGGTTGTTGGATCCCTGTCTCAACTCAAGCATTTCACGGTCCGCCGTGTACGAGTCAGCCCTTCTGTCGAAGACTTTCAGGAATTCCTCGCGAAAAGCACCCCAATCACATAAGATGGGGTGGTCCCTGCTCACCAGAGGTACGGCCCATTGTGCCGCGTTTCCAGCCAAATAGGATATAAGGAAAGCCACACGAGCCTGACTCGTGGGGCACGCCCTTGGTTTGCACGATAAATGTAGCGCCACTTGTGTGAGGAATACCTGCACTGTGTTAGGATCCCCACTGTACCTTTCTGGTGTTGCCAAGGGGACGGCTACCGGCATTTCCACTACTACCGCAGGGGTCTGGTTCGTGAGGGAGGTGCTGGGCGTGAGCGGGTCCAATTGGATAGCATCCAGTCTGGCTTTTACATCGGCTGTTTCTTGCCTGGAGGCAGCCAATTCAATTTGCACGGTCGCTAAAGCAGCCAGCACATCATCAAGTGTTGCCATGTCTGTTATCGACCGGGAGACAGTTAGTGTTATTAAGGTCGGATATTTTGTAACGCCCTGAACGTCTCAGGATCGTTTAACAGACACGATAATGAGAACGCAACCACTTGGGAAGGTTTAGTTATTTTAATGAAGGCAAAAATAATACAAGGAATAAACAAAGGTTATAGTCACTGGAATCCTCCAGGCTAAGTACGTTACCAGCCCACAGCACGGATGGTCCTAACCGTCCTCTGCATATACGCCGATCCCGGCGTATGCCAACAGAGGGCAGAAATTAAATGGCCGACAATGCCAATCGGTAGGCTGTGAGGGGCACGAAGAGTGTTGGGGAGAATCGAGGAGTCAGGGAAACACCCAGCCGGGGTCTCTACCTGAAGGGAGCAGCCGCTCAACCTCTTCCTCAGACTGCACCGGGACGCGGAGTCACCTCCTGGTGATGCGTCACCGATACCCCAATCACAAGCAAACAAGACTGAACCGAGAGCAGCCGCTCGATCGATCCTGTGGACTTCCGAGTCTGTAACGCGGCAAACACCTCCTGGTGTGCGTTACAGCTGGCAGTCCCTGTATCTCTGGTCGGGCTGGGAGTTACGACTCCAACCAGCAAAAGCGCCTCTGCGCTTTGACTCAGCCGAGTCAAAAAGCGAAGCTCAATGGTTATCCGGTAGAGCTTCCGGGTCCTTCACAGGTGACGATGGGGCAAGACACGGCCCAGGGAGTAACGACTCGACCTACCTCCGTTCTTGCCTTACTGGAGCACCACTCCGGAACACTGCTCTTCACTAAGCAGGTACGTCGGTGTAAACACAATATCCGACAGCGTTGTACCTCCCGGTTCCTCCCTTTATAGGGCGTGTTTTCCTTGAGTTATGTAACAGCTCTCCTGTTTACATAAGGGCGTGTTTTCCTTGAGTTATGTAACAGCTCTCCTGTTTACATAAGGGCGTGTTTCCTTGAGTTATGTAACAGCTCTCCTGTTTACATAAGGGCGTGTTTTCCTTGAGTTATGTAACAGCTCTCCTGTTTACATAAGGGCGTGTTTTCCTTGAGATATGTAACAGCTCTCCTGTTTACATAACCTCTCAACCGCTAAGCATCCTGGGAGATGTAGTCCGTTTACGCTGGTTACCGTTTTCCTCCCCTCGCATGACAGGAATTCTTGACACTTTTTAACTTTTACGCACCCGTTGAAAACTTATGGGAGCACGCATGTGACTTTCCTCACTGCACACGCGACCCGTGGACCTCCTGGTCACTAACTGAAGTTAGCTCCTTGTAGGCCCAGCGATTCTAGAGGCCCTAGGCCTTTTCCCTTTCCTGTTCGTGGTACTTATACCACTATTTTAGTATATGGTTTGAGTGGCCACCAGGGCCCATCCATATAAAGTGCAACTTCTGTATATTATAACGTTGTCTTGTTTAACGATTTGTGCTCCTGTGCTCATAAAGAGTCTAGGGGATACTTTGAGAAATAAATACATATATATTTTGAATATATATCTGTGTGGTGGCCTTTCATTGGTATAAAGGGGGGTTACATTTGGTAAAACAGCCTGCTTAACACGCTTTAACGAGTTTAGCCTCAAAGACTGCTTAGCCTACGCTACCACTAGGGCAGCTAGTCCGAAAAGGTTGACTTACAACCACACCATAAGGGTTGCTTGGCATGGTACAAGGTGGTCACTTTAACTAGTGAACATCATATACCAGGCCAACTTCTCACAACCTCGGTCTCAGTTCGTCACCAAGGCCAAGCAGTACAGCCCAGCAGGAGGGGCCTAAGAGGGTGATCCGTGGTGAGAGGGGCTCCTTAAAGGTATGAAAGGCCTGGTAGACCGGGACAGTTACCGTGCCTGGATGAGAAGGCCCCCTCCTGGACCCTGCACAACGGGTGCACCTTGACATCCCTCTGGGCATCCCACCAAGAAGTCGTGCAGTAGAAGCCCCCCCCACACACACCACAGTGCTGGTCACCAGCAGGACCAGAGTCCCAGCACATAGAACTGAGGGGGAGGCCGTAAAGAAGAGGACCTGAGTCCACCTGGGATCAGATGGGAAGAGACTAGAAGGAACGGTGGTGGACTGGACGCGCGCCCACGGAAACGCTAAGTAGGGGGGGCCTGTCCAGCTAAGGGCCGCCGGAACGAACAAACTACCTAAAAGCCCACCATCCATCCAGGAACGATTTGTGTAAACAGCAGGGTCCGGCTAGTGTCTGGATCAGGCCGACAAAAACTAGAGTGTCACAGCCACCCCCGGAATACAGAACAAACAGGGTGGCCAGGTGTTCACATAGCATGCCGTAGTCATGGATTGCCGTAGACGACCGGGGGACCCCAGCCCCCTAACCAGACAAGAACGAGGTCCCCTACTCAATCAGCTCAAGATGCAAATACAGACTCTAACGCTACCATGTCAGATAAGCTAGACAAGGTCCTAACAGCCATAGAGCACTCAGGCGTCACCATGGAGGAGTGCTTTGATTCTTTGGCCACGGACCTCAGCCTGCTATGGGACGATCACCGGAAACTGGCGGACAAGGTGGTGGATGGGAAGAAAACCTTATCTACACTGCAGCCTCAAGCCAAAGCAAAACAAGACTCCATAAAAGACTTGCAGGGTCCAAGTAGCGACTCTAGAGGAGAGAACAGACGATGTGGAAGGGCATTCAAGAAGAAGCTATCTGCGTATTTTAAATTTGCCGGAGGGGGTGGAGGGAAGAGATCCCATTGAATACACAGAAACCTGGCTCTGTTCCTTTACACCACAAGAGGAACTTACCCCTTATTTTTCGATTGAGAGGGCGCACATAGTGCCAGTGCGACATCCACCCCCGGGCTCCCTCTCACGTTCCATGCTAGTAAAGCTTCTCCACTTCCGGGACAGGGACACCATACTTCGAGCTGTCAGGCAAAACAACCCCATTACAGTGGAGGACAAACAAGTTATGCTCTTCCCAGACTACTCCAGGACCGTGCAGCGGAAGCGAGCGTCATTCCTCGAAGTAAAGAGGCTACTACGAAATCAGAACATCCAATATTCCCTGTTGTTCCTGGAACGGCTTAAAATTATCCATAATGACACTACAATATTCTTTACGGACCCGCAGGAAGCAACTAACTGGATGGAACTGAACCTGCAAACTGATCTAGGCCAGAGGAATACTAGAACACCTAGACCCAAGACGTCCAGGCCCCCAAGGTGCAGAGCAAAGAGCACCTGGAGCCAATCAGAACTGTAACCGTAAAATAAGACACTAAAATTACCAGATCTAGAGCAAATTATAGCAGAACGTCGAAAGGCTATTCAGGCAGCGGCGGAACTGGGAGAGAAACTCTCAGTCTCGGACCATGAAGACACTCCACACATTTTCACGCCCGAAGAGGACCCCTAACGACTCTAGAAACTCCGAAAAGACCTCTGAAACCCTACCAACTGTCACACCGCAGACAGCTGATACACTTACATAAGGTCCACTTGCAGTAGTAGACACATCGAACCTCCACGATAGAGAAGCCACACAGTCTAGTCCTGTAATACATATTACACGCCATGATTGTATATGTCTCAGACTCACTTAGGGCCCCCACCGGCCATACACACAGTCCTATGGGACCCACCTTGCGCAATAGTTTCAGAGGCGTGCATGAGTCAGATGAACCCCCCTCATGGAACGCTAGAGGGTACACGGTTGTACCGGTTTGGATATGCTGTCCGTTGCAGCTGATCTCCAGTATTGGGTCTTCGACCCCCAAGAGTTCTGGTTTAACCCCTTGCCATACCTTGACCTTATACCCATCCCAACATAATGGGCTGAAACATTCGCAGACGCATCCAAACCTTACACCAAGCACTATCAATCCTGTCCATGGGATATTAAGTGGGACCCCCAGAGCCCGCCCCTCTCCTTGCGCGACCTATAAGCCGCCATGAACCACCCGACGGACATTACATTTCTCACTCTAAATGCATGGGGCATACTCACAGCTCGGAAGCACTACGCTATTTACACTTATATCAAACGCCAGTAAGCGCAGGTCATACTCTTACAAGAGACCCACCTAACAAAGGGGGAACTCAAAAAACTCCAAAGGAGATGGCAGGGCACCTTCTGTGCCACGACGTACTCAGCGTATGTGCGAGGAGCACTCAACTAGCTCAGAAAGGGGATCTCCTTTTTAGAGGCCAACAGAAAGATAGATCCAGGGGGAAGATATGCTCTACTAGAAGGGTTACTTGATGGGCAGCCAATACTAATAGGCAGTATCTATGCCCTCAACACAGAGCAAACAGTATTCTGGAAGACCATATCGAACAGCTTGGCTCAATTCACCTCCTCCCCATGCTTCTTAGGAAGGGATTATAGCTGCACATTAGATCTTAACCTGGACAGATCCTACCCGCCCATCCCAGCTTTACATGCCCACTCACAAACAGCCCATTTCCGAGCTTGTGCTTGCCAGTGGTCGTTGACAGACGCATGGTGACATGCACATCCGACAACTAAACTCTATTCCTTTCATTCGATCCCCACGACCTGCGAGTACGGCTAGACAGGTTCATGTGCACGCACACGATCCTACCCATGACTCAACACTTGGACTACCTAGGCAGGGTGATATCGGATCATGACACACATGTTATGACTGTCAAATGACATCAACCCTCGCCACGGATCCCCACCTGGCAGTTTCCACACGATTGTCTGGAGGACCCTGTGTTCCAACACGAACAGAGGGAAATCATACAGAACTACTTCTCCAAAAACGCTCGCACCACAGGCTCTAGGACACTTGAATGGGACACTTTTAAGGTGGTCATGAGGGGAGCATGCATTAGACAAATCATGCGGGTGCGGAAAAAACACTGGAGCAGATCGTACAAACAACAGAGCAACGTTTAGCGCAACTATCCAAAGAGGCAGACAAAATAGCGATCCTCCCTACACAAGTAGCAGAAGCTAAGACCAAGTACGCAGAAGCCTGCGCAGATCTGCGCAGATTCAATTTCCGAGCCTATGCCACCAGAACTCACAAGGAGGGGAACCGTGCTGGAACCCTGATTGCCTGGCTTATTCGACAGGACCTAGGTACACAACCCATCACCAGCATAAGAATTGCGGCAGAGGAGGTCACTTACATGCAAGCGGACATTATGCTTACATTTCATGAGTACCGTAGGGACCTGTACAGGGAGCCGATTCCGGTCAGGGAGGAACACATCCACAAAGTTTTACAATCCATCACCGTAACGCAGATGATGGAAGAGAACTAGTCCTCCCTCGACGAACGATTCACAACAGCAGAGATTAAACATGCGATCCATCACCTAGCCTAAAACAAAGCCCCCGGCCACAATGTCTTCCCAATAGAATACTATAATACATTCTCCCAGCAACTAGCCCCACAATTAGACATTGTCTACAAGGCAGCGTTAGAGACGGGAACACTCCCTAAAACCATACGGGAATCAATACTAGTGACTTTACCCAAACCGGATCGAGATCCCTTGCTTGGGTCATCGTACCGGGCAATCACTCTGCTCACAGCGGATTGCAAAATACTGGGTAGGATCATAGCAGATAGACTCACAGGAGTGCTTGCCCACCTGGTACACCCCGACCAGTGTGGTTTTGTACCTGGGAGGAACACCTCCCAGAATATATGCTGGCTATCCCATGTCCAGGACGGGTTGCGGGCTGGTTCCCGCACGCCACGTGCCT
Organism: Triturus cristatus; assembly: GCF_964204655.1. Lineage (NCBI taxonomy): Eukaryota > Metazoa > Chordata > Amphibia > Caudata > Salamandridae > Triturus > Triturus cristatus. The sequence goes on along the minus strand of NC_140586.1, from coordinate 50,328,210 downwards.
TGTACTGGACCTTGAGAAGGCTTTTGACACCTTAGTGTTGCAGTATTTATTCACGTTCTGCGGCGGGTGGGGATGGGCCCGCAACTAATGGCGCACATCAAATTGTTATACACCGACCTCACTACCTGGGTCCGAATAGGTCGGCCCATCTCACCTCCTATCCCGGTGACCCGTGGAACGCACCAGGGGTGTCCTCTATCCCCGCTGCTGTTCGCTCTTGCAATGGAACCGTTGGCGATAAGACTTAGAGAGGGGGGGCGAACTTTGGGGTATTCCACTCGAGGGACAAACTCATAGTGTGCCCCTGTACGCAGACGATCTCCTGATATACGTCAGAGACATCACGGCGGACCTCACACCTCTTTGGGCCACACTTGATGATTTTGGGAAGGCAGCGGGTTTAAAAGTGAATAGAGCCAAGTCCACTATCTACCCCCTTCACCCAGACGCACCCCATTGGGAGATAAGCGCGGGAGAGGCCAAGTTGGCGTGGAATGGGAATGCCCCAAGATATCTGGGAATTAGGTCACACGCCGAGAGATCTCCTCGAGGGCAATCACTATAGGGCCTTACGAGGGATTAAAACCCAGATCAACTTCTGGCGAACATTACCCTGAATATAGCATGCTACAACTCATGCTTTTACATTGCGTTCCATGACAACGCGGTCGCTACAACGGCTGCGTTGTTAGAACGCAATATCTTTAGAATGCAAGTCATTCGATCGACTTGCACTATATGGCGCTCCAACATTAGGAATAGTATAATTTTTTATTCCAACTCCACCCTGCGCAACAGTAGGGAAGGTGTTGGAATAGTAAATCATTCTATTCCTTAGGTTGGAGCACTATCTAGAGCAAGTCGATCTAATGACTTGCGATGTGATGGCATTGCGTCGTAACACGTTGTAATGCTAACGTGATGTAACAACTGCATTGTAAAGGTAGTTTCCTGTTACCACTGGCCCCCATAGGGATGGCAGCTTTATCAAAGATGGTAATAGTACCCCGCCTCTTATACTATTTCACAAATATCCCAATGATAGCCCCGCAAGCCTTCTTCCAAGAGCTATACTCCCTACTCATATTGCTGATATGGGGAAGGGGCCGCCGCAGAATGGCTTGACGATGCTGCAGCTGCCGCGGGACCGAGGCAGTCTGGGCGCCCCTTCCTTCGAGGCCTACTTCCCAGCAGCGCAGCTGCAGTGGCTCTCACGATAGACCGCTGGGCGTCACCTGGAGGAAACAGAAACAGAAGCAGGGGCTATGTCAGCTCCAGCAATAAATCAAATCCCCCTTCCGGGAACCAAACCTGATCCAACCCTTCCCATTTTAATGAAGGTGGCTAGATCCTGCATGCTAAGAATTAATCGCCTATCCAGAGCGGTGCCGATATACTCCCCACTGCTACCACTGGTGGGTCTCCCCAAGGGACGCGGACACTACACATCTAGAGACTTTCTAACCTGGACAGAATACGCACTCACAGAGGTGGAAGCCCTATTCACAGAAGGCCAATTGTCTTCTTTTGAAGGCCTGACAGAGGAGAGTAGGCTCCCCGCTGGACAGATCCTTTTTCACAGACAGCTCATAGCAGACTATAGGAAGACATGGGATTTGATGGAAGGAGAGCCTAAAACGCACCCCTCCCTACACACGATACTAAACATAGGAACAGGGTGACACCTCATCATTTTGATATACAGATCAATCATAGACCTCACGTGTGTGCTGCTAACACGGCTCAGACTAAAATGGGAGGAGGAATTTGGTTGGACGCTGCACGATAACAAATAGCTCATAGCACTAGAGCACCATAAAAAAAGAATCGCGCAACCAGCACTTCAAAAATATCCAGTTCAATATACTGCACCGGGCGTATCTTACCCCAGAGCGACTTAAGCACTTCTTCCCTGCAACACAGTTTGAATGCCCGTGCTGTCCCATGCCCGATGCCAAATTTGTCGATATGTTATGTACATGCCCCACACTGCAGATCTACTGGGCAGGAGTACACACAACGATACGGGCAGTCACAGGCCTAACGGGCCTTGCCACATGGGAGGCCAGCGTCTTAGGGATATTCAAGTGACACAAGCAGAACAAGCATTTGCAATGCAATAGGTCTCGCATTAACGTGAGTTTAAGTTATTGGCATTGTAAATAACAATGCCTTTTATTTATTTTTTTTAAACGGAAACAAAAATAAAAGGCATTGTCATTGGCAATGTCAATAGCTCAAACTCACGTAAATGCGAGACCTATTGCATTGCAAATGCTTGTTGCTACACAGGGCCTCATAACGAGTGCCTTGGAAAATGGGCTTGTAACTCCAGCCCCAATTAAGTTACTGATTCCAAGTGTACAGGTAACTCCTGATGGTGGGGTACCGGCTCATCACGAGTGGATCACTGAGGTCTTAGCAGTTATTTCGATCAAGTTTTTCTCATCCAAACGAGGAATAACAGACTGATATTGGTGCTTTTCGGGCAACATTTTCTTAAACCAGTATTTACCTAGCATTTTCTCCTGTAAATTTCATCAAGGGTGAAATTCAACTTGGGAAAATTGCATCATTACCAATAAAGTTGTGATTTTAATCCCTGTACAAACACGTTCTTGTGCATGGATTGGCAAAAATTAGACCACTCAGAATGAGCAAAATATGCTGAAAGGCTTCGGGTTCTTACATATCTTGTGTATACTGACTGATATACAAGGTGTTTTCTTTTCAGTGTGATCCAGCGAGCAGCAGACTCGAGCATTGTCCAACAAAATGGAAAGAGTAGAAAACGTTTGTCATTATTAATTTGTGATGTTACTTTGTGTAGTTCCACAGCTGTTATGGTAGTTCCATTGACTTTTTGCAGGATCTTTTGATGCTCAATGGCAGCAACCTAGCAGTGTTGGAATGGGGTCCTAATGTAAGCGAGAGTATCCCCCCTCTGCCTGACTTGCTGGTAAAAGACATCCCTAGATGGAGTTTAGTGAGACTCTCACACCTGTACGTCTGGGTGCGCCTTCTGCTCTATTGCTACCACGTTCGCAGACGTCACCCCGTTAGATAAAACGCTAACGCGTAAGGCAGGGGAGCTTGGGCGACTGAATGGCTTGTGTGATACGAAACGAACGTATTAGGTAACTGGTCACAAGGATGGGTTCTCGTGACTTGGGAATTCGTTCGACTTCGGTTCTCAGGTTTTACGATGTTGCAGAGCATTGCATCGGCATTACAAATGTGGGACACGCCCAATTGCTCGGGCTACCCTCCAAGTGCCGTCATTTCAGGCTCAAGTAGCAAAAAAATCATATTTAATAGGTTAACGTATCACATTAACCTAAAAAGTGGCAATTCGTGAAAAACAGAATGCAGCATGGCCCGTTGCTGCCGAGGGTCACATACATCACGTAGGCTTGCGGAAACATGGTGGCTTGCCTGCTCATCTTCTCTGCTGGCAGGAGGAGAGGCAGGAAGTGGTCGCTCTCTGTCTGTGTGAGCTGAGGCAGAGGTGACTCACGCGAGCTGCCTGTTATCTCAGCCGCATAGTCCCGACAGTCTGATGTTCAGTCAGCGTCTGAATAAAATTACTGCTGTCTGAAAGCCACCGGAAAACAAGCGGCCGTGAAAGTGATCGCGATCGCGATCAAACATCAAAGCGGCCATGCGGCCGCGAAAGTGAAAGCAAATGGTGTGCAGGCTGCCAAATGGTGCGCGCGCCCGGTGCACATGCACTGTATTTGGAGGCCTGAAAGCACTCGTTTGCACTTCCGGATCCCCATTTACAAAACCTCTCGCGAGAGCAGCGCTAAAGCGCTGGCTCAGGCGAGACCTAAAAAGGTAGAAAACCACTTCGCGATACTGGCCCTGCTCCTAGCAAAGCGTTGAATCACACTGCATTGGCGTTCTTCGGAGGCGCCGCGGAAGAAGATGCAATTAGAATTGAGGAGATGCACGGCACGCGACGCCGCCCCATATCCATGGAGTGGTCAAGGCTCCTTCACAGCTTTAAGCGGGTACAAGAAACCTGCACAGATGCCCCAACAGCTACTCAGGTGGTGCTAAGCCCAACAGCGCCCCACACCACACAGAGGGCTGCCCGAGCAGGTCCCGCCCCCCCTCCCCCCCTTCACCCCCAGTGGAACTCTGTGCTTGTCCTTGTGAGAGGGCTGTAAGGCTGCCCGGGGGGGGGGGCTGCGTAGCGGCCCGCCCCTTGGAGGGCGGCCGCCTTAGTGCCACAGGAAGGCACAGGGGTGGGAGGTCGAGTCCCTGGGCTAGTCCGGGGGAGACCCCAACAGGTAGCTGTTTCCGGCGAGGGGGGGGGGAGGAGACAAGGGTACATATACTGTCTCCACCCCCTCCTCTTCCTCTTGTCCGCTCGTTCGCCTTGCCCGCCCCTCCGCTTACCCGGCGTCCGGAGGGACAAAGGGGGGGGTAGGTTTCTCTAACAATTTTACTTTGTGTTGCAGGAGGAGTTACAGGGCGATCCAGGGTCTGCACATACCAAGGGGTACAGCATGCAGCAGCACCGCGGGGTGCTAAGCCAGGATACCCAGGGATATTTAGCGGGTCCCCTGGAAGAACGACGGCGCCCCGTTAACCGAAAGGCGGTTGTGGGTCTGAGCAACCGGGGGCTGCCATGTATGCTCCGCCCACCCATCACGGGGGGGCGTGTGAAGCATGTGGACTGGTGGTCCACGGATGGGAGGGGTGGACCCTCCCAATATTTGGTATACACCAGTTGGCGTTGCCATGGTGACTCTAGGCTTATCAGACGGGCAGGCGGCATAGGGCTGGCCTGCCTTGGGATCGCCCGTAAGATAACCCACCTTGTTTGCATATTGGTTATGCTAATAAACCTGCAGCAATATTTCTCCACTTACATTACAGTGTCGTGTGTTTTATTTATGTACTTATGTACTTATGTGCTTTGTGATAACTGTTGCCGATATTGGCACTAAACACCTGGTATTACTAGACTAGCAAAGACCACGTAGGACCATAAGACCCAGATGCCCACATCCCTAGCCCCATCTCCCCAAGTTATTCCCCCTAGTTAGTTTGAATAAAACGGATTTCTTCTGACCTGATACAAGAACAGCAAGGGCTCACCAATCAGACCCAAGAATCAAGTAGTCCACTACAAGACCCACTTTCGCTAAGAAGACATTTTACGTACATATGCATGCATGAATAATAAATCGTCTTGTTATCAATATTTTGTAATGGTAATGCAACACACAAAAAGCTATACAACTGTTATTGCTACTGTAAGGTGTATACCCCGCTTGAACATGAAAAATCCAATAAAAAGGTGTACAAAAATAATGCAAGCAACAAAGTTACACCCGAAACATCATTTGAGATAAATTCAACTCCAGTATGTCTGCCTACACCACTGGCAGCACCCCTGACGCTTTCCTTCTGCCCAGGTGTTGGCCTACACTGACCCCTATGGGCCGGCTTGAAACATGCATCCGGAGAGAGAGAAAGGGTGCAGCTGGCGAGTCTACTGCGGCCCCCGAGACTCCCGGACCTCGTCGGAGTCTCCCAGAGTGAAAGACAATCCCACTCGTTCTTGTGTGGGCCCAAACCTGGCAAAATGGCCGAAGTTACCGCATGTCCAGTTTAAATATACGAAATGTGTCCTTTGGAGAAAAGGCCGATGTTTGGAAATCATGTGCGTGCACGTCTGTGGGAAAGTAGGTGTAAAAAGCATGTGCGAGCGCGTCTGTGCCTCTGTGTAAAAGAGCACGTGTGTACACGCATGTCTATTTAGATTAATAAAATGCTGAATGTGTATAAGCGTCTGAGTTTATCTAAAATTAGATGTGACTTAGATAAGGCGTGTTTGTGCCTGTGTATCTGTGTGTGCGTTGGTTGCATTAGGGTGTTTGCATTACTTTATCTGTGTGCTATGTATCTGATCCTGTGTCCTATGTGCGCGTGCAAAAAGATATGTGAGTGGATGTATGTTTGTGCCCGGGTTTCTGTCCGCACCTGCACCTCGCCGTGTCTCCTGTGAGTGTCTTCTCCAACTGAGATGTGTGTGATTGTGCTTCCGCGATTATGTATTGGTCTCTGTTGACTGTATTTGATTGAAAGTGACCGTTAGCGTAATGGTCACGTGCATTTTAATTGCCTGTGTGTGCCTATTGGTACACAGCGTGGGTTTATGTGTGCGCGTTTACTAATATGTGAGTTGTGTCTTGTCCGACGAGTGGTCCATGTTCCTTTCTTTGTGTGCAGGTCTCTATAGTTGAGTGTTTAGTGTTTAGGTATCTGTGTGTCGATAGATACATGTACGTGAGTTCGTGGATGTGCGAAACACAGAAAGGCGTTGAGCCTGTTCGCGCCATAACAATTTCACCAACACGGCCTTCAGCGTCCCTCCCTCTCCAAACATCCACCCACCCCCTCCGAATTCCTTGAATTCCTGCATTCTCCTCTCTGTTGTTGTTTCTCGGCGGTCTGTCCCCTCTTTTTGTCTGCCCAAATCACAGGCAGATTCCCAGACTCCCCAAACATTCTGAGCTTGTCCGTACCCCAAAAACATTCGCACACAAACCGCGTCAACTCATCTCTTCTCATCCCATCCACAAACCGCTCACACAAAGGCTTCACACAGACCCCCATCCTTACTACAGGACCATCCCAGCCTTTGCATACCTACCAACACATCCCTCCCACATAACCCCACATCCCTCACATATGGCCTCATGCCACTCGTGAATATATAGACCAAACCACTCAACTTACAATCAGATCACTACATACCCTTATACGATCTAAAATCCCTACAAATCCCCCACACTACATTTCCTTGAGAGACACACACATGTACGGACTGGAACAGAATATAAGCCCGGGCATCAAAATAAAAGTGGCCCCCATTAGTGAATTACATAGAAAGAAAAGTGGTCCATGTTTTCAAATTGGAGCAGTTTTGAATGAGTAAATTACACTGTATAGGTGTTTTGCAAGGATATGAGCTTGCTGCAGGCAATATTCGTTTTACTATCAGAGAATTAAACACAAAAAACCCGCCCAGCAGACCAGAAAACCAGCCCAGAAACGGCCAATAAATCGGCCACATGCTGACCTGTCAGACCAGTCCTTTGGGCACTGCCTAGGTCGGACCAACACTGCACACACACATAGAACTCCTTATTCCATCTAGACCCACATGCCTCTCACATACATACAGACCCATTCCACACAAGTCGGACATCATTCACACAGACACACATCTTTTCCATATATCCCCAACCACACACATCCTACGTGAAGACACTCACAACCTATACACACACACCAACACACTCTTCTACATTCTGCTACACCCCTCGCATATAAAACAAGCATTGGCATAGCCAATAGGTCTCGCCTTTGGGACCTTATAAGTATTTAGCCATGCAACAGTTGCATAACTAAATACTTATAAGGTCCCAAAAGTGAGACCTATTGGCTATGCAAAGCGGCCGTGCGGCCGTGAAAGTGAAAGTAATCGCGGTAAAGCGCAGCGCGCGCCCGCGCACATGCACTGTAGCCCTAGGCTGGCCTGGTAGCCCTTTTTGGAGCCCTCTCAATAAGTCTCGCCAGACCAGCGCATGCGCTGGGTCAGGCGAGACCTAAAAAAGCACGCCACTCATATGTACAGGCCACAAATTCTTCACAAGTAGACCTTTCCCACATACCCCCATAACCTACACACAGATCTTTGCCACCCGCCCGCAAACTTTCCGTGAGCAATCACACTCAACAGATCGATAACTGTACTGAAAATAAAGTCACAGTGGCAAATTCTAGGATATAAAGAGTTTAGTACCAAATTGGGTTCCCTGTAGAGGCAGCAACGGCCACAAAACAATTTTGCCACATGAGTATACTGGCAAAAAAATAATACAGTGTCACAACTCAGGGGTCTGATTCCATTTTATAATATCCATATGTTGATTGATCTCATAATAGGTCTAAAAATCTAAGTTGACATCATCAAAGTAACATTTTAGAATGCTTCTTGCTAGTGATTGTTTGTGATGCAAGACGGGGCAAATAGAGCTGTTCTTTTTGCTCCCTTGGATGTATGTGTTTATGTGCTGGTAGTTGTAGAGCGAAACCCTAGCTCAAGAGCGACAGAACAGTGAACGAGGGCATAGCACCAGGGATGATGCAATAATTGGGAGAAGTTCAAATGTGTGCACTGTCAGGTCAGCAGAGGTGCTCTTTCAAGATGTGTGTCTTCAGCTTTTTTCTGAAATTTAGGAGCGTTGGTGCTGATAGGATATCAATAAAGATTTAAGCTCCTGAAGCTTGCATTCTGTTTTTTTTTTCTTGGACTGTTTTGTCACCAGTATGCGATAATCAGCAATGTGTGCTTGATAGCAGCTGATCCTTTAGGCCCTGCACCTAGTTTCTCACAGACTCCCTGCACAACAGAGCCCTACACTACACCTGATAGTAGTAAGTCCTGCACATTTGCTGCACCTGTTAGTAGTAGGCCCTACAGGTCCCCTGCATCTCCGAAAAGTGGGTCGTGAAGGTCCTTACAGATAGTAGGGTCTCTTGCAGGAGCCTGCCCCTAAGAGTAGTGGATTTCACAAATCCTGTACCTGGAAGTAGTGGTTCCTAAAGAGTCCAAACACCCTGTAATAGTTATTTCTACACAGCCCTATTCTTTGTAGTACTGATTCTGCATGCCATAAAGCTTGTGTTGGTGGTCACCTGCTTAATGGTGGTCCTGCACCCAGCAGTACTCAGGCCTGGAACCCCCCTTCACCTGGTATGAGGGTGCCATACAACACTGCACTTATTAGTACTGGACCTTGAAGGTCCAGCACTTGGCAAGGTCCACCCTGACCCTGCCACTGTACCTAGTAGCATTGGTTAATGTAGTTCCCTGCACCTGCCAGTGCTTGCTATTACAGAGCTATGCACAGCTAGCAGTGGATAATAAAGAGTACCGGTACCTAGTGCCAGTGGTTACTGAAGTCTTATTGAATCTGGTAGCAATGAGACATGTTTCCTGCAAGCATTGGTAAGGGATCCTGCACCCATCAGTAGTAGCTGGCAACTGCTGCCTTCATCAGGTAGCAGTGGTCCCTGCAAGTCACCCGAAATTGGTTTTTTTAGGTCACAGAGGGCCCTGGACATTGCAGTAGTGGTTAGTACAGGCTTCCTATGTTGACAGTGGTGATTCATGCAGGCTCTATACACCTGGTATAATGAGCCATGCAGGGTCCTGGTAATCGTGGGTCCTGTTACTTGCACCTGGTAGGATTAGCTTTGATCACTTCTAAACTGGATGACTCCAATAGTCTGTGTCTCGGGCTTCCTTCTCTTCTGATTCAGCGTCTTCAAATCATTCAAAATGCTGCTGCCCGACTGATCCTGAAACCCCCCCACCCCGTGCTCGATCAAGTCACTTGCATCAGCTTCATTGTTTACTGATTAAGAGAAGGATCCAGTTCAAGACCCTCACTTTTGCTTTCAAGATTTTTTACTCAAGGAGACCTCTCTACCTTAGGCGCTGGTTCGAGCTCTTCTCGCAATCAATCAATCAAGCATTTATAAAGCGCACTACTCACCTGTGAGGGTCCCAAGGCCCTGGGGGGGGGGAGGGGTGGGGTGCTGCTACTGCTCGAACAGCCAGGTCTTGAGGAGTCTCCTGAAGGTCAGCAGGTCCTGGGTCTGTCGCAGTCGGATAGGGAGGGTGTTTCATGTCTTGGCGGCGAGGTGGGAGAATGATCTGCCGCCGGCGGTCGCTTGTCAGATGCGGGGGACGGTGGCGAGGGCGAGGTCAGCGGAGCGAAGCTGGCGGTTCGGGGTGTAGAAGGTGAGTCATTCATTGAGGTATGCTGGTCCAGTATTGTGGAGTGCTTTGTGAGCGTGGGTGAGGAGCTTGAAGGTGATCCTCTGGTTGACGGGGAGCCAGTGCAGGTCTCTCAGGTGGGGTGTGATGTGGTTGTGGTGGGGGATGTCGAGGATGAGGCATGTGGAGGCGTTCTGTATGCGTTGTAGTCGTTTCTGCAGTTTGGCCGAGGTTCCTGCGTAGAGGGCATTGCCGTAGTCCAGTCTACTGCCGATGAGGGCCTGGGTGACCGTCCTTCTGGTTCCGGTGGGGATCCATCTGTAGATCTTGCGGAGCATGCAGAGGGTGTTGAAGCAGGAGGAGGAGGCGGCGTTGACTTGCTGGGTCATTGAGAGCGATGAGTCCAGGATGAATCCCAGGCTGCATGCGTGGTTAAAGGGTGACGGTGCGGCTCCCACCACGGCTGGCCACCAAGAGTCGTCCCAGGCAGAGGGAGAGGAGCCGAAGATGAGGACCTCCGTCTTGTCCGAGTTCAGCTTCAGGCGGCTGTTCTTCATCCATTCGGCGGCGGCCTTCATTCCTTCATGGAGGTTGGTTTTAGCAGTGGTGGGGGCCTCGGTGAGGGAGAGGATTAGCTGGGTGTCGTCGACGTATGAGATGATGTTGAGGTTGTGCGATCGGACGGTGTTGGCGAGCGGTGCCATGTAGATGTTGAAGAGTGTTGGACTGAGGGATGATCCTTGGGGTACGCCGCAGATGATCTTGGTGTCTTTAGATCGGAATGGAGGGAGGCGGACGCTCTGGGTTCTGTCGCTGAGGAAGGAGGTGGTCCAGTCCAGGGCTTTGCCGCGGATCCCTGCGTTGTGGAGGCGTGTGCGTAGGGTGTGGTGGCAGACGGTGTCGAAGGCAGCCGAAAGGTCCAGGAGGATGAGGGCCGCGGTTTCTCCATTGTCCAGCAGGGCCCTGATGTCATCGGTGGCGGCAATGAGGGCTGTTTCGGTGCTGTGGTTGTTGCGGAATCCGGATTGGGACGGGTCCAGGATGTTGTTCTCTTCGAGGAAGGAGGTTAGTTGTTTGTTGACAAACTCCCAGGGGTGTTCCCAACAACCTTAAATTGTTTCAAACCCCTCATATTGTTAAATCCAGAAGAAGGGGCCTTTCTTTTGCCTACCTGGCAGCCAGATTGTGGAATGCCTTACCCCTGGCCTTGGGAAGTTGTCCATCTGAAATGGTTCTCAGGAAAAAGCTTAAAACGCCTCTTTTTGACTCTGCAATAACCCTTTCTTAAGTTTGCTTTTGCCTAGACAAGGTGGAAATTATTTTCGCTAGCGCCAGGACACCTTTTTAGGTAGCTGTGCACTTTACAAATGTACTGTATTGTATCAGCTGCTCCTGCAGGTCTTTGCACCTGGTAGTAATTGTTCCTGTGTGGCCCTGCACCTTCATTAAATGGTTTCAGCAGTCTCCATGCACATAGTACTGGGTCCTACAGTCCCTGCATGTTAGCAGCAGCTCTTGCAGGACCCTACATCTCAGGGGCGTAACACAGGCCCCCTCATCACCCCGCGGTGCGGGGGAGCCCCAAGCTGCAGGGGGCCCCCTCAGCACAGTACATAAACCTGAGCGCTCCGTATTAAATCCGGAGAGGGGGCCCCTCTGTGTACATTGCAGGGGGGGCCCTTAAACTTTCGTTACGCCACTGCTACATCTGTATCTGGAGGAACTTTCAGGACCATACTCTTAGCAGCAGTGGTCCCGCAAGGTCCTACATCACATAGTAGTGGGCCCTTCAAACTCCTTGCACGTGAAAGAAAGGGCCAATGTGGGATCGGTACATATTAGAGGGGAGGGTTTACTAGCTTCCTGTTTATCGCTAGAGCAGTGGTTCTCTTCTCAGCCTGTGGTCGAGGGACCACTAGGAGCTGCACAGCCTACTGCTTAGAAAGTTAAACAATATTAACAGAATAATAAAGTGCATATAAGAAAAAAAGCTAAATATACAATTGAAAAATGTAAAACATTCTGTAAATGTGAAGTAATTTGAAATTGGGAGGCTAAACATCAAAGTAATATTCTCAGATGGATTCGTAGGAGAAGTGCAAGTGCATAAAACAGAATATAGTTTAAAGGATGCGTTACCACAACTAAATTTAAAAAAAAAATCCAACCTTCCTATAAAATGTATGCTTTTGATTTTTTTAAATATTTTTGGGAGGATTAAATAAAATATTTAATGTGTGTATTTGTTTGATAAATACTTATTTCTGTATTTTTGCGTATTGTTTTGTTCATATAGTTGGAAGTGCTTAGGCTGGGGTCTTTGTCATCCAGTAATGACTAAATGGGGTCACCGGATTCCAAAAACAATTCACTAGGGGTCCACGCGGTTCTGGTAATCCACAGAAGTCAAAAGGTTACAAACCACTGCTCTAGAGCGTGATGTAATTACTGGGATGTTGAAAGAGCACAACAGAGACCGCCCCCATTACCTCATCCTCGAGAAAACAGGAGATAGAGGGGCAGAGATAACACGCGAACTCACAGGACCCCTGACGGGGAGGGGCAAAGAGCAGGTCGTGACACACTACTGACCTGGAAAGACACTCAACGCAAGCCCCCACCCTTGGAACTCGCCTCTCCCGCGTTTATACTTCCCGCCATGCATGTGCCCTCTCCCACAAGTCACACACGCCCTCGATGATCAAGTATCGCCATGCATGCCCGGCCCCTCGCTCTTCAGCGGGCGCGCGCAACAATGCACATTCTACATGCACACGCTGGCCATTCTTGCGTGCGCTTTCTACCGTGCACGCGCACACGTGCAATCGCCTGGCCGCGCGCTCTGTCCCCGCCGTACACCCTTGCTCCTCACGAAATGTAGGTGCCACCAGTCATCGTGCCATCACTCCTCCCCGTGCTTGTGCAAATTACCTCGTTTCCCGATTTTTGTCCTGCACGCGCACTGATACTTCACGCGTGCACTTGCTGACAAGCATGCAACTTTGACTACCAGGAAGCACCCTATACTACGCCCCCACTCTTCCACTCACAAACACCTATAATCCCTTCCAGCACCTGCAAAATATCAGGGAGTCCTGGTATTTCAACGTCTCGCACCCGCACCCCTGGTTCTTATGACCATGTGAGAACACTATTTTAAAACCTTTAGTGAGAGATCGCTTTAATCGGAGACAGAGCACGAGAGTGAACCCAGCAATCAACGGTGTCCCATGTGCCTCTTCTCAAATAACCCACTTATCTGCCTTCAATTGTGTTGACCTACTTAGCTCTTGTTTGGTGAGGAAATTCAGCCCAGTCACAACATGAACTCTGGGCGACGGAGGGCATATGTATCTAAACACCCTTTAAATACACGCATTTTGCAAGATAGGAAGGAGCCAGTGTGTTAAAAAACACAACGTGTCAGATGTTATTTATTCCGCGCATAGGATACAAAAGAATCATAGTCAAAATACAGCCAGAAACGCTCGTAGCTCACATGTATCAAACAGCCAGAAGACCGGCACCAAATTTAATACAGAATTGAAACACTCAAAAAACAGAAATGCAGGGCAGAACAGGCATATCTGTATCTTTGAGGGGCCTGGCATTAAACTGTGAACTCTGCGATGGCAATAGGGGCAGGGGGAAAGAAACCCAGCACTTAACAGGAAGCTCTGAGTCCACGTCTTAAACACAACCAAGAAAGAAAACATTACGGCCTGCAAGCAAACCATCTGCCCTACCAACAAGCATTTGTAATAGGTCTTGCATTTGCGAAATTTAAGCTGTTGGCATTGTGTTGGAAAACCACTCCCACACTAGAAGGGGTGGTGGTGGTCTCCCGGACACACTGTGGTAGCTTGGCTCGAGTGGTCAGGAATCAGGCTCCGTGCTAAGCATACGACATACCCAAACAATAACCACGCGTGCATCCGTTCCAAAAACTACTCTACACCGTAAAAATTATGAAAATATCTTTCTTTATCTTCTTTTTCTCTTAGTTGCTGATTGGAGAAAATAAATAAGTCAATCACAATATACAAATTTTAAATAGTGCAGATCAAATAAATACTGTCTGGAGATTCAATAAATAGGGGTGATCATAAATATAAAGGACATAAATAACAGTGCAGGTAATACAGGCAATTAAATATTCTGAGGCAATAAATACTGTCACCAATAAATATTGTACACCAACAAGTCCTGTGGACCAATAAATATAGTGAAGCAATAAATAGGTTAACCACAATAAATACAGGGCCCCCCAATAAATAATTAAGAGTATACAGCAACACTCATGTAATCAGATCACTTTTCAATTCCTAAGGGCTGATTTGGCCCAGGCACAGCTTGTAGGGTTGTGGAAGGCTTGAGGGGTTCTACTCCCTGGCTGGGACAAGGCTGAGGCCTAAACTGAGGTAGATCAGGGGGGGAATACCAGTGCCCTGGCTTTCTCTCTCCACACAACCTCTCTAGGTTAGTCCCAATTCACCCCTGGCATAGTCAGGTTGGTTCCAGCACCTCCCTAGCCCCTTAGAGCAGTCTCTCAGGTCTCCACAGGGCCTTAGGCGCCCTCTACTCCACTTACTGCCCTTTTTCTGATGTTCCGACGCCGCTGGAGTCGTGTCGATGCCGTGAGGCGGTTCCGGTTCGGTCTCGGCGGCCTCGGCACAATGTCAGTTCTAGACGACGCCGGTAGGCGGGTCCGGTCCGATGTCGGCGGCCTCGGTTCGATCTCGACCTCCGATTCGACGGCGTCGGGCAGTCTCTACTCGATGTCGACTTCGGGCGGCTCCGGTCCGATGGCGCTCTCGGCTTCGATGACGTCGGCCGGCCTGGCCTCGATGTCGACTTCCGGCGACTCCGGGGTGCGATCCTCACCCCCGACCTCCGGTGCTCCTCCTCTCAGGTTCCGGGCGACTCCGGAGTGCGATCCTCACTCCCGACCTCCGGTACACTTCACCTCGGTCTCCGACGACTCCGGAGGGCGGACTTCACTCCTCCGATGACGCCGCTCACTCGACCTCGGTTAACTTCCTCCTCGACCTTTGGTATTCCTCACGACCTCCGTCGGCGCCCTCTCACGACCTCAGGCGGCTCCGGGTACGACGTCTGCTTCTTCAGTCAGCGCCGCTTCTCCACCTCGGGCTCCAGGTCTTAGGCTACTCGACGCCGGACTCCAGGGAAACCAGTTTCCAGGTCAGGATCTTGCTGCTTTCTGCTTCTAAGGCCTGCTCCTGCTGTCCAGGTCCTTAGGATGAGTTTTTCTGGATTCTTCCCACACAGGGCTACAGGCTGGGATCCATCAGTAGGGACTAGTATCAAGGGTGGGTTTATGGACCCCACTCCAGGCACAAGTTTCCACCCCTGCTGCTTCACTCCTTCCTCCTTCACTGTTGTGCTGCTCTCTCTTCACCAGTCAGGTGCCAACTGCCAACTCCAACTGCCAACTCTCTGTCTTAGCTTCCCAACATTCTAAACCGCCTCCAACGGTCACAGGGTTCTGGAATGTTCTGGAAGGTGCTAGTAGGTTCCAGTGGATGCTGGTGATGTCACAGGTGGCCACCATTTTGTGCTTCAGGCCCTCAGACAGAAGTTTCAGGGGTAGGTAAAATGGCTCCCTGAATCTGCAGCAACACTAAAAAGTCTGGTGGTTCCCAAAAAGGAAAAATTCAAACAGGGTTTGAGGCAAAAGTGGGACAAAATAAATAATGATGAGGAGGGACCACCCAAAGGGCTGACAGGTCTAACACGCGTCCCCCCCAGCTGAAAGTGGGGAGAGCTACCCAACCCCTTGGGAGTTCTCATCACTAAGGCGGAAATACCTTGAGAGACCGTCTGCATTGGCGTGGTCCACTCCAGGCCGATGTTCCACCTGAAAGTCCATCCCCTGTAGGGAAATAGACCACCTCAACAACTTGGGATTCTCCCCCTTCATTTGCATCAGCCAACGAAGGGGTCTGTGGTCGGTCTGAACTAGGAAGTGCGAGCCAAACAGGTATGGCCGCAACTTCTTCAGAGCCCATACCACTGCAAAGGCCTCACGCTCTATTGCACTCCACTTCTGTTCCCTGGGAAGTAGTCTCCGGGATAGGAAGACCACGGGTTGATCCAGACCCTCTTCGTTGAGCTGCGATAACACTGCCCCAATGCCATGTTCTGATGCATCTGTCTGGACAATGAACTCCTTGGAAAAGTCTGGGGCCCTTAAGACCGGGGCCTCGCACATGGCTTTCTTCAATCTCTCAAAGGCTTGCTGACAAGCCTCCGTCCAGACTACCCGTCGAGGTTGTTTCTTGGACGTGAGCTCCGTGAGGGGGGCTACGATGGTACCGTACCCCTTCACGAAGCGGCGGTAGTATCCCGTGAGGCCCAAAAATGCTCGGACCTCAGTCTGTGTCTTGGGGGGTTCCCAGGCCATGATGGCCTCGATCTTCGCCTGGAGGGGTTGCACCGCTCCCCTACCCACCAAGTGTCCAAGGTACACTACCGACCCCTGCCCGATCTGGCACTTGCTGGCCTTGATCGTCAATCCAGCTTGTCTCAGGGCCTGGAGAACAGCTTGCAGGTGACGCAAGTGATCCTCCCAGCTGTTACTGAAGACGGCTATGTCATCCAGATAAGCAGCAGAGAAACTCTCTGTAGGAGAGTGGCATCGACTGCATAGTTGCCCCCAACTTTTTGCTGATGTTTTGACTTTTTTTATGACTTTAGCCAGGCTGTGGCCCTGCTATCCAGGACCCCAGCCTATCTGCTTCCTCTGACAAACTATGTGGGTACCCTAGGTACCAACCAATTGGATGCTGGGCATGCCCTACCAGTCCCTTGTAGATGGTACCCTAGGTACCCAGGGCATGGGTCCCCCAGTAGGCCTACCAGGGCTGCAGCACTTATTGTGCCACCCTGGGACAGCCACCCAAACTGACGCCACCAGGCCACTACTGTAGCCTGGGTAAGGTGGTGCTAGCACCCCTTACAGGGACGTAGGTACCCTATGTCCCATACCATACAACACATATACTCTCATAGGTCACCCCTATGGCAGGCCCTGGTAATCCTACAGGGCTGGGTGCTGAGGTATGTGTGAGGGGGGACCCCTACGTGAGTAGGACCTCTCTGCAACCTTCGTAAAATCGTTACTGGGTTGTTTGTAGTGTAGCCATACCATATACACTTAACCGCATTATAAGTTATTGCGTCATCGCTGTAACTTTGGAATGGCTACACCGAACCATATCGTGTTTGGTGTCAAACATGAAGGAATCATACCCCCAGTCCAGCCATGGGCATGGGGGCACGATTCCCCCTTGCTAGGAGGGTGATATGGGAAAAGCGGTAGAATTTGGAAACCAATTTAAAAGTGCACATGTACCACAAAATGGCTACTGTTCGCCACCTACACGACTCTGGCTGGCTGTTGCTGGGGAAAACCCCAGCCTCGCCATCTGGACAATAGGGCTCCTGTGGCAGGGAGGTGCCAGCACCTCCCCAGACAGGATATGTGGATTGGAACAGGGTGGGTGCACCAAAAGTCCATTCAGAGTTGCACGTAGGCAGCTGCAGAGCCCCAATTCTGCATACACCGCCTGGAACCGGTTCAGGGGCATCCTGCCCCTCGCCCAGGCGGGAAACACACAAAGGGGAGTGGGTGTAGCCACCCTTTCCCGCCTCTACTCTGATTGGTAGGCTCTATTTTGGACCATCCCCTAATCTTGGGGATATATGGGAATAACTTTGCCCTAGAGCCTTAGATTCGTACAGGACTTCACAGAACTGACCTTCGACGAGCTGCTGCCCAGCTGACTGAAGAAATCTCCCTTGGGATAAAGGAGTTATCCCCCTGCTTGGCAGGCACCTAAAAGACTACAAGATACCCGGTTGGAACTTCGTTGCTCTCACGACCTTCGACGCCTTCCAGCAACCTCGAGGTGGGTCTCCAGTGCATCCCAGCGTCCTGTGAGTGTGCCCAGCAAGTCTGAGCACCCTGGACCACGTGGGTGTCGAGATCCCCGCATACCCCGAGACACCGGCCACCTCTTGTCCAGCACACGACCCCGACCAGTGGGGAAGTTGTGCTTTGGCCCATTCTTGAGCCAACCTTCAAGCAGCATTTGTGCCGACTCTCAGCTCCCTGGCCCGCTCCGGTGGCCCGTGGGAGCACTTTTACGCACTCCATTTTGCTGCCTTCCGCGGTCCCTTGTCTCTCGACTTGTGGGCCCTGACGGAGGACAATCTTCCTTTCTAAGAGTTCCCCTGGTTGCTCCAGGCCTGCTCTACGCTCCCTGCAAAGGAGAGCACCCTCAGACCTCGTGGGTCTGCACCAGCAGCTGCTTTGTTCATCTTGCGTGGGTTGCGGTTGCCAATGCTTAGTGGATCCAATCGGGACACTAACACCGCAGCGACCCTCAGCCGACGTGGGACAGTCGCCCTCCAGAAGCTGGCCTTCCTTGAAGCCTCCCGGAGCCCGTGACTGCAGAGCCCAGCTGTACCTTCCACACCTGAAGCACCCGACATCCACGAGCTCCTTCCTGTGAGCTCCCTGGTCACTGTGCTGTGACCCAGACTCTGTCCCCTCTGCTTTCAGGTTCATCTTTGTCTTTTCTTCAACTTTAATCTTCACGACTTCAGCGACACTTCCAGTTAGCAGCAGTTTGGACTCCTTTTCCATAGAAAATCAGCCCGCGACCCGACACCAGAATCGACCTATGCACCCGGCTTCCCTGGGGCAGGTAACAGTGGTACTTCGGTACTTCCGTGGTGGTGGGCTCTCCAAAGCCTTAAGTCTCAAGCCTTAACTTTGTGCTGTTGTTAGAAGTGTCCTTAAACCTTAATTATTCAACCGCGACATTCTCCATAGGCTAACATTGCGATCCCGACAGCAGCTTCTCGCACTGCACACGCCTCCCGTGGGTCCCCCTCCTCTTAACTGTGGGTGGATTCTTAAGGGGCCAGCGATCCTGAATGCCCTAGGCATTGCCTGTAGAATTGTCGTGGTTCTTATACCACTATTTTAGTATATGGTTTGGTCCCCCCCTGGGGCCCATTGATTTCTGTGCTATTTATTGTGTTTAGAAATGCTTGTTTGAATTGTAACTTTGCCACTAGCCACATAAAGTGACTGTGGGATTCTGTCTAGAATAAATACATATATTTTATATATATACCTGTGTGGGCTACTCTTTCATTTGGTTATTCAAGAGGTTATTATGGTAAAACAATAAGCTTAACACTCCTTCAAGACTTAGCCTGAAGGCTGCTCTCCACAGCTACCACTAGGATAGCTTTCTTAAAGGTTGTCTTAAACCTATCATCAATAGGAGTCGAATTGGACTGGTGCAAGGTGTCCCTATAACTAGGAACAGCATATGCCAGGCCAACTTCTCACATTGGTGGCAGCGGTGGGATTCAAGCTTGCCATTGTTTTACCAGATAACACATTGAATTTCTAAAGTGAAAGCCACAAGGTACCAAAGGTACATATAAATTCAAGCTAGAATACAATAAGTTCTACTGAACTTGGAGTTGTGTGTAGAGGGTCTAGCACACCTTGACTACAACTCAAGAGAGGGTTCAGTAGGCCACACTTAGTGTAGGTAGATACATCACTACACTAAACATGTCTTCAAGTGGCACTAAGGCTATGGAAGGACCCCAGAGGGTCCCAGTAGATAAGTATGATAATTTCACCTTTGCTGAGCTCAGGGAAATGTGCACCCTTAGGAGACTGAAGACAGAAAGAGGTGCCAACACAAAACGTCTCAAGGAGATCCTGCTCATAGCAGACTTTATGGAGTCCATAGGATCCAGAGGGACGGACAACGTGGGTGGGCACCCCTCAGAAGAGGACACTCCCAGAGTGGAATCTGAAGAGGAACAGGAAGAGGATGAAAATCCTGACCTGGAAGACACAGACCACTCACAGCATGGAGGTGATGGCCCAAGAGGCACTCCCTCCACCCTTAAAAGGAGAGTGGTGGACCCCAGAAGGAACAGATCCCCCTCAGTGGGATCCAACCATTCTAGGGGATCCAAAGGGTCCTCTGCCTCTTCTCAGAGAAGAGAAACCTCTCATGAGAGGAAATGCAGACTGATCAAATTTGAGCAGGCTAAGCTTGAGCTTAAAAGAGAACAGTTAGCATTGGACAGGGAAACCCTGGAGCTTCAGAAAGCTTCAAGAAAGTGGGGTCTAGAGATCCCTGGTGGCAGTAAGGAAACCCCTAGAGTTAGAGAGAAAGTCCCTGACAATAGGAACCTCCACAAGATTGTGCCCCCCTATCAGAATGGGGATGATATCCACAAATGGATATCTGCTCTTGAAAGGGCCTGTAGAGTACAGAGGGTCCCAGTAGAGCAGTGGGCAGCAATCCTGTGGCTCTCCTTCTCAGATAAAGGGAGAGACAAGCTCCTCTCTGTAAGAGAAGAGGATGCTGATGATTATTATATCCTGAAAGATGCTTTAATAGATGGGTTTGGCTTAACCACTGATCAGTACAGACTTAAGTTCAGAGACACCCAGAAAGCACAAAATCAGGATTGGGTAGACTTTGTGGATTGTGCAACCAAGGCACTGGAAGGTTGGTTAACTGGCAGCAAAGTAGATGATTATACAGGATTATACAATCTCATAATGAGGGAGCAGATCCTTAACAACTGTCAGAACCAGCTCTTACATCAGCACCTGGTGGACTCTGATCTGACCTCTCCCC
Source organism: Triturus cristatus (assembly GCF_964204655.1). NCBI lineage: Eukaryota > Metazoa > Chordata > Amphibia > Caudata > Salamandridae > Triturus > Triturus cristatus. The sequence goes on along the minus strand of NC_140586.1, from coordinate 50,307,693 downwards.
AAGAATTGGGAAAGAAGGCAGACAAATGGGTCAGAACCAGGATTAAGCAAAAGGTCCAGCCCTTGGGAGGTGCAACTAAAAAAGAAGATGCCAAAAACTCTGACAAGGGTGGGGAAAAAGGAAAAGACCAGCAGTCTTCAACAGGCCCCCAAAAAGCAGCTTCTGAGACTACCAAGAAAAACAAATCCAAACAACCAAGGAAGCCATGGTGTAAGTACTGTAAACAGACTACCCATTGGACTTCAGACTGTAATAAGGCCAAAGACTCCACAAGCACCACACCAGCCCCTAAGGCTCCTGTTCCCCCTAGTACAGTTACAGGTGTGGGTGCACAGAACAAGGGCATAGTAGGGTTGACCCTGGGATCTGGAGAGGACTCTGGCCTAGTCAGAACTCCTACTCAGGCTGTGCTAGTTTGTGATGGGGACTTGTCCCTGTTTGTGAGCCCCAGTGGTCTGGGCAAATACAGACAACAGCCAACCATAAATGGAAGGGAGTCACTAGCTTACAGGGATACAGGGGCCAGTGTCACTATGGTGACTAAGGACCTTGTGGACCCTAACCAGATCATACTTGGAGAGACATACCAAGTGACCAATGCTAGCAACGTTAGTACAGACCATGCTCTAGCTGTTGTGAACTTCTCCTGGGGAGGGGTAACTGGCCTCAAGAAAGTTGTGGTGAGTGCAGACCTACCTGTTGAATGTTTACTAGGGAATGATTTGGAGACCTCAGCATGGGCTGAGGTGGAGCTAAGTACCCATGCAGCAATGTTGGGTATATCAGCAGAAGTATTTGCCCTGACAAGGTCAAAAGCAAAGCTGACAGGAACTGAACAGGCCTTGGATCCTGGAAAAATGGACCAAGGGCCTTCCAAGAGGAGGAGTAGCAGGGGTAAGGCCGAGCCTTCCCCCCAGGATCAGTCTGTAGAAACTCTTTTAGCAGAAGAGGATCTAGCTCCTGAAGAAGGAACTGCCCCAGAGGAACTGGAACCTGATCAGGTTGAGTTCTTGGGGGCAGGGGGACCTTCTAGGGCAGACTTAAGCCTGGAGCAGCAGAGCTGCCCCACTCTTGAACCCCTCAGACAGCAAGCTGCTGCTGAGGCTGCAGGGGATGCCAGTGGGACCCATAAGATTTATTGGGATGAAGGGCTCCTTTACTCTGAGGGTCGAGACCCCAAGCCTGGTGCAGCCAGGAGGTTGGTCATACCTCAGAAGTTTAGGAGCTTCCTGCTCACACTGGCCCATGATATCCCCTTAGCAGGACACCTGGGCCAAAATAAGACTTGGGACAGAATTGTCCCACACTTTCATTGGCCCCACATGAGTGAAGACTGTAAGAGCTTTTGCAGCTCTTGCATTACCTGCCAAGCAAGTGGCAAGGCAGGTAAATCCACCAAGGCCCCCCTGATACCATTACCTGTGGTGGGGGTGCCCTTTGAGCGGGTGGGGATTGACATCGTTGGTCCCTTAGACCCCCCAACAGCATCTGGGCACAGGTTCATTCTAGTGGTAGTGGATCATGCCACTAGATACCCAGAAGCTATTCCCCTTAGGACCATCACAGCTCCTGTGGTGGCAAGGGCCCTCCTTGGAGTTTTCTCCAGGGTGGGGTTCCCTAAGGAGGTATTGTCTGACAGAGGTACAAACTTTATGAGTAGTTACCTGAAGGCAATGTGGAAGGAGTGTGGGGTTAACTACAAGTTCACCACCCCTTACCATCCTCAATGCAATGGTCTTGTTGAAAGGTTCAACAAGACCCTAAAGGGTATGATTAAAGGACTACCAGAAAAGCTTAGGCGAAAATGGGATGTTCTTCTGCCCTGCCTTCTCTTTGCATACAGAGAGGTGCCACAGAAGGGGGTTGGCTACAGCCCCTTTGAACTTCTGTTTGGCCATCCTGTTAGAGGGCCACTTTGTCTAGTGAAGGAGGGATGGGAGCAACCTCTCAAACCCCCTAAACAGGACATAGTGGACTACGTACTTGGTCTCCGCTCCCGGATGGCTGAGTATATGAAGAAGGCAACTAAAAACCTGGAGGCAAGTCAGGAATTACAGAAAGCCTGGCATGACCAAAAGGCTGTCCTGGTGGTGTACCAGCCAGGACAGAAGGTATGGGTGTTGGAGCCAGTGGCCCCAGCAGCTCTCCAAGATAAGTGGAGTGGACCCCATACCATTTTGGAGAAAAAGGGAGAGGTTACCTACCTGGTAGACCTTGGCACTCCCAGAAGTCCCCACAGGGTACTTCATGTGAATAGATTGAAAGCATATGTGGACAGGGCTGACATGGGCTTGCTCATGGCAACAGATGAGGGACAGGAGGAAGAGAGTGACCCTCTCCCAGACCTGCTCTCTCAGAACCCTGACGATGGGTCAGTTGATGGAGTAGCCTTGGCAGGCAGCCTCACTGCCCAGCAGCAAGCAGATTGTAGACAGGTTCTACAAAGATACAGACATATGTTTTCTCTGACTCCTAGTCAGACCACCTGGTGCACTCACGAAGTGGACACTGGGGACAGCCTGCCTGTCAAGAATAAGATCTACAGGCAACCTGACCATGTCAGGGACTGCATACGGACTGAAGTCCAAAAGATGTTGGAGTTGGGAGTAATTGAGCCCTCAGATAGCCCTTGGGCTAGCCCAGTAGTCCTAGTACCAAAACCTCACACCCAGGGTGGTAAGAGAGAGATGAGGTTTTGTGTAGACTACAGGGGTCTCAATGCAGTCACTAAGACTGATGCTCATCCAATTCCCAGAGCAGATGAGCTCATAGATAGGTTGGCCTCAGCCAAATATCTGAGCACATTTGATCTGACAGCTGGCTACTGGCAGATAAGGTTAGCTGAGTCTGCAAAAGCCAAAACTGCATTTTCTACCCCTAGTGGGCATTATCAATTTATTGTGATGCCCTTTGGTTTGAAAAATGCACCTGCCACTTTTCAAAGGTTGGTGAACCAAGTCCTCTCAGGCCTGGAAGACTTTAGTGCAGCATATCTAGATGATATTGCTGTCTTTAGCTCCACCTGGGAAGATCACCTGATCCACCTGAGGGAAGTTTTAGAAGCCCTGCAGAAGGCTGGGCTCACTATCAAGGCTACTAAGTGCCAGATAGGGCAGAGTCAGGTTGTATACCTGGGACACCTTGTAGGAGGAGGCCAGGTTCAACCTTTACAGAGCAAAATCCAGACCATCATGGACTGGGTTGCTCCAACCACCCAGACTCAGGTTCGAGCTTTCTTGGGCCTGACTGGTTATTATAGGAGATTTGTGAAAGGATATGGATCCATAGTGACCCCCTTGAATGATCTCACCTCCAAGAGGATGCCCAAAAAGGTTCAGTGGACTGTCAGCTGTCAGAAAGCTTTTGATGACCTTAAACAGGCAATGTGCTCTGCTCCAGTGCTCCAAAGCCCCAACTACTCCAAAGAATTCATAGTTCAAACTGATGCTTCAGAGGTGGGGGTAGGTGCTGTGTTATCACAACTGAATGAGGAGGGCCAGGATCAACCAGTAGCTTTCATTAGCAGAAGGTTGACCCCCAGAGAGAAACGTTGGTCAGCCATAGAGAGGGAGGCCTTTGCTGTGGTCTGGGCCCTGAAGAAGCTGAGGCCATACTTGTTTGGTACTCACTTCATTGTTCAGACAGACCATAAGCCCCTCCTATGGCTAAAACAGATGAAGGGTGAAAACCCCAAACTACTCAGGTGGTCCATTTCCCTACAGGGGATGGACTATACAGTGGAACATAGACCTGGGAGCAACCATGCCAATGCAGATGGCCTCTCCAGATATTTCCACTTAGAACATGAAGACTCAACTGGTCAAGGTTAGTTTAATGTCCCTGCGTTTGGGGGGGGGTTGTGTAGGAGAGTGGCATCGACTGCATAGTTGCCCCCAACTTTTTGCTGATGTTTTGACTTTTTTTATGACTTTAGCCAGGCTGTGGCCCTGCTATCCAGGACCCCAGCCTATCTGCTTCCTCTGACAAACTATGTGGGTACCCTAGGTACCAACCAATTGGATGCTGGGCATGCCCTACCAGTCCCTTGTAGATGGTACCCTAGGTACCCAGGGCATGGGTCCCCCAGTAGGCCTACCAGGGCTGCAGCACTTATTGTGCCACCCTGGGACAGCCACCCAAACTGACGCCACCAGGCCACTACTGTAGCCTGGGTAAGGTGGTGCTAGCACCCCTTACAGGGACGTAGGTACCCTATGTCCCATACCATACAACACATATACTCTCATAGGTCACCCCTATGGCAGGCCCTGGTAATCCTACAGGGCTGGGTGCTGAGGTATGTGTGAGGGGGGACCCCTACGTGAGTAGGACCTCTCTGCAACCTTCGTAAAATCGTTACTGGGTTGTTTGTAGTGTAGCCATACCATATACACTTAACCGCATTATAAGTTATTGCGTCATCGCTGTAACTTTGGAATGGCTACACCGAACCATATCGTGTTTGGTGTCAAACATGAAGGAATCATACCCCCAGTCCAGCCATGGGCATGGGGGCACGATTCCCCCTTGCTAGGAGGGTGATATGGGAAAAGCGGTAGAATTTGGAAACCAATTTAAAAGTGCACATGTACCACAAAATGGCTACTGTTCGCCACCTACACGACTCTGGCTGGCTGTTGCTGGGGAAAACCCCAGCCTCGCCATCTGGACAATAGGGCTCCTGTGGCAGGGAGGTGCCAGCACCTCCCCAGACAGGATATGTGGATTGGAACAGGGTGGGTGCACCAAAAGTCCATTCAGAGTTGCACGTAGGCAGCTGCAGAGCCCCAATTCTGCATACACCGCCTGGAACCGGTTCAGGGGCATCCTGCCCCTCGCCCAGGCGGGAAACACACAAAGGGGAGTGGGTGTAGCCACCCTTTCCCGCCTCTACTCTGATTGGTAGGCTCTATTTTGGACCATCCCCTAATCTTGGGGATATATGGGAATAACTTTGCCCTAGAGCCTTAGATTCGTACAGGACTTCACAGAACTGACCTTCGACGAGCTGCTGCCCAGCTGACTGAAGAAATCTCCCTTGGGATAAAGGAGTTATCCCCCTGCTTGGCAGGCACCTAAAAGACTACAAGATACCCGGTTGGAACTTCGTTGCTCTCACGACCTTCGACGCCTTCCAGCAACCTCGAGGTGGGTCTCCAGTGCATCCCAGCGTCCTGTGAGTGTGCCCAGCAAGTCTGAGCACCCTGGACCACGTGGGTGTCGAGATCCCCGCATACCCCGAGACACCGGCCACCTCTTGTCCAGCACACGACCCCGACCAGTGGGGAAGTTGTGCTTTGGCCCATTCTTGAGCCAACCTTCAAGCAGCATTTGTGCCGACTCTCAGCTCCCTGGCCCGCTCCGGTGGCCCGTGGGAGCACTTTTACGCACTCCATTTTGCTGCCTTCCGCGGTCCCTTGTCTCTCGACTTGTGGGCCCTGACGGAGGACAATCTTCCTTTCTAAGAGTTCCCCTGGTTGCTCCAGGCCTGCTCTACGCTCCCTGCAAAGGAGAGCACCCTCAGACCTCGTGGGTCTGCACCAGCAGCTGCTTTGTTCATCTTGCGTGGGTTGCGGTTGCCAATGCTTAGTGGATCCAATCGGGACACTAACACCGCAGCGACCCTCAGCCGACGTGGGACAGTCGCCCTCCAGAAGCTGGCCTTCCTTGAAGCCTCCCGGAGCCCGTGACTGCAGAGCCCAGCTGTACCTTCCACACCTGAAGCACCCGACATCCACGAGCTCCTTCCTGTGAGCTCCCTGGTCACTGTGCTGTGACCCAGACTCTGTCCCCTCTGCTTTCAGGTTCATCTTTGTCTTTTCTTCAACTTTAATCTTCACGACTTCAGCGACACTTCCAGTTAGCAGCAGTTTGGACTCCTTTTCCATAGAAAATCAGCCCGCGACCCGACACCAGAATCGACCTATGCACCCGGCTTCCCTGGGGCAGGTAACAGTGGTACTTCGGTACTTCCGTGGTGGTGGGCTCTCCAAAGCCTTAAGTCTCAAGCCTTAACTTTGTGCTGTTGTTAGAAGTGTCCTTAAACCTTAATTATTCAACCGCGACATTCTCCATAGGCTAACATTGCGATCCCGACAGCAGCTTCTCGCACTGCACACGCCTCCCGTGGGTCCCCCTCCTCTTAACTGTGGGTGGATTCTTAAGGGGCCAGCGATCCTGAATGCCCTAGGCATTGCCTGTAGAATTGTCGTGGTTCTTATACCACTATTTTAGTATATGGTTTGGTCCCCCCCTGGGGCCCATTGATTTCTGTGCTATTTATTGTGTTTAGAAATGCTTGTTTGAATTGTAACTTTGCCACTAGCCACATAAAGTGACTGTGGGATTCTGTCTAGAATAAATACATATATTTTATATATATACCTGTGTGGGCTACTCTTTCATTTGGTTATTCAAGAGGTTATTATGGTAAAACAATAAGCTTAACACTCCTTCAAGACTTAGCCTGAAGGCTGCTCTCCACAGCTACCACTAGGATAGCTTTCTTAAAGGTTGTCTTAAACCTATCATCAATAGGAGTCGAATTGGACTGGTGCAAGGTGTCCCTATAACTAGGAACAGCATATGCCAGGCCAACTTCTCACACTCTCCATTCCGGTGAGGATCTGGTTTACTAGGCGCTGAAACGTGGCAGGTGCGTTCTTGAGCCCAAAGGGCATCACACAGAACTGGTAGTGGCCATTGGGCGTGGAGAAGGCTGACCTTTCCCTTGCTCCATCAGTCAAAGAGATCTGCCAGTACCCTGAAGTAAGGTCAAAGGTACTTAGATATTGGGCAGCTCCCAGCCGGTCAATCAATTCATCCGCCCTAGGGATCGGATGAGCATCAGTTTTGGTCACTGAATTCAGTCCCCGATAGTCCACACAGAACCTCAGTTCTGGTTGGGCACCCGGTGGTGCAGCTTTTGGTACTAACACCACCGGACTGGACCAGGGGCTGCTAGAAGGTTCGATCACTCCTAGCTCCAGCATCTTAGTGACTTCACTATGAATGCTGGCCTTCACCTTGTCTGACATCCGGTAGATCTTGGACTTCACAGGTGGGCTGTCTCCTGTGTCCACGTCATGGACGCACAGGTGAGTCCTACCCGGGACAAGGGAGAACAACGCAGAGTACTGCCCCAGGACCTGGCGACAGTCCTCCTGCTGTTCAGGAGTTAGAGATGGGGAGAGAATCACTCCCTCCACCGACCCATCCTTCTCTTGAGACGCAAACAGATCAGGGAGAGGCTCGCTTTCCACGTCCTCTCCTCCGTCAGTCACCATCATCAAGATGACTTCGGGCCTCTCGTGGTGGGGTTTGAGGCGGTTGGCATGCAGCACCCGCAGGGGCTGACGAGGGGTCTTCAGGTCCACCAAGTAGGTAGCCTTACCCTTCTTCTCCAACACCTCAAAGGGTCCTGACCAGCGATCCTGGAGGGCGCTAAGCTCTCCGGGTTCGATCACCCACACCTTCTGGCCAGGCTCCAACTCCACCGGGTGAGCATTGTGGTCATACCACGCCTTCATCACTGCTTGGCTGGCTTCCAAGTTGTCAGAAGCTTGCTTCCACAACTTAGCCATTTGGCTCCGGAAGGCCAGCATGTAGCTCACCACATCCTGGGGAAGCTTTCTGGGAGTTCTTTCCCATCCGTCTCTCACCAGGTTGAGAGGTCCACGTACAGGGTGCCCATACAGAAGCTCGAAGGGGCTGAAGCCCACTCCCTTCTGTGGCACTTCCCTGTAGGAAAAAAGTAAACAGGGTAGGAGGACGTCCCATTTCCTCCGCAGGCTTTCAGGCAGACTTCTGATCATGCCCTTCAAGGTTTTGTTAAACCTTTCCACCAGACCATTGGTCTGGGGGTGGTAAGGAGTTGTGAACCGGTATGTCACTCCACACTCCTTCCACATTGCCCGCATATACGCTGACATGAAGTTGGTCCCCCTGTCGGACACAACTTCCTTGGGAAAACCCACTCGGGTAAAGATTCCCATCAGGGCCCTTGCCACAACAGGTGCTGTTATGGTCCTCAGAGGTATTGCCTCTGGGTACCGTGTGGCATGATCCACCAGAACCAGGATAAACCTGTGACCAGCTGTAGTCGGCGGATCTAATGGACCCACAATGTCGATGCCCACCCTTTCAAAGGGGGTGCTAACGACAGGAAGTGGTTCCAGGGGAGCTTTCAGCTTCACCCCTGTTTTCCCACTGGCTTGGCAAGACACACATGTCCGGCAGTAGGTATCGGACGACACTTTCATCTGAGGCCAATAAAAGTGTGGGACAAGACGGGCGAAGGTCTTGTCTTGCCCCAGGTGTCCTGCCAATGGTATCTCGTGAGCCAACTCCAGAAGGAAGGCTCGATAACGTTGAGGAACTACCAAGGCTCGTGACGATCCGTGTAGGGGTGCCTTGGGTTCACTGTAGAGGAGGCCATCCTCCCAGTAAACACTGTAGTTCCCTTCAACGTTCCCTGCTGCCTGGGCTTCGGCCTGACGCCTCAGCCCCTCAAGGGTAGGGCACTCCCTCTGGCCCTGGCAGAATTCCTCCCTGGACGGGCCTCCCTCCACATGCCACTCGGCCGGGATGGGTAGGTCCTCCAGGTTGGTAACGTCCCCCACTGCAGACTCCTGGTCTACCACCTCCGGTGGCCTATCCGTCCTACGGGGTGGGGACGCCGAGGCAGGCTCCTCCTGTCCTCGGTTCTTCCCTTGACTGGCAGCTGGCTGGGCCTTTGTTCCAGGCTCCAGCCGAAACGAACTCCCTCTTCGGGTAGTCGTGGACCTTGTGCTAACACAGGCCCAGTCAGGTGGACCCAGCATCTCGGTGTGAGTCCGGTATTCCACCTCCTTCCAAGCGTTGTGCTCCATGTCATTCCCCAGCAGACAATCGACTGGCACGGCAGGGCTTACGACAACTCGAAGTGAACCTGCAACCCCCCCCCATTCAAAGGGAACCTCGGCCACTGGATAGTGGCCTGTTCTGCCGTCAGCCATCGCGGCTGGGTGGAGTACATCGGGAATTACCTGCTCTGGAGACACCAGTTGGCTACGCACCATAGTCATACTGGCTCCTGTGTCTCTCAGAGCCTCCCCTCTTTGGCCGTTGATGGTGACCCATTGCCCATACTTTGCGGTATTTGCGGGCACCTGGATCTTAGGAACCATCTCCCGTTCTCCCAGGGACACTAAAGTGACACCCGCCCACTCCCTTCCCTTAGTTAAGGGCATCTCCTCCCCGAGCACTACACTAGCTACTCCGGGGGTCTTTCCTCCAGTGGGAGGGGGTGGTCGTTTCAAGCACTTCGGATCTCCTTTATAGTGTCCAACGCCACCGCACTCATAGCAATGGACAACCCTTGGCTGCTGACTCTGGCCAGGATTAGGGTTTCTGGGTGGGTTAGCCTTAGGGGTGAATCCTGTTCCCTTCCCTTGGAAGTTATTTTGGGGGCCTTTGGAGAACTCCTTTTTCTTTTCCCCTCCCTCTTTCTTCTGGGGGGCGCCCTGTCCGGCCTTTTGAGTATCCCCTCCAGTCCCCCTTGTGGACACCCGGGTACTAGCCCAAATGTCCGCCTCCTCAGCAAGCTTCCGGGGACTGGTCAGCTTGCTATCCACCAGGTGTTGCCGCAGTTCAGGGAAACATTTCTCGAGCAGGTGTTCCTTCAGTACTAGGTCAAACAACCCCTCGTAGTTCCTCACTTCACTGCCCTGAATCCAACCTTCCATTGCCTTCTTCGCATAGTCCAGGAAGTCCACCCAATTCTGCGTGCCCAGTTTGTGACTACCCCTGAACTTCTGTCTGTACTTTTCAGGTGTTAGTCCAAACTTTCTGATGAGCGCCAGTTTCATGGTGGGGTAGTGGGTCTGCTCATCCTCCTCGAGGGCCAATAAAGCATCCCTACCAGCTGGAGGCATGTACTTGTACAATCCCCCTCCCCAGTACTTCTCTGGAACCCCATGGGCCCTCAATGAGACCTCATAGGCCGCTAGCCACTTGGCGATATCGTCGCCCACTCCATAGCTAGCTACTATGTCCTTTGGCAGGTATGGTTTAGGTTCCCTGGTGATCTCTTGGGTTTGGCTGCCACCATTAGGAACAGGTTGTGCCCCGATTCTCAAGATCTGAAGATCTATTTCTTTCAGTCGTAATTCATGGGCCATCCTCTGCTCCTCCTTCTCCTTCTCCAGCCTTGCTAAGTCCCATGTGAGCTGTCTTTTCTCCCTCCGGTCTGTTAACTCCACTTCAGACAAGCCACCGCTAGAGGCACTGCTGCCCTTCCTGGAAATGGTTCTGGGCCCCGCTGACAGGTTCCCCACCTCAGGTTGGTACATCTCAGCCCCCTCGGGGTCAGGCTCTCCATCCCTGTCTTCCTCCTCAGCCTTGCTTTCTCGGCGTGCCTCCCCCCAAGCCCTTAAGCTGGTTTGGAGTGCACCCTTCTTTGCTCCTGGGGGACAGTACACCCCTTCCCGCTGGCAAAACTCCCTGAGTTGGGCCACAGTGTACGTTTCTAGATTTTCTAGGACAAACTCCATCTTGCCCACTCAGGTTAGAGGACAGGTTTTTGTGCAGTAACTATGCAGGGGGGTACCTTTAATAATACCTCCTCCCACCACCAGAGTAAATTTGGAAAAAACAAAAACCCACAATTAGGAAGGCCGCTCTTGAGAAAACTCCCGGTGTAGGCCTATGGACTACCCACAGTTATTGTTGAGTATGCGTAGGCACAGCTCTATCCCACCACTGAACACCAATTTATGTTGGAAAACCACTCCCACACTAGAAGGGGTGGTGGTGGTCTCCCGGACACACTGTGGTAGCTTGGCTCGAGTGGTCAGGAATCAGGCTCCGTGCTAAGCATACGACATACCCAAACAATAACCACGCGTGCATCCGTTCCAAAAACGACTCTACACCGTAAAAATTATGAAAATATCTTTCTTTATCTTCTTTTTCTCTTAGTTGCTGATTGGAGAAAATAAATAAGTCAATCACAATATACAAATTTTAAATAGTGCAAATCAAATAAATACTGTCTGGAGATTCAATAAATAGGGGTGATCATAAATATAAAGGACATAAATAACAGTGCAGGTAATACAGGCAATTAAATATTCTGAGGCAATAAATACTGTCACCAATAAATATTGTACACCAACAAGTCCTGTGGACCAATAAATATAGTGAAGCAATAAATAGGTTAACCACAATAAATACAGGGCCCCCCAATAAATAATTAAGAGTATACAGCAACACTCATGTAATCAGATCACTTTTCAATTCCTAAGGGCTGATTTGGCCCAGGCACAGCTTGTAGGGTTGTGGAAGGCTTGAGGGGTTCTACTCCCTGGCTGGGACAAGGCTGAGGCCTAAACTGAGGTAGATCAGGGGGGGAATACCAGTGCCCTGGCTTTCTCTCTCCACACAACCTCTCTAGGTTAGTCCCAATTCACCCCTGGCATAGTCAGGTTGGTTCCAGCACCTCCCTAGCCCCTTAGAGCAGTCTCTCAGGTCTCCACAGGGCCTTAGGCGCCCTCTACTCCACTTACTGCCCTTTTTCTGATGTTCCGACGCCGCTGGAGTCGTGTCGATGCCGTGAGGCGGTTCCGGTTCGGTCTCGGCGGCCTCGGCACAATGTCAGTTCTAGACGACGCCGGTAGGCGGGTCCGGTCCGATGTCGGCGGCCTCGGTTCGATCTCGACCTCCGATTCGACGGCGTCGGGCAGTCTCTACTCGATGTCGACTTCGGGCGGCTCCGGTCCGATGGCGCTCTCGGCTTCGATGACGTCGGCCGGCCTGGCCTCGATGTCGACTTCCGGCGACTCCGGGGTGCGATCCTCACCCCCGACCTCCGGTGCTCCTCCTCTCAGGTTCCGGGCGACTCCGGAGTGCGATCCTCACTCCCGACCTCCGGTACACTTCACCTCGGTCTCCGACGACTCCGGAGGGCGGACTTCACTCCTCCGATGACGCCGCTCACTCGACCTCGGTTAACTTCCTCCTCGACCTTTGGTATTCCTCACGACCTCCGTCGGCGCCCTCTCACGACCTCAGGCGGCTCCGGGTACGACGTCTGCTTCTTCAGTCAGCGCCGCTTCTCCACCTCGGGCTCCAGGTCTTAGGCTACTCGACGCCGGACTCCAGGGAAACCAGTTTCCAGGTCAGGATCTTGCTGCTTTCTGCTTCTAAGGCCTGCTCCTGCTGTCCAGGTCCTTAGGATGAGTTTTTCTGGATTCTTCCCACACAGGGCTACAGGCTGGGATCCATCAGTAGGGACTAGTATCAAGGGTGGGTTTATGGACCCCACTCCAGGCACAAGTTTCCACCCCTGCTGCTTCACTCCTTCCTCCTTCACTGTTGTGCTGCTCTCTCTTCACCAGTCAGGTGCCAACTGCCAACTCCAACTGCCAACTCTCTGTCTTAGCTTCCCAACATTCTAAACCGCCTCCAACGGTCACAGGGTTCTGGAATGTTCTGGAAGGTGCTAGTAGGTTCCAGTGGATGCTGGTGATGTCACAGGTGGCCACCATTTTGTGCTTCAGGCCCTCAGACAGAAGTTTCAGGGGTAGGTAAAATGGCTCCCTGAATCTGCAGCAACACTAAAAAGTCTGGTGGTTCCCAAAAAGGAAAAATTCAAACAGGGTTTGAGGCAAAAGTGGGACAAAATAAATAATGATGAGGAGGGACCACCCAAAGGGCTGACAGGTCTAACCTTAACAGGAAGCTCTGAGTCCACGTCTTAAACACAACCAAGAAAGAAAACATTACGGCCTGCAAGCAAACCATCTGCCCTACCAACAAGCATTTGCAATAGGTCTTGCATTTGCGAAATTTAAGCTGTTGGCATTGTAAATGACAATGCCTTTAATTTATCTGTTTAGATAATTAACACATAAATAACAAGCATTTGCAATGCAAGAGGTCCCGCAATTGCGAGATTTAGAGCTATTGGCTTTGTAAATGATAAGGCCTATTATCTGGGTTTAAAAAACCTGCAATAATAAAAGGCATTTTACTTACAATACCAATAGGTCAAAGAAGTGTATTAAATTATGGTTAATCTGGGGGACTACAATCTATTTTATTGTCATACTGTGTGAGTGCACTTGATCTCGAAAGAAATAAAATCTTCAAATGTAAATAGAAATTAAATATTATCTTTCATTGGAGTAATGTGGTTCGTATAAGTGTCTTAATCCTAACGATTCCCATTAATGGACACGGGCGTACTGGTGGTGTAAATGACAAGAAATTGCATGTATGGCATGCTTAAATGTTGATAACTGCAAGAAAAGCGTATTTGTTTTACGCTGTAATGTTTCGATTTGTGCAAAATCAGGGACATACAAAGTGAAAAAGAATCCTCATTTGTCTAGACTTGGGGCCACTTGGACAGTCAAATGAATAAAAAGGCTGGTGTTACACAAACGAAGGAGGGCTGGCAGGCGCAGAGTGCCTGTGTTCCTTCTGTGAGGCCAACGGATCATAGATTGATGTTTTCCCTGCATGTGAAATATGTCAATAGTTCACTTGTGCCAGTCAAGAAGCGAACAAGTGCACTCCCCGAGCGAATCGATCCTCTGTGTCCGGCCGCCCACAGCTACGGGATGATAGATAGCGATATAACCCCCATATGGGAGAACGTAGCGCCGCAGTTTCCTAAAGTTAAAGCGGCATGAGAAACTAGAAACTCGCATTACAATAATAGACGCCGCGGCTTAGTAGAGCGAAAGTGCCGCCGTGTACTGTAAGAAGTCACATAAAAAAAGCGCCGCCGTGTACTGTAAGTAGTTACATGAAAAATGTTGTGAAACACAGTGAACTGTAAAAGTTACATACCAGAAAATGCAGCGTAGCTGCTATTGTCCCAGAAACTGTGTGCATAAAATAGTGCTGAAGACAGATACACATTGAACCGTGTGAGCCCGCGAATGCTAAATCTAGTCCGTATGGGTGAGCCGGAAAGGAGACAGGGTGGTCACCAAAAAGCTTCGCTTTCAATAGAAAGCGTGGCTTTAGCATAAACTGTGACGCGTGCCGATGGAAAGCATGGGCGGAGCTGCCACCCCACTTCCGAAGTCGACTTGACGACAATAGATCTCACAGAGCATGCGCTGCGACGCTGGGAGAGACCTAAAAAGGCATTGTCATTTACAATGCCAATAGCTGAAACTCCTATAAATGCGAGACATATTTCACTTCAAAGAAGCAGCCGCCATTGCACCAGGCTGCTTGGAAAGTGAAAGCATGCATGGCGCGCTTAATGTTGTAGGAAAGCATGTTGTGCCTGCAGCAGGAGAAACCCATTAAAGAAAATAGTGCTTACAGACTAAATAAGACATACTGTGTAACAACAAAGTAAAAGGGCCAGTCCTCATGGGAGGTTACAAATTAGGACAAGGCAGTACTAAGGAGGCACTAACAAGCCAATTAACAAATCAGAAGTCAGCATTTACAAAGGACATTGACACAAACCAATGAAAAATAAGGGTGGAGAGTGGGCGGAGCTACAAGTCCATACTCAAATACAGCATGCCTCGCAGAGCAGCGCATGCACTGCCCAGACTCGACCTAAAAAAACATCACCACCCAACCACAGCTAACAAAGCATGTTCCTTGACATGATCAACCGATGATTTATAGTTAAAACTAAAAATGGTCAAACCAGACACCATGGCCAAATGGTATGAACATGCCAAACATCACACAAGTAATCTAAAGACACAACAGCATGGAGGACCACAACATCCAGAAAAGGAAAAATACACAGTTAAAGCATAGAAGTAGGGGGAGCGCGCGGCGCGGCGAAACAAGATGGCCGCCACGTGAAGAGCTCCGTCCGACCAAGCCAGCTCGAATACGAGGGTATCCCGCTAGCGCAGCGGAACTTCGTGAAAACGATGGATTTTGATGTCGGAGTTGGCAGGGAATAATTTGGCAAGTTTTCAGACCGAAATGCGGTCTTTTTGACATTGTTTTTGCTGAATTCTGTTTCCCTCAGTCAGCGGCCGCCATTTTGTCTACTATGCAGCGTTTTTTTTCCTTTTGCTGCAATTATGTTCTCTTGCCTACACCTTGTTATAATTTGACGCCATCAAAGTGGAGGCTACCTTTTTCGTGTCATGCCATCTTTTCCTGGTGGTTTTGGTTTGCTGTTGGATTCCTTCAATGCCTTTACCGTATTTTAGTATCAAAACGCCCAACAACTATTGAGGAGAGACTAGTGTGTGCATTCCTCAAGTGATGTCCCCAGTTTGCTACAAATGCATGATCTTATTCTCTATTATGTGGTCACTTTGGTGCTGCTGGTGTCGCTGGTTCCACGCTTATTGACAATTCGCTCTTTCTCTGAGGCGCGTTTCAAGCAACCCAAATTTCAACGCTACCCATTGCTGTGCGGTGTTGGGGAATTATCTTTTTTTTTTTTCTCATTTTTTGCGCTACATTTCCTCTTACTACTGCTTCGTCATCACTATTGCTGTTCTGCCTGCTGTCTTCATTTGTCATTTTTTGTCATTATCTGCGGTGACACCTTCAATAGGGACACTGCACATTCAAACAAACCTCATGGAGGCTCCTCAGAAGGTCGGAAGGATGTAAATGTCTCTTCTGTCAAACGTACCAAAAAAGATCCGCCCTCCCCAACTAAGTCTCCGCTGCCTCTTACTCTTGAAGATATCATGGAGGAGCTGCGTCTTATCCGTCCTTTTATGACAGACACCGTTACCACACTTCAAAGGTTAGATGACAAGTGGTCCAGCCTGGATACGAGACTTTCTGATGTGGAGCATAGGATCAGTGATGCCCAGGATGTGGTCGCCAAAGTCGACACTCTCACCAAAGAAGTCAGCCAACTCAAGAGGGTTGCGGAAGATTTAGAAAATCGTAATAGGCGCAACAACCTGCGCATTTATGGTTTTCCGGAAGGTTCGGAAGGGTCGGACATGATCCAATTCTTGAAATCTCAAGTTCTGCAAATTGTTGGCCTACCAAAATCTTCAGACTTCAACATACAACGTGCCCATCGTTTGGGGCCAAAGAATACAACTTTCGCCTCTAAACCTCGGGGAATCATTGCATATTTCCTTTTATACTCAGATCTCATGACGATTCTTCAAGCTGCTAAGCAACATAAGCAAATGATTTGGTCTGGCCACAAAGTCTTTTTCACTCAAGACGTCTCTAAACCTACTGCCTCTCGTCGAAAGGAATTTTTGGACCTGAGACCTTTATTGAGATCCATGAATGCACGCTACTGTTTAGTTCATCCTTGTTTTTTCAAAGTGACCTATAAGGACAGAACCTTTAGTTTTTTCAGATCCCGCTGATCTGCGGAAGTTCATTCACACTCACAAAGGAGAACTCATGGAATTGAGCAAACCCTAACTGTTTTTTGTTAATGTCTTAATATTGAGTCTTGTTCTAATTTTATTCTAGTATGTATAGTATAGTTCTTACGCTTCCTTTGTTCACCCCTTCTTTTGTCTTGCAGGTCTCCCCTATGTGATGTTATCAAGGTCACCTTTTGTACCGTCCTGCTGTATACATTGTGCATTCCATTCCGTTGCTGTTTTCTTTTCCTAGATGTTTGGTAAGTTCCTTCATTTGTCCTATTTGATTGCCATAAGTTCTAGACTCTTCCTTCACAGTTTTCCATTTTTAATTTTTTTTGTGGCAGTCTGTTCTCTTAGGTGTCTCTTCTTAGTGCGGCTGTCTTGTTCTTCGTTGCCCCCCCCCTCCCACATTAATGTTTTTTGTTCAACTGTTCCTTATGGCTAAAGCTCATTGGCTTTTTGCCATCCTCCTTTGGCTGCTTTTTGGGGGTCTTTGTTCGCCCTTATCCTCCTTTTTACTCTTTCCTCTTTCCTCTCCCTTTCTTCCCCCTTCCTCTACCTTCTGTTCCCTTCTCCATTCCTTTTTATCCCTCTCATCTCTATTTTTTTGGCAACATTTACACTACCTACCCCACTCTACATTTTCCTCTTGCTTATTTCTGCCTATGGTACTCCATTGTTTTCCTTCTTTATTTCTGTCACTTTCTCCGTGGTGGACACTTGCTTTAGCTTCTTCGTTTTTGGCTCTCCTTTCTGTATTACATTTATTCAACATCTATTTTCATTTTTTCTCTCATTTTCAACTCTGTTTTAAATTCTATATTTCCTTCTGCCTATTCTTATTTTACTTCTCGAAATGAACGGTCTTCGTGTTATTTCCTGGAATGTTAAAGGTATTCGTAACCCTGTTAAAAAACAACGTGTTTTATCTCATTTAGCAAGATTGAAATGTCATGTTGCACTGTTACAAGAAACTCACCTTAACTCACAAGATTTGTCTTCACTACGTAAACAATGGGTTGGAGAGGCTGTTTGCTCTCCGGCAGTGAACAGTAAAAATGGTGTTATTATTTTGTTTCATAAATCATTGTCTGTTCAGTTGCATAATGAGCTCCATGATAGCTGTGGTAGATGGTTATTTTTAGATGTTACTGTTAATAATACACAATTTTCCTTCTGTAATGTTTATGGCCCTAATGGTATTGATTTAACCTTCTGGAGGGACTTTTCTATGCTTCTGTCTTCTCATGCGTGTGATGATCTGATTGTGGGCGGTGATTGTAACCAACTTATGGATCCCTTTCTAGACCGTAAGTCACTCACCAGATATGTTCCTAATAAGATGCAAAAGTCCTTTTTTAAGACCATCTCTTCTAGAGGTCTTATAGATTCATGGAGACTTTCTCACCCTGACACTTTAGAATTTTCCTTTTTTTCTCCAGTGCACGCCTCACACTCCCGTATTGATTATATTTTACTCACCCAACGTGCCATCCAATTTATGACTAATTCAGAAATAGGCTCTATTCTAATATCCGACCATGCCCCTGTTATTATTGATATGGATTTTCCCTCACCTACTCCCACCTCTCGGCGCTGGCGCTTTAATAACTCGCTCCTCCTAGACCTGCAATTTACTGAACAATTTACGCTCTTTGCAGAGGATTTCTTTACAAACGATCTTCATTCTACTTCTCATTTTCATTTTATTTGGGATGCTTTCAAGGCTGCTGCTACAGGATTTATTATTGATTTTGTATCCCGAAAAAAGAAAAAAGCCTTATCAAAATCAGCTCAAATTCTAAAACAAATTAAAGATCTAGAGCATCTTTACATTACCAAGAGTTTCTCAGAAACACTCTCTTCTCTCATTAAAGCAAAAATGCAATATAACAAACACTCTTGGGACTCTGCATGTAATAACCTTCTCAATTTTCATGCCAAAATGTACGGAGGACGCAATAAGGCTGCCAAATCTCTCGCTATTTATCTTAAAATTAAAAAACAAAAATCCAAAATAATAACTGTTATTGATTCACATGGGAATCATCAATACACTGATGACAAAATCCTCAACTGCTTTGTTCAATATTATTCTTCACTTTATACTCCAGAATCCGTTCCTTCTCCTGCCCAAATTGACTCTTTCTTTCAGTCTATTCCCAGGTCTTCTGACAGTTTTACTGATCTTTCTTCTCTAGATGCTCCCTTTCTGAAAAAGAACTACTAATGCTACTACTCTTCTTCCCAAAGATAAAACTCCTGGCCCAGATGGTTTCACGGTTCGTTTCTATCTTCACTTTAAGGATATCCTGTTATCACATCTACATTCTATGATTACTTATTTTCTTGCACAAGGAGAATCCAAAGGTTCTTTCACACAGGCAATGTTATGTTTTATCCCTAAAAAGGATAAAGACCACTCCCTCTGCAAAAATTATCGACCTATTTCCTTAATTAACACTGATTGTAAAATTTATGCTAAAGTTTTGGCATCACATATTAATAAAGTCATTCCTAACCTTACCATTTATCAATCTGGGTTTGTTAAGGGCAGGTCCATTACTGACAATTCGAGAACTTTACTCAACATTATTCACCTTGCCTCAAAGACGGATTCCCCAGTTGCCGCCATTACATTGGATGCTGAGAAAGCATTCGACAGAGTGTGCTGGGACTTTATGTTTGGTGCATTGAAGTGGCATGGCTTTAGCCCTCCCATTATTCAATTTATTCAATTGCTATACTCTGCTCCCTCTACTTCTATCTGGGTTAACAGATCTCAATCCCACTATTTCTCTTTGCATAGAGGCACTAGACAAGGATGTCCTCTCTCCCCTCTTCTTTTTATTCTTGCGTTAGAACCCTTTTTAGAAAAAATTCGACGTTCACCATCATATACTGGTTTCACATTTCAGAATATTGATATTAAGTTTACTGCCTATGCTGATAATATTTTATTGTATAATTCTAATCCGATCACTTCTTTACCTTCACTCTTTTCCTTGTTACAAGAATATTCTCTGGTTTCTGGATATAAACTTAATATAGATAAATCTGAGGTTCTACCACTTAACAAATTCTGCCTTCCTCATATGTTTCAGGGCTCCGGCTTCGAATGGAACTCTGGTTCCATTAAATGCTTAGGTATTCTCTATGCTAACACTATTAGAGAAACGGTTAAGCTTAATCAGAAGGATATAGTTAGAAAGCTCTCTTCCCTTATAGATAGTTGGTCTCCCCTTTTCTTATCCTGGTGGGGGAGGCTAGCCACTATTAAAATGATGCTTCTTCCTATCGTTAATTTTTATCTTTCAATGCTTCCAATTTCCCTTCCACTCTACTTTTTTAAAACAATCAACCGTATTTTCACAACATTCTTATGGAATAAACGCAAAGCTAGGATCTCTCTCTCTCGTCTTCAGCAACCTAAAGATTTGGGTGGAGTTAACTTCCCCAACCTCACTCGATTCCATTCGGCCTTTACTTTAAAACAAATCTGGCCGTTTCTATCTGATTCATCTGATCCTCCCCTCACAGCTTGGAGCTCTATAGAACTTGCGCAACTTTCACCCTTCTCATTTATTACGGCTACCCGTATATCTCATCCCCCGCAGCGTTTTCTCACCCCCATCTTTAAGCACTCCAGAGCACTTGCTCTCTCAGTGTTTCGCTCCTCCCTCTCGCAGTCAGAGTTTCTTTTCTCAACTCCAATTTGGTATAACAAATCTTTAAAGATTAATTGTAGAGCACTTTTCTGAAAAGAATGGATTGATAAAGGCATTATTACATACGATCATTTACTTAGCAATAATACCTTGCATGACTTCTCTGACATTCGTGCCTCCTTTCATCTTTCCACTGCATACTCCTCTCAGTACCTTGAGCTTAAAAACTCTTTGGCCTTCTGTCACGATGGCCGGGGAATTCTCTCCTCAGGATGACGCTGAAGCTAATGGGGTCCACCTCCCATCCGTCCCCAGTCCGGAGAACGTGTAACACACACGGACTATGGAGACAGGTGGGCGAGGGAAGGAAGGGAAGGAGCAGCTGGGAGAGGGACCTGAAACGAAACAAGCACACCATCAGACACCCGTCAGTAGTGACCCACTTGTTGCCTCCCCCTCCCCCACTTCGCAGTGATTTCTCACCTGTTACCTTCCAACCCGTGGTACTGAGGGTTCTCTGGCCTGGCCTGCGTGACGCTCAGTTGAGGTTAGCACTGACGTACAACCGCAGAGCCAGGGCGGACCCTTGGGATCGGACCGGAAGGGCCGAGGGACGCTGCCTACTGGGAGCAAAAACCAGCACTTGAACGGCAGTGCTTGATGCCCCCCAGAGCGCGTCCCGGATCAGGGTCACTCCCAAAAGAACGAAGAAATCGCCTCCCTGAAGGCTAAAGGAAAGAACAGTACTCACAGTTGTGCAGTGCTAAAAAAGGAGCGGGCGCTGCTACTCTAAACCCGGAACTCCATGGGCTGAGGAGCGCCCCAGTTCGCGCTTCCACTCTGGACCCGGTTCTCCGTGGGCAGAGGAGCGCACCAGTCCGCGCTACTACTCTGTACCCGGAACTCCGTGGGCAGAGGAGCGCGGGGAATGGATGAGGGAAGAAAACAGGAACGTGGAAGGTTTTTCAGGCGCGTACCAGCGTCGGGGCTCACCGGCGAGGTTTTCACCTTCGCGCTACCACTCTGGACCCGGTAATCCTTGGGCAGAGGAGCGCCGATGGAGTTTCCCGGGAGTCTGGAACGTTGAGGCTTGGTAGCTCCCCGCGGTCTTCCTCGCGTCAGAGAATGCTGCGAGGTAACACCGCTGGAGACGGAGAGTCTGGATACAAGGACGAGGGTGAGGCCGAGGACGCAGGGCTGGAACGTTGCTTCCGGAACAAGAGTGCGAACTGGACTGGCAGGAATCATCGGCACCGCTTGGTGTTTGTTGGCGGTTTTTAACCGCTGTCGCGCTCGGCGCAGGACACGTGGGGCGTGTTCTGCCGGGCGTCTTTGGAAACGTAGTTCCCCTGCGTGGCGGTGATGCGAGCGGTGTGCTACCGGTTCTCGCCACCTGACAGTACTCCCCCCTCCCCACCGAGTCAAGCGCCGCGAGGAGCACCGGGCTTCCCGGGGCAGCGGCGGTGGAAGGCAGCCACCAGGCGGGGGGCGTGGATCGCCGACGCCGGCTCCCAGGAATGCTCTTCCGGCCCATACCCCTTCCACGCCAGGAGGTACCACACCCTGCCCCGCACCAGCTTGGAGTCCAGCACCTTCTCCACCACGTACTCCCGCTCATGCTGCACCCAAACCGGAGGAGGGACTCGTTTCACAGGACAAAATGAGGGTTTGAGCAACGAGACGTGGAACACGGGGTGTATGTGCATGTGTGGTGGGAGACGGAGCTGTACAGCCACGGGGTTGACGTGGCGAACCACCGCATAGGGGCCTATAAACTTGGGATTGAACACACTGGGTTTCTTGAAGGTGATGTGTTTTGTGGACAACCATACTTTATCCCCCTTACGGTACACGGTATTGGGCCTACGGTGCTTATCGGCCTGCGCCTTGTACCTGTCTTTTGCTATGCGGAGGTTTTCGCGGGCCGTTGTGAGGGTCGAGCGTATCTGCGGGAGTCGGTGTTGGAGATCGGGCAGAGTGACGCCAGAGCGAGGGAGCAAAAAAGGGGTGAAACGAGGGTGAAACCCAGAGGAGAGGTAGAAGGGAGTGTGTTTTGTGGATGCATGAACGGTGCTGTTGTAAGCTATCTCAGCCACCCATAACCACTCCACCCAGGCTTCCGTGGCCTTGTTCACATAGCAACGGAGGTACTGCTTCAGGGTTTGGTTGAGGCGCTCGGTTTGACCATCGGACTGGGGGTGAAAGCTGGTGAACAGGGATGATTGAATCCCCAGCTCGGTGCACCAGACCTTCCAAAAGCGGGCGGTGAATTGGGACCCCCTGTCCGACACGATCTCCAATGGAAGGCCGTGGAGCCGCACGATGTCCTACAACATGAGTTTCGGCAAGGCACCCGCTGTGGGTATCTGCTTGCACGGGATGAAATGTCCCATTTTGGTGAGGTAATCGATGACTACCACAATAGCCGTGCAGTTCTGATCTTTCGGCAGTCCCATTATGAAATCGACGGAGATCTTTTCCCACGGAGTCATAGGGGTTGGTAGTGGACGCAGGAGGCCTTGTTGCTTGCAGTGGTCGGTTTTCATCTGAGCGCAGACGGTGCAGTTCTTGACCCATCTCAGGACATCTGGTCGAACCGACGGCCACCAGAACTGTCGCAGTACCTTTTCCAGGGTCTTGGAGCCACCCATGTGACCGGCGCTGGGGGCGTCGTGACACCAGCCGAACACGAGTTTTCGGAGGCGGAGTGTAGGGACTAGAACTCGGGAGCCACACAGGGGGATGCCTTGCAACAAACGCCACTCCCTGTGGCTGCGCAACCAGGACGACCAGGCGAACGATTTGATACCCCGTTTCACTCCGTCGAGGAACAATCCGGTTTCCACTCTCCCCACCACGTTGTCGGGGGTAATGATGGCTCGTTCGGCGTCTGCCAAGGGGAGACAGGTCATACCTTGGCGGGACAAGGTATCCGCCTTTTGGTTCTGGGTTCCCGGTCGGAACGTGACGAGGAAGTGGTACTCCGCGAAGAAGAGCATCCACCGTTGTTGTCTGGGGGTGAGATGCCTAGCAGACCGCAAAAACTGGAGGTTGCGATGGTCGGTATAGACCGTGACCTGGTGTTGCGCCCCCTTCAGCCAGTGTCTCTATTCCAGGAAGGGTTCCCGAATGGCCAGCAGTTCCTTTTCGGCAATCGTGTAGTTCTTTTCGGCGGGGTTGAGTTTTCTGGACAAGTAGGCCACCGGATGGAGGTGGCCGGTGTCTGGATGCCGCTGTGACAGAACCGCCCCGACTGCGATGTCAGAAGCGTCCGCCTCCACTATGAACGGGAGTTCAGGTTTGGCGTGGCGTAGGACCGGCGCGGTGGTGAATGCGGTCTTGAGCTGCTCGAACGCTCTCTGTGTCTCGGGTTGCCAGGAAAACGGAACGCCTTTGCGAGTCAGTCTCGTAAGAGGTGCCACCAGTTGGGAGAAATGGTGGATGAAGCGCCGGTAGAAGTTGGAGAAGCCGCGGAAGCTTTGTACTTCCTTGACAGTTGTAGGTGGCGGCCACTTCACCATGGCTTGCACTTTCCGATCCGACATGACTTGTCCGGCGGGAGTCAGGAGAACGCCCAGGAATTCCACTGTCGTCACGTGGAATTCACACTTCGTGAGCTTGCAGTATAAACGGTGCGCGCGGAGGGCTTGCAAGACCTGT
Organism: Triturus cristatus; assembly: GCF_964204655.1. Lineage (NCBI taxonomy): Eukaryota > Metazoa > Chordata > Amphibia > Caudata > Salamandridae > Triturus > Triturus cristatus. Next base: position 50,284,034 of record NC_140586.1, on the reverse strand, counting down.
CTCACGTGGACGACGTGTTCCTTCGAGTTGGCCGAATAGATAAGGATGTCGTCGATGTATACAATGACGGATTTATCCAGGTAGTCTCTTAAGGCCTCGTTGAGGAAGAACTGGAAGGCGGCAGGGGCGTTGCAGAGCCCGAAGGGCATCACGAGGTACTCGAATAACCCATACCGCGTCTTGAAGGCCGTCTTCCATTCGTCCCCTTCTCTCATTCGAACCAGGTGGTACGCCCCACGGAGGTCCAGCTTGGTGTACAGGGCTGCCTCCCTGACCTGCTCGAGCAGCACCGGGATCAACGGCAAGGGGTATTGATTCTTTATTGTTACTGCGTTGAGCGCGCGATAGTCAATGCAGCAGCGCAACTCACCGTTAGCCTTTGGGATGAAGAAGAGCGGAGAGGCTGCGGGCGATCGAGAGGGGCGAATGAAACCCAATGCGAGGTATGTGTCCAGATACTCTCGGAGGTGGCTCGTTTCGGGTCCTGTGAGAGCATAGACACGGCAACAGGGGATGACAGCTCCAGGTTCCAGGTCGATGCTGCAGTCATATGCCCGATGGGGTGGCAGCTCTTCGGCCTTCCGTTTGTCGAAGACGTCCGCATAGGCGCTATACCATGCCGGGAGCACCACGTCTTTCTTCGCTGCCGTGGCGATATGTTGCTGAGAGACCAACGGAGGGGGTGGAGGCGATTCAGGCACCGCACAGTGTTGACGGCAAAAGGTGGAGCAAAAGGAAAGGGTGTTCGCGGACCACTCTATGGTAGGCTCGTGCTTTCTTAACCAGGGTAGCCCCAGAATGAGCTTGCACCGGGGAGCTTTGATGATGTTCAAGGCCAACCATTCACCGGGGGTCTTCCCGATGGTCATCCAGAGGGCTGGGGTGACATAACGGATGGGCCCCGAGTCCAACTCTTTCCCGTCTACTGCATAGACGAGTTCAGGCGTGTGTTTGGGGAGAAGAGTGACCCCCAACTTCTGGGCTTCGGTCTCGTCCAAAAAGCAGCCTGTGGCACCAGAATCGATCATGGCCCGAATGGTCCGAGTGGTATGGTCTATCACTACTTGAAGCGTGAGGAAGAAGTGATCCGGCTCTGCCTCAGCATCTGCTTCCACCGAAGGGATGGAGTGGTAGCTTGAAGGCTTCCCTTCGAGGTCCTTCAAGCCCGGGCATTTCCCGCCTCCCCATCTCCCGTCACTGCCGCGGCTTGGCCTGCGTGAGGTCTCCCGACCTTAGGTCGAACGGGACATTCTCTGAGGTAATGGCCTTTCTTGCCACAGTACAGACAGAGGCCCTGTTTCCGGCGGTAATCTCTCTCACTCGAGGTTAGGGACGCTCTCACTGCCCCTATCTCCATGGGTTCGGGCCGGGCCGGCCCGTGATCAGGTGCTCGCGCCAGGTCCGAGGACGGAGGGGGCCTTTCCTTTCTCCTATGGTCTCCTTTCCTTTCTCGGAGGCGGTATTCCAACCGCGAGGCAAGTTCCATCATCGCGGCACAGGAGCGTGGTTGGGGATCTATTTGTGCAATGACGTCCTTCAATTCTTCCGTCAACCCCCTGTAAAAGATGGCTGACTGTTTTGCTTCAGGCCAGTCGGTTTCCGCTACCAGCCTCCTGAAACTGTTGAGGTATCCGAGAAAATCGGAACTGCTCTGTTTGAGGTCGAGAAGATCGCTGTCCGCGGAGAAGGTGTCGGCTCGTCGGTCGAAGGTTTTCTCGAACTCTTCGCGGAACGTATCCCAATCATAGAGCAGGGCGTCGTCCCTCCTGACGATAGGACCCGCCCATTGGGCCGCTTCTCCTGACAGGTACGAGATGAGGAATGCTACCCTAGCCTGGTTAGTAGCGAACAGCTTGGGCTTACAGTGGAAGTTTAGGAGGACCTGAGTCATGAAGACCTGTACTTTCTGCATATCCCCATGGAACCGTTCAGGAGGGGCCAGGGGAACATGTGCGGGCATCTCTACCACTACCTGGGGCGTGGAGGCTGGGCCTATAATCCCGGCATCAAAGGGATTCCGTTGGATACGGTCCATCCGGGAGTGTAGGGCAGCAGTTTCCTGACGTGAGGCGGCTAGTTCACCCTGGACAAGAGCCAGGGCCGCCACCACGTCCTCTAAGGTGGTCATCCCCTATGACAGCGTGATCGGGAGGAGCGGTAATTCGTGGGCCGATGATTCTGTCACGATGGCCGGGGAATTCTCTCCTCAGGATGACGCTGAAGCTAATGGGGTCCACCTCCCATCCGTCCCCAGTCCGGAGAACGTGTAACACACACGGACTATGGAGACAGGTGGGCGAGGGAAGGAAGGGAAGGAGCAGCTGGGAGAGGGATCTGAAACGAAACAAGCACACCGTCAGACACCCGTCAGTAGTGACCCACTTGTTGCCTCCCCCTCCCCCACTTCGCAGTGATTTCTCACCTGTTACCTTCCAACCCATGGTACTGAGGGTTCTCTGGCCTGGCCTGCGTGACGCTCAGTTGAGGTTAGCACTGACGTACAACCGCAGAGCCAGGACGGACCCTTGGGATCGGACCGGAAGGGCCGAGGGACGCTGCCTACTGGGAGCAAAAACCAGCACTTGAACGGCAGTGCTTGATGCCCCCCAGAGCGTGTCCCGGATCAGGGTCACTCCCAAAAGAACGAAGAAATCGCCTCCCTGAAGGCTAAAGGAAAGAACAGTACTCACAGTTGTGCAGTGCTAAAAAAGGAGCGGGCGCTGCTACTCTAAACCCGGAACTCCATGGGCTGAGGAGCGCCCCAGTTCGCGCTTCCACTCTGGACCCGGTTCTCCGTGGGCAGAGGAGCGCACCAGTCCGCGCTACTACTCTGTACCCGGAACTCCGTGGGCAGAGGAGCGCGTGTTAAATGGTAGCGGCAGTTTCAGTCGATAACCTTTCAAGTATTGCCCGGCGGTAATCGCCTCTTATACCATTCGATGTTAAACCAATAAAGAGGCAGGCGCCGGAGACTGGAAGGCAGGAAACAAAGTTTTATTCCGTCGGAGCAGAACACATCAGATCAGACAGCAAGGTATCGTCACAAGGTGCTCTAACTGCATCTCTGAGACCTGGTCTCTTATACACACGTTTATGACTTTATTGCAGGGTTATCATACATGGCACATTCTTGAGATCACTTTGATGTATGAAAGAACATCCTCTGAATCCCTCGGCTCAGATCCGATCCCACACATAGCTACAGTAGAAGTCCCCACCTCACCCGCAGTAGGAGATGGCTATCACATAGCAGGATATTCCGCCAATTCCCGGGGGTGTGTGAGACCGGTCGGGTCTCAGGGGGTGGGGGGCCTTGATCTACTGTAATCCCTTTGATGTGGGGTGTTTCCCTTACAGTAGGGGCAATAAACTGCATCCGCAGGCCTAGGTGATGGCCTGGGATCGGTTCGGACAATGGGGCGCAGAGGAAGGGGGTTATCAAAGAGATGCATGACCATGTATGGGATGTCGGTCAGGCGTGGGATGCGGTTTCATGGTAGGGTCGCGCAGAAGGAGAGGGTTTATGGCCCGTGTATGAGAGAGCGGGGGTGGCCGGCGCGCAGGGGATGCTTGCAGCGCCAGGGGGACGCGCTGGCGATCGGCAATGTGCGGGGAGAGAGAGTGGGGTGCCTAAAATGGCGGCCGTGCGTTCGCTGCGCGTGGCGCTGGGGAGAGGCAAGATGGCGCAGATAATGTTCAGTTACAAGCTAAATTTCCACAGTCCTCCCTTTTAACATATCTCGCCAGCTTGTTTAGTTCGGATCTATCCCCATAATACTACGAACTTCCACCTCATACAGAGCTTTCATTCGTTCTGCTTCAAAGTTCAAAGTCTTAGGGCAGATGCAGTTCGTAAAAAGTGAACATAAAGGTGGCAGACACTGAATCCCCAAGCAACATCCACATAGTATCACAATCGGTATTAGGATAAATGAAAACAGCCTCCATCCCCAACTTTTAATAGTGTCCCAAAACCAGCTCCCAAGTGACCATCCTTCTTGCTCCTGATGAACCTCTGCGGAAAGTCTGTGGAGGTGTTCAATTGCTTTGTAGACTGAGGGTGAGTTATCCGGTACGTAGGTACAACAGCTGGACCCAATGATGCGGCATGCTCCTCCACGATCAGCCAGAACCACATCTAGAACGAGGCGGTTCTGAAGAGCCACCAGGCGGACGGCCTGAAGCTCGGCGGTGTTGTTGGCGAGGGCGCCAGCCGTAATGTTCATTGCTGTTTCGACTGCCTGGGTTAAGTGGCGGATGGCACGGCTGTTTGCCATTGGACCCCAGAGGGGAACAAGTCCCTTTACTGCATCCAGGAACTGTGCTCCGGTGGAGTCGGCTTGTACAATGTCTTTGGCACGTTTCTGTCGGTGATGGTTTGCTGGAGCCACATATGTCGGGGGAAGGACAAAAGCGATGTAGCAGGTGCCTCCCCAACCTTTCGGAAGCCAGGTGTAGGCCTTAGTACCACAGACGAAGTACATATTTGGGGAGGAAACAAAGGAGGGTGGATCAATTGAGTCCAATGTTCGGGTGATGAGGCAGGAGCTGTGGCCCACCAGCTGCGTCCCCAGGCCTTCGAGGCACACAAGTCCAGTGATGTTGATGACGGATAGGGCCACTGTTAGTGTGGCGGCCGTCCGTTTCCGGAGGTAAGAGAAGGTGGGTCTGGCTGGGTTGTTGAACACCTGCATTTCAACTCGTTCTTTGGCAGGGATGTCCATGAGAAAAGGAAGTGTTTGACCTCAGAGGACAGAAGGGAGCAGAAGTTTTTCCAGTTTTGTTCAGCCAGAACCCATGGTAGAAGTGTGACACCGTTTTGCCGGAAGTGGCATTATCCTTGTAGCTTTCTTGCAGGAGGATTAGCCAAGCGAGGCAGGAGCCATGGACAGAAAAGGGTGAAGGGATGAAAGGGATAGAGTGTCCGGTGGCATGTGGTAGCAATCCACAGATCCAGCAATTAGTGGCATTGGCGGCAAGATTGTGTTGGTGGAGCAACTGTACAAAGGAGTTATTCCAGAACTCCTTACGCCTTTCTCGGAGTTGGGGTGAAAGTGAGATCAGATGGTGTTCTTTCATGGTGGTAGGTTGAACGGTGGTCAGCAATGTCCTATGAGCAGGTGCGCTCTCCTCTATGATCCAGAAGGTGACCATGAGGAGAAGGCAAAAGAGAAGGGTAATGAAAAGTGCAATAGTCTTCGAGCTGTGCATTTTGTCAGTCTTTGGATTTTTGTAGTGGATCTTCGGACGTCCGGTTGCTTCCATCATCTTCATGTCGGGTGCTTCCATCACCTTCAAGGGACTCGGTAGCGGGCAGAGCCACAGACTTTGTTTAGTTTCTCTCCTGGTGGCCTTTGAGGTGACTAGGCAACCGCTCTGAGATTTCAACTTAGTTTGTGGTCTGCTTAGCCGAAGTTCCCTCCTTTCGTCGTAGGTTATACCCTTCCGTGGATGGCACAGTGGGATCGGGATATTTCATTAATTCAAGTGTCTCTGCATCCGGGCAGCGGCTCAGGGATGGTCGGTCTTTGTCCAGAAGTTCCTCTTGGGCGGTGATGTTGTCCGTGGTCGTCAGGGTCGATGATACCTTCTTGCAGTGGTGTGCATGCAGCCAATTGCGCTTCCCTTCCACTCGAAGAGCTGTTCAGGTGGTGATCAGGACTTGCAGGGGGCCCATCCACCGGGGCTCCAGACTCTTGGTGCGCTGGAAGTTACGCACTACGACAAAGTCGCCGGGTTGGATGTCGTGCCGGGACCCCTGGAAACATCGGGAATGGCTTGCAGCACCTGCTGATGGATAACAGACAACGTTTTAGTCAGGTTATACAAATAGTCGGACATGAGGACGTCCGGGACGTCGTGGATGGATGTTGGCTTTGGTGCAGTCCAAAGGTTCATGGGCCGCCCGAAGACGACCTCGTAGGGGGTTAAGTGGTGTTTGGTGGGGGTGGAACGCATTGATAGCAATGCTAGCGGGAGAGCGTCTGGCGATTTCAGTCCTGTGGTGGCAACTATTTTTGCTATCTTAAGCTTCAATGTGGCATTATGTCGCTCAACCAAGCCTGCGGATTGGGGATGGAAGACCGCATGGAACTTCTGTTTTACACCCAGCCCCTTTAAGATGAGTTGGATAACCTCGGCTACAAAGTGGGGGCCGTTATCTCTGCACAAAATTCGACAAAGGCCGTAACGGGGGAAGAATTCTTTCAGTAGTACTTTCGCGGTAGTCATAGCGGTGTTGTCGCGGGTTGGGTAGGCTTCCACCCACTTGCTGAAGGCACACACAACGACAAGTACGTACTTCAAACCTTGGCACCTTTCTAACTGGATGTAGTCCATTTGTAGGACTTCAAAGGGGTGATTGGGAACCCCAAACCCTCCCCGGGGTACAGCAGTCCCTTTCCCAGGGTTGTGTTGGAGGCATACCAGGCATTGTTGGACCAGACGTTTGGCTGAGTCTGGGATTTTGTCGTTGTGCCAGACTTTGGAGATGAGTTCGATCATGGGGGCAGACCCTATGTGTGCGGGGGAGTGTGCCATGGTCAGCATGGGGATCAAGTATGAGTCAGGTAGCAACCATTTGTTCGAGTCTTTAGTTCGCCAGCAACCGTCATCGTCCTTCAATCCCACCCGTGCCCATTCAGTTAATTCGTGTGGTGAGCTGGCTAATTGGATGTCCCTAATTGTTTCCCTAGCATCCTTCCATTTCTCAGTTTGTGACCTGGTCACGTACATACGGGTCGTGGACCTATTCTCGGCTGTGGTTCGGGCAGTAATGTCAGCTAGTGCATTTCCCTGTCCTATAATGTCTGTCACCTTCTTGTGTGCCTGGCATTTGATCACAGCCAGCCGTGTGGGGAGGAGGACTGCTTCGGTCAGGGCAGAGACTAGATCTCCATGCAGGATGGGTGTGCCATGGGAAGTCAAGAATCCCCTCTCTTTCCATAAGAGCCCAAAGTGGTGAACTACCCCGAAGGCGTACTGACTGTCTGTGTAAATGTTTGCGGTTGTCCCTGCTGCCAGGATGCATGCTCGTGTGAGAGCGATTAGTTCCGCCGCCTGTGCGGATCGCTGTGTGATGTGGGCTGTCTCAACAACTGTTCGGGCTGTGGTGACTGCATAGGCAGCTGAGGTGGTGCCATCGGGGAGCTTGATACATGAGCCATCCACCCACAGTTCTCCGTCAGGGTCCGGGAAGGCAGTATCTCGGAGGTCAACCCTACTCTTGGTTTGTTCGTCGGTGAGGGTCACGCAGTCATGTATAGGGGACGCATTGGGGTCAGTGTCAGGGAGAGGTAGTAGAGTAGCTGGATTCAGAGTGGTGCATCGTTTCAATGTGATGTGGGGTGCGAGCAGAGTCAGTTCGTAACCAGTCAGTCGTGCGCTAGTCAGGTGTTGAGTCTTGGTTTGGTTCAGGAGGGTGTCAACCGCATGGGGTACCAATACAGTGAGGGGGTTCGAGAGCACGATCCCCTCACTTTGCCGGATAGAGACAGCAGCGGCGGCTACTGCTCGAAGGCAGGCGGGCAAAGCTCTGGCTACAGGGTCAAGAGTGGCAGAGAAGTAGGCACAAGGGCGTTGTTTAGGACCTATGGACTGGGTTAGGACAGACAACGCGCATCCCTCCCTTTCGTGGGTGTAGAGGGAGAAAGGTTTAGTGTAGTCTGGGGTTCCTAGGACTGGTGCTGAGCAGAGGGCATCTCGTAGTTCTTTGAAGGAGGATTGGCATTCGGGTGTCCAGGGGAGAGGGAAGGGGGCATCTTTAGCCAACAGGGAAAGCAGGGGTTTTACAATAAGACTAAAGTTTGGCAACCACTGTCGACAGAAGGAGGTGAGGCCTACTAGAGACCGCACTTGCTTCTGAGTTTTGGGAACAGGGGTTTCTAGGATGGTCTGAATTCGGTCAGGTGTAAGTTTCCTCCCGTCCTTGGATAGGAGGTGGCCTAGGTATGTCACTTGGGGTTGGCAGAACTGTAACTTCTTCCTGGAGACCTTGTGACCGTTTTTCGCGAGGAAGTGGAGGAGGTGAATGGTGGCTGTGACGGCAAGTGGAGTGGTGTCGGCCGCCAAAAGAATGTCATCGACGTACTGTATTAACACCACTCCATCGGGTAATTGGACTGCATCTAGTTGTCTCTTGAGGGCTTGGCTATAAATGCTGGGACTCTCAGTGTAGCCTTGGGGTGCCCTACAGAATCTGTACGAACGGGCCTTTAAAGTGAAGCCGAATAGGTAGCGGCTGTCTGGGTGGATGGGGATGGAAAAGAATGCGTTCTTGAGATCAATAACGGTAAAGGTGGTGGCAGTGGACGGAATCAGGGTGAGGATGGTGGTGATGTCTGAGACCACGGGGTACTGAGGTATGACTACTTTGTTAACTTCTCGTAAGTCAACAATAAAGCGGTATGCTTTCTCATCTCCCTCGCCTTGCTTTTTTACAATGGGTAGGATAGGGCTGTTGCAAACATTACTGACTACTTCTTCTACCACTCCTGCATCGACTAGGGACTCGATGATTTCCACCAATGCCTTCTCGCCTTCGGGCGATATCCGATACTGTGGAAGCTTTGGGAGCACTGCGTCCGGTCGGACGGTTATGTGTACTGGGTCGATCACCATGCGTCCTACATCTGAGTCGGTTTTAGCCCATAGATGTGAGGGTAACGTGTCGAGTAGGGACAGGTCAGCATCGGTTATAGAGAGCATACGTCGTGTGCGACAAGGTCTGAACAGATCTGGGTTATCGTGCAGGATGACTCGAACTCCGTCTGGGGAACATCTGATGGTAGCTCGGAAATGTTTTAGCAAATCGAGTCCCATAATAGCATCGGGGGTGTTGGAGGAGAGCAGAAAGGATGTGTCAGTGGTGTTATCGTCTAAGTCAAAGGAGATTGGTGCTGACAAGGGGTTAGTGGAGGGCGTTCCATCGAAGCCTATTGAGGTTACATGTGAGCCAGACAAGGGTGCCCTAGGAATCAGTCGTTTAGATAACGCACTACGTGTCGCCCCAGTATCTACCAGAAATGGAGACTTTGTGCCCAAGACCTTAGCAGTGACGTAAGGACCTTGCTGGTCAACACGGAGTTCGACTGGATCCCTCCCTTGCCCCTGGCGGTCCTATGCAAAGTCATGGGTGCTTTCGTAGTCGGACTGCTGGCACTGGGTCTGTCGGGGACGATCAAAAGTGTTTGGTCTGCCTGGCCTGTCGTTGATGGCGTCGTTCGTGTATCCTCGTCCCTGTCCTCTATTTCTGGGGTCATATGCTGTGTCTCTGGGGTCCTTATTTTTGTTCAATTCCAGAAGGACCGGGCACTGGGATTTCCAGTGTCCGATCCCTCTACAGAACGCACATTGGTTCCCATTCAAGTCTCTCCGTCCGTTGTAGGGTGCAGGTGTATGGTCTCTAGGGGGTAGCTTTCTAGGGGCGATTGGTTGGTAATTCCCTTTTGGGGGTTCCCTTCCTATGGTCACCCCTTGCAACTGTGCTATCATTACCCTCTCCTTCAGTTCTTTTTTCTTCCTCTCTGACGCCCTATCGTTCTCATTCTTTTGGTTTTCGTAGTATTGGGCCATCTGGAGGATTGCTGCGGGTTTGGAGGCTGCCCAACTACTCTCACTGGTCTGTAGTTTCTGGGAGACTTCTTGTGACAGACCCTTCACATAATTCTGGACAAAGAGGTGATGTCCGGTTGCGGTGGTCATGTCCTGGCCACTATAATTGGAAAACACAGTCTCGAACCGAGAGAAGTATTCAGACACATCCTCCTGGGGTTTCTGGCGATATGCCGTCACTATCGACCAGTCTACCTTTCTCTCTGGGATTAGAGTCTTTAACTTCTGTACAATCTTGTCTGGGAGCTCCAATATGGCTTTCGGGGGTTTCTGTCCCGGTTCTCGCTGTTTATCTATGGTATCGAGTTGTACCCAGGTATATCCGAATGGCTCAGCGTGGTCAACTTTCCGGATTTGCTTCCACACATCAGCCGGCAGACATAACCCGAAGAACAAGTCGATATCTGCTAAAGTCATTATTGTTGAGCCTAAGGCGGTACCTAGTTCGGTGTAGAAGGCAGTCGGGTTCTTTCTTAAGTCGGGTAGAGTTTTTCTAAAGGTCAAAATATCTTGTCGGTCCCATGGCTGGTAGACCCAATTATATACAACCCTTCCCTTCGCATCTTGGTGGTTGATGTCGTCATGTGTTCCCTGACCTCGTGGGGGGACCCAATAGGGGGCGGCCTCTTTGATGGGCATCATGGTATCAGTCCTTCCTTCCTGGGGCTTAGTCGCTATGGGAGTTTCTGCCTTGGTTGTCTGTCTGTGTTCTTTAAGGTGTCGATAGACCTCGAGTGTACGAGTGAAGAGGTTCGTCACATCGCCCTCTCCTTCTTCCCCAATGTCTACCTTCCTATATAGGGCCGCTAAGCCTTCGGGACCTTTATCGTGGTACCTATCCTCATATGTATTCAGGGCGTGATAACAAAGTCGTACGACAAAGTGTCGTCTGCGGTTGTCGGCATACGAGTTATACACGTCTGTTATATACTCCTCACTTTCCTTTCGCTCCACCAGTGTCCCTACTATCTTGTCGATTCCTGCTCGTTCACCCTTCGTTAGTCGATTCATTCTGGTGGAATCTTTCTTTCTCATCTCAGGGTCATCCAACGTTATTGCCGACGTTGTGTTCAGTACAAGAGGCTCGGCCGGCGCGGAGGCCGTGAGGACCGAGGCCCCTGTACTGCTTTCGCTCGTGTTTGGGGGTTGTGGGTGTTGCACTACCGATTGGGAGGGTGCGTATGGAGGGGGCAGGTAAATGATCGGGGGACCTAATAGTAATTCGTCATTCGTTCGTTGCTTAGAGGACAACTCAGGGTAGAGCATAGAGGGGGTCCTAACAGGGTACTGGCCTGATGTTTCGGGCTCCTGTCTTAGTTTAGCTTCCCTTCTCTCCTTTATTTCTTCTTCTAACTTTTTAGCGGTAAGGTGAGCTGCCTTTCGCAATTCCTTTTCTGCCTTTACGTCTTCCCTCTTTTTTCGTTGTGTTGCTTCTTTGCGCCACATGCCGATACTGTCAAGCATAGTAGGCGTCGTCTTATTGCTACGCAGAGATATTTCTAGCATTTCTATCTTATGGTCGTCGAAGGATCCCATCAGTGGCCACTGACTCTCGGGGTCCTTCTTGGTATATTTATGCCATAGCTTGCTATAAGCTACGGCGACTAGTCCATATTTAGTGAACATGTCCTTATTAGGGGTGCCCTCCAGTGGAGCCGGATGGTTCACCTCTAATAAGCGGTCCGGGCAGAACCAACTACCAATCAGTGGGGAGAAGATAGGCATGACGGGTTTCAACGGGGACAAAAGTCAGCACTACCTATCTTTTCACTGCTTGCAAAGACTAGACAGAATATCTCTATTCCTCGTTATTTGTAGGCAGAGAATACCTCCAAAGAACCAATATTGAACAGCTAGTGTTCGGACAATCAATCAATCAATGGGGAGATAAAGATAGGCACGACGGGTTACAATGGGGACAAAAGTCTGCGTTACCTACCCTTCACTATTTGCAAAGACTAGACAGAATATTTCTATTCTACGTTATTTGCAAACAGAGAATATCTCAAAGAGCACTATTCTTCAAAACAATCAATGTTCGGACAATCAATCAGTGGGGAGATAAAGATAGGCACGACGGGTTACAACGGGGACAAAAGTCTGCGTTACCTACCCTTCACTATCTGCAAAGGGAGAGAGAGAGAGTATTTCTACTCCTCCCCGTTTGTAGACAGCGAATATCTCAAAGAAAACAATCAATAAGCAATACTAGTATTTCAATCAATCAATCAATCGTTTCGCAATTTGTCGTGTTTCACGACCTTACCCGGACCGCGTGGACAGTTTCTCGTCTTCCGCCTCCAGCGCCCGATCGTCCTCTACTCTCCGTATTTGCCGCGGCACTCCTGATGGTTCCCAGTCAGGACCGTAGATCACTCGAGAGAGGTCTGCTCGGAACCAGTGAAGTTCGGATGATCGGCTGCCAGACGAGGGTCTATCGGGCAGGAGCTCTCCCGATCGTTGCAGTCGTTCACTCTGTCGTCAGGACCTCTCCCACTGGATCCACGTGTCGCTGATGGGCCCCACGCTTGGGACGCCAATTGTTAAATGGTAGCGGCAGTTTCAGTCGATAACCTTTCAAGTATTGCCCGGCGGTAATCGCCTCTTATACCATTCGATGTTAAACCAATAAAGAGGCAGGCGCCGGAGACTGGAAGGCAGGAAACAAAGTTTTATTCCGTCGGAGCAGAACACATCAGATCAGACAGCAAGGTATCGTCACGAGGTGCTCTAACTGCATCTCTGAGACCTGGTCTCTTATACACACGTTTATGACTTTATTGCAGGGTTATCATACATGGCACATTCTTGAGATCACTTTGATGTATGAAAGAACATCCTCTGAATCCCTCGGCTCAGATCCGATCCCACACATAGCTACAGTAGAAGTCCCCACCTCACCCGCAGTAGGAGATGGCTATCACATAGCAGGATATTCCGCCAATTCCCGGGGGTGTGTGAGACCGGTCGGGTCTCAGGGGGTGGGGGGCCTTGATCTACTGTAATCCCTTTGATGTGGGGCGTTTCCCTTACAGTAGGGGCAATAAACTGCATCCGCAGGGCTAGGTGATGGCCTGGGATCAGTTCGGACAATGGGGCGCAGAGGAAGGGGGTTATCAAAGAGATGCATGACCATGTATGGGATGTCGGTCAGGCGTGGGATGCGGTTTCATGGTAGGGTCGCACAGAAGGAGAGGGTTTATGGCCCGTGTATTAGAGAGCGGGGGTGGCCGGCGCGCGGGGGACTCTTGCAGCGCCAGGGGAACGCGCTGGCGATCGGCAATGTGCGGGGAGAGAGAGTGGGGTGCCTAAAATGGCGGCCGTGCGTTCGCTGCGCGTGGCGCTGGGGAGAGGCAAGATGGCGCAGATAATGTTCAGTTACAAGCTAAATTTCCACACGCGGGGAATGGATGAGGGAAGAAAACAGGAACGTGGAAGGTTTTTCAGACGCGTACCAGCGTCGGGGCTCACCGGCGAGGTTTTCACCTTCGCGCTACCACTCTGGACCCGGTAATCCTTGGGCAGAGGAGCGCCGATGGAGTTTCCCGGGAGTCTGGAACGTTGAGGCTTGGTAGCTCCCCGCGGTCTTCCTCGCGTCAGAGAAGGCTGCGAGGTAACACCGCTGGAGACGGAGAGTCTGGATACAAGGACGAGGGTGAGGCCGAGGACGCAGGGCTGGAACGTTGCTTCCGGAACAAGAGTGCGAACTGGACTGGCAGGAATCATCGGCACCGCTTGGTGTTTGTTGGCGGTTTTTAACCGCTGTCGCGCTCGGCGCAGGACACGTGGGGCGTGTTCTGCCGGGCGTCTTGGGAAACGTAGTTCCCCCGCGTGGCGGTGATGCGAGCGGTGTGCTACCGGTTCTCGCCACCTGACACCTTCATTATCTCTCAAGGTGCTTCTCTGCCCATTACTGAAACAACCCTTCCCCCATTACCAGATTTCTCTATTCCTCTCAAAGCTGCTGCTATCTATAAACTTCTTTCCCGCCCCTCTGCTGAAAGAATCAAATCTAAACTTGAACTCTCCTGGGAAAAGGATCTAGCTCAAGAGTTCCCCTTCAGGTTTGGAATTCCTTGTGGTGTAAGTTGCAAACTGTTTCCCGCTCTGCTAGCACCACACAGACTTTTTTAACTTTTTTTACAATAGACTTTTTTTTACCCCTTCCGATTTATGTAATTTCAAATTAACTGTCTCTAAAAAATGTTGGTCATGCTCTTATGCTGATAGTGATTTTTTTCATATGTTCTTTCATTGCCCTTTGGTCTCGTATTTGGTCAAAATTAAATGAAATATTAGCTACTGACCACCCCTTTGAGATTGTCCATATTTTTCTGGGTGGTGCCGCACCTATATGGAATGTTCACTGTAATGTGTGTAAATTTATAGATTTGTTTATAGCCATTTCTCTACAGATAATTACTACCAATTGGAAAGACACTTCAAAGATTTCATATAATGCCTGGTGGAACTTATTGTGTCACCACCATAGGCTTGATCGTGCTTTTGCTACCACTGTACCTCTTCTGATCAAAAAAGACTTGCTATGGTTGCCTTTAACCAATTTTCTCTCTCGAATTGTTACTTGAATATTTTGTTTTTGTACCCTTCTTTTTTATGCCCAGTACATAGTTGTTCTTTTTATATACATTTATTAGTTTACATTACTTATAAGATATTTACTCTGTATACTGATTGCATTTCTCCTTTCCTTCCCCTACCTTCCTTCTTTCCCTCCTCCTGCCCCTCCCTGCCCATTAAATATAATCCCTTTAACCCCTTCAGCGCGGCGCGGATTTCCGCGCCACGCTGAAGGTTTCTGAGCGCGGGCGGGGCCATGACGGAACGGTTCCGTCATAAGCACAGCCCAACCGACGTGCATGACGGAACCGTTCCGTCATGCGCGTCGAAGGGGTTAAAAGCTTCTTCCCTAAGTATATTCCCTAGTTCCCTTATGGCACTCTTTATATCTTGTAAGAGTTCAATTTTATTTTATTGTGTTGTTTCACTGCCTACTGTTTCTTTTTTGTATTGATGTTTTACTTGGATTACTATATTCAATAAAGCTTTCTAAACTTAAAAAAAAAGCATAGAAGTATTTCTTATCCCCGTTCGGCTTCAAGCTCACTTCCGGCAACAATGCCCACAGTAACCCATCAGAAATAGATTTGTTCACAGCATCCTACAAAAATACCTGTTATGGTTACCCAACAGAAATAGAAAAATAACCCAATAGCGGGCGCCCAGAACACTAATACGTAATTTTTACCAACAAATACTGAAAGAGGTTCCCACCATAACTGAGAGGGGAAAAAGGCTATTGGCTAGATCACATCGCCTTATAATATTCAATCCTAGATTGGAAGTCCTTTTGGTTGAAGGACATACATCTAGTTAGGTATAAGCGCTTTATCCTAGAACCATGTAAACTGCATATTGGAAAGATACATTTACATATTGGAACAAATTATATCGAAATTAGAAATGTATATGCTATAGGAAACCATGAGATGCAAAGTAAGAATACCAGAAATATTTATATGAGACAATATTTTTACTATGTAAACAAATTGTTTTCTTTCATTTTATATACATGGTTGCTAATATATAAGTCTGTTTGCAATTGGTAACAGAGACTCTGTCTGATTTGTACCAATATGGAAATGCATCTTTCCATTATCTAGTTCCCACCATTACTGCCTGATATGGCACGGGTAACAGAATTCACTGAGCCACACAAGAAATGAACAGCAGTCAAAACATTACTCTACAGAACAAATAATCTGAGCACCCAATCCAGTAAACACAACAGAAGGCGCTGGACAATGCACAAGCACTATACTCACACACAACCAACGCAATAGTACAGTCACACATTTGCAAACGTATTGCTACCTTACAGCTTGAAAACTCAGAATGCCCCATGCCAAACACATCATCGAACCCATGCCAAAACAAAGGATGAAGCAAACACAACAGAACACACTGTGTACACCACATTTCCACACAACCAAAAATGCAAACATAACAAAACAGAAAAACATACAGCCATATTCTCACACAACCAATACAGCACCAGTGGCTATACAGAAGGCTTTGTGTTGCTCTGAACACAAGGATACATCAACTGGCAGTCAGTAGCGTGGCGACACACAACATGTCACTAGATACATACTGCAGCACTAGATACAACCAGCACCGTATAACACACCGTAAGATGGTCAGCCTGCAGGCAAGTTTATTTAATGGTTTTCAGGAGCAAGGCTGGCGTCTTAAAGAAACCAGTCTGCCATATTTACCCAGAAAGCTGTGCCTCCTACAACCTTAATATCTGACCAGACCCTCCCGTTTAACTCCTTTATGTACTTGTCCAACATTTGCGCATAGTTAGACCTGGTGCTGGAAGCTCGGACCTTCTCTGATTTGGCTCAAATAAAAAAGATTTTTGCCCAATCATATATTCCTAGTCAGACCATGAATATTTACCTGTTCAATAATGCAACCTTCCGACATGTGAAGGTTTACACAAGTAGGTTTACAGAATATCACCCGTTATTAAATGATTGTTGGAAACAACATTAAGGGCACTGTCAGGTTCCATTCGGAGAGCCAAAGGGCAGACCGGAGCTACTGGACCCACACCCTGTTTGCCACTGATGTCCTAGAGCCAGTCCTCACTATGGCTCCACAAACTGAGCCAAGTATAACCCTTTCTGCACTTGACTTCAAAGATGGCAAAAAGTCACTGGCTTCTTAGTGAAGTTGTGTGGGGTGCAGTAGCTGAGAACTTAACACTCAACCAAGAGTCCTGCTCGGTGGGGGGCTTGTGGGTGTTGGGGCATTAGCTCTTCTGCCTGCGGTTGTGACAATTAGATTAATGTAGTCAGCACTTAAGTTTCATATAATGTAAGGTGGGTTATTTGGCGTGTGCTTATACTTTTCCACTTGTAGTGCGACAGCCTTTGTAGAGACTGGTTCCTTGAAGGCCTCTTGTCCCTGGTCCAATATGCTGGATAGCATAGGTGGGAACTAGTTCTTTCTCTGCATTGGTAGCGGTGTTCCCAGAAAGAAACACAACTCAACCTGTTCTTCTTCCAGGTGGACTCCATATGTGTCAGACACCTCCTTGACCAGTGCGTTGTACATAGCAACTGGTGAAGCTGCTCTGGAGGGGTAGGTGTCTACTTCTTCTTCAGGGGATTCAGCCTCTATATCCTGCCACCAGGGTTTCTCTCGCGACCTCAGGGTCGTGAGGGAAACCCTGGTCGAACTGATCTTGCTCCTCCTCATAGAGGAATTAATTATTTCTCTCCTGGTTCTGGTGTTGTGGGGTTTTCCAGGTCCACCACTTCGCCTTCAAGTTCCTTTTCCAGCTATGGCTTTAGAGGGATGCAAAAACCTCTTAATCTCGAGGTACTTTTTCCCTTCCGTGCTCTTGATCTCTCTCTGACGCCAAGGCTGGTTCCAAGGGGCATCAGCCCATGGTGCCTTTTTGCTTTGACCCATAAATCTCTTTTTGCCTCTGTTTTCCTAAAAATTGCTGATGGTTTTGGCATCGGGGCAGCATATTTTTTCGAATCCAAGAGTCTCTGTTTGACGCCACTGGGTCCCTGGGTTAGCTTATGCTTTTCCTTTGATTACTTTTTCGATCTTCCCTTCTCTGCCTTGACAACCTTTTTGGACATCAGTCTTCCCCCTGTGCCAGCTCTGTGCCTTCGGGGTGCTCCTGTTCATTCGAGAGGCACAGGTTCCTCTGGGATATTTTTGACTGCGACGTGGTGTAATGTGCCCACCTCTGATTTTCTGTGGCTTTCAAAGTCTTGGGAAGGAATTCAGTGCATTCACTGCAACCCTCTGTGTTGTGGTCCTTCGGGAGGCAGAGGTTGCAGACCTTGTGGCTCTCCTTCTAGGCATACTTGTGGTGGCACATCAGGCAAAATCTAAAGGGGGCGTTTCATCCCCTAACTTCATTCTCTGAACTAGTGGTCGACTTGTTTTCGTAATGTCACTCTACGACATGCCACTCAACTCTAAGCCAATCTACGAAACTCCACTCTATATCACTCCATGCCACTCCACTGTACAACACACCACTCCACTCTATACCACTCCACTCTACACCATTCCAATCTGCGACATTCTACACCACTCCACCACACTTTACTCTGTGACACTCTACCCCACTACTCTACTCTATGCCACTTCACTCTACAACATTCCACTCTACTCCACTTAATGTCACTACACACCCCTCCACTCTATACCACACCACTTTATCTCATTCCACTCAACGACTCTCAACACCACTCTGACACGCCAATCGAGGTCACTCTACAGTACCCACCACCAGGGCCGGACTAGCCATAGCGGGCACAGGGCATTTTCCCGGTGGGCTCCCTGGGTTGGGGGGTGGTTTTTGGGGCCCTGGGGGCCGATTTTGTTACAGGGCCGTTTTTGCAGCATAGCTGCAATATCGGCTGCGGTAATGAAATCGACCGAAACCGGCCTTGGCAAACAGCTCGACCGCTACCCTGACCCCGGGGGGGGGGGCGGCCGACCACTTAGCCAGGGCCGTTTTTGGTACCCAGTTCGGCCCTGCCCACCACTCTATTCTTCTACACTCTACTCCATTCCAGTCTATGACACTCTACTACACTACACTTTATGCAACTCCAGCGCACTGGAACTTTTGAATACTTTTGTCTCTTTTGTGTTATATGCTGTGAAGCGCTCCGATACCTTTGGGTCTGGTTAGCACTATATAAAACCTCTTAAATAAATAAATAAATACTACACACTAAGCCACTCCAATCCATGATGCTCTATGCCACTCCAGAGACACTCTCCTCTAGGCCACTAACTTCTAACCATGCTGAACAGCAGCTACGCTGGTGTACATCATGGCTACATAGCTGCCAAGGTTTCAGATTGCAGATGTGTAAAAAAAAATTCATTTCAGTGTAATATGAGTGACATTCAACAAGTATGAGTGACACTTTCTCGCAAGCAAATTCAAGTAATGAAGACCAGGGAATTAGGGTCCACACTCTGCTTCCCAGTCAATTATAAGCCTCTTTGCTTGGTTGCAAGGTCATCACCACTCCTTACATCCCTGAAATGAACAGGCCCTTTCCTAAACTGACGCCGGATCCACAGGATCCTGAGCACCAAGCTGCTGCCCACCGCAGGGGTGAGAGAGACAGTCCATTCCCCTATAACACTCCACTCAGCCCCTGGTCCATCTACCAGGCCCAGAGGGCTGCCCGGGTCACTGTCTCTTTACCTCGTCCTCAACATGGCCCAGGCCAGATGCTTTTTCCACCTTTCCTCACGAGTGGACAATTTTACATGGCTGAGTCCCACCACAGGGTTTCATCTCTTCTGGTGCCTGACTCACAGCCCACCAGGTGAAGGGTTTTCTGGCAATGGCCAGCTAGAAGGAAGAAGAGGGATGACTCACCTCCCTCTTTCCATCAGCACCACTTTTAAACAGACACCTGCTCCGAGGCCATATCATCCATAAGTTCTCCTGTTGCTTTTCTGCTGCAGGGCTTCTGCTCCGTCTCTCTGCGTGGCCTTTGCTTCGCTGGATCGGTTCCGGGAAGACACAGGGATGTTACCTAGCGGGTCTGCGGTGAAACCACCAGGCAGTCAGGAGCCTTTGCGATGCATGTAGGGTTGAATAAGTGGAAGAAAAGTGGCAGAGCTCAGAAAAGAGCAGCCACCAAGTTCCGCATCATCATCACACCCCCAGTGTTAATTATTTTTAATACACAAATAGTATGGCTCCTCACAAAGGAAAATCAGCAGGGCTGCATTAGCTAAGCTGTGAGCCAGAAGGCTGCCGAAGCAGCGCACGCACGCCAGGGGCAGCGCACTGCCAAATGCCACACTTACACAATTTTAGGCACCGCTTAAGTGACAGCTGAGATGCCATGCATATGCGTGACAATGCATTTCAGTGTGGTTATGTGGAGTACCCGCAAACAAATGCGTTAGTCTAACGCCTGATGTGTGGTACTTGGCAGGACTGTGGCTAAAACACATTGGCAAAGCCAATAGCTCTAGCATAGACGAAATCTATTGGCTTTGCCAAAGCTTGTTTGCATTTAAGCTTTGTATTTACCTTTTGTGCCTTTCTGTTAAATATAAGTGTTTTTAATGTGCATATTTAAAGATCTTGCTTTTTTATTTCGATCCCTTAGGACCAGGATATGTATAGATTGTTTCCCGGGTATTCTACCAATTTTAGCGCGATTCCAATAATTCCAGGTAATTATAGGATCTTGGGTGCGGGTGATCTCTATTTCGCAGTGTTTTCTTTCGGCCGTTGGTGTGCTTTCCCATGCTCCCACTTAGTTGAGATGAAACACCATCCCTGAGGCCTCCAGTCTGCTCCGCCTCGTTTGACTAGACAAGCGGGCAACGATACGCACCCTCCCCCTCTCACATGGCTTTGTTTGCAAACAGTACAGAGCGGCCTCTGCTCGCCGACTACGTGCAAGAGTAGGGCGTTAACCGCCAATCACTCAGCCGAGAAACCGCCCCCTAGCCAGGATAGGCGGTGCCCCAAAAATTCTTGAATGAACAGTCAGCGAGTGACGCACTGCGCATGTTCCACCTGGTCTACGTCCTTTCCTTCAGCCAATGGGTCGTTGGAATGTACTGCCTCGGGGAGGGGCAGCCAGCGGGGTGTTCTTTATGGCGGGCTGGAAAGCGGAAAGGATGTAGGAGTAGCGCTTGGTCTTCAGGATTTTTCAGTCTGCGAATTAGAAGCGCGAGTGTTCGTGCTACGAGTTGCCGTTGCAGCCAGCATTCGTACACGCCTGCTCCGGTTCGGCTAGTTCTTTGGCAGCGTAAAGCCTCCTGAACACTTTGGCTCGCACCATGCCGAAGTTCCGTAAAATAGTAATTCTTGGCTACCCATCGGTCGGTGAGTGAAAAAAACGGTCGTTATGCTGCGCATGCGCGTATCGAATAGCACGCATCCCGCGCTTCGGTTACTGCGCATGCGGGACTAAAGAGGACAGCTCTTAGAGAGAAATGAACTGCACCTATCGGAAAGAGAATTGTGTTACTTAGTGTCTGTTATAAGTATAGCTTCGTGTTCTCGACACTGTTATGCCTAGTTTACGTCTCTCTGGCCCTTGAAGTTTCGACTTTATTTTAAGAAACTTTAGTTTTATTTGCTACTTAAAGGGGAGACGCCCTCTTATGGTGTGTTTCTTCATATCCACCTTCCGCCTCTGAAGGACCTCCCCACAGCCCTCTGCCATGCGGCGTACTCCTTTGCAGTTTGCCTTTACATTACCACAGAATAATGTTATGGATGTGTTGCGATAGGCAGGCAGTAGACGAGTTTATGTATGACTATATCATGCCAACATCCGATTCAGGTTGTAGACACCCATATTTTAAAGCAAAAATTGGTTTTATTTTAGTTTTCTCCCACCTAAAATTGCTTTCATTTAAGTTGTGAAAAATAAGTGCCCCCCCACCCCGATTTTTTTTTCAAGTCACAATGCTCTTTCGAAATGTGGTGTTTGTATACATGTATATAAAAAATACATGCCAAATTTTGGAAGAGGAGTATTTCTCCCATTTACTTATATCGCAGCCTCCATTGGGACTATTGACATGCATGGGGCTTGCAAGTGGCAGTGCTTAATCCAAGTTGCACAAGACCAGTCCCTGCAGCCCTACTTTGTAGATTTTGTTCCCTTAGGGTTGTGGAATTTAATAAAATCTACTTGCCGATGGGACAGGTTTCTTCAGAAATCTACATGTCCTGTTAAATAATCCACTTGTCTCCGTGGTGCGGCGATAAATTATAGCAGCAATCTCATTATATAAAAGTTCTTATAATAGCCTCTCTGAATATGCCAGGGCTCATGCTACAGTAGGGTTTGAATTCCAGCAATCTCCGCATTTTGCCACCTTACCTCAGATCTACATATTAGGGCTGGAAGTAGCGTTAAACAATATTTCAGGGCTGGAAACGGGGTCTGTGCAAACATACTAGCTTGTATGTTTTAGGGGTTTTCACCAGCTGTTCTCTAATATTTCCCCACTGGGAGAGTCTGGAAATGTACTCCTGACAAGAGCAGAAATAAAACTTCTTCCACTGTTTGGCGGGGGGGGGGTGAACTTGTAAACGCTCAACAGATTTACGCATGAGCGAATTCCACACATGCATATGTGCTTGTGCTAAAATGTTTCATAAATATTTTTCGGTAGTACAATTTCTTGACCTAATTTCTGTAAATTATTGTGAATTAATGAAAGCTGTAAATCTGCACCAACAAATGTGTACACTTTAGTGACTTTACTTAAGAATTGGGCCTTTAATTAGGTCTTAGTTAACCAAGACCATTTTAATAAAAATTATGTTTCTCTCTATAGAGTGGCTTCACTTTGAGTGATAATATTCTGCTCTTTCACCAGGAGCATATCGGCACACAAAATAGTTTTGCTAAGTGCCAGAGACTACTGTGGCGATGTGTGCTTTTTTTGAGAGCCCAAAATATTATTCCCTTTTGCCAATGCTTGTTATTATGATGAGGGCCTGGCAGCACCCAAAACAATAACGTTTTACAAAAATCGTGCCCGAACAAGACGCGCATTGACAAAACCAAAAGGCTGACCAACGTAAGACCTTTTGGCTCTGCCAATGATTGTTTATTTCATGTTTCCCATAATCTTGTTGAAACTGATTTCACTAACTTTTTTTCCATTGTAAATATTTTTGGGAATATTAGCGTGCATCAATACATTTCATTAGCTGATGCTTCAAAGAAATTGTACCTTTCACAGTAGCTTAGCAATTTTTTTTTTGGTCTAGTTGCATTTTGTTTGTCAACATTTAATTTGTAAGCAGACTCTTCTATCTTACTTTTAAGCTTCGGCAAATATTTGCATCTAATCTGGGAGCCTTATACATAGCATCATATTATTAAACTTTCAAAATGTGTATACGCCTTTTTATCCTGGGTCAACTGTCAGCAGTACAGTCCGAGCTTACAACATTTCCTAGAGCGCATACCCTAATAATAAAGGCTTTGCATTAACAAACCATAAATACAAGTTCAAACAGCATTAACGTATGAACACGACTATCACCTAACTGCAGACAATGCCCTTCCTTGATCCATAATGTGGTACTGTAAACTGCCCACCAAAAGGTTTTTACTGCAGGGAGTTAGGCTTACTTGTGCCAAGTTACAATAAAAAAAGTTTTTCCCTTGGATTGAATCACCAACTTTGATCAGCGTTCGACCATCAGTCATGCAAGCTTCTTCTCAAACATGTATTATGTCGCTAACCCCACATAATTATAAAAATTCACAAATTATTAAAGAGAATTTTCACAATTTTTATTCAATATACATAAATGTCGGCTAATGATTTAAAAAGTTGTTAAAAACAGAAAAATACTGTGCACAATTCATCAAAACATTTCGTATCGTGGATTCATTAAAAACAAGAGACAATAACAAGTGACATTAAAAATCATCAAAAATCCCGTTAATTCGTTAGAATCTATATTATGGTCGTATCACATGGAATATCTTTAGACTCCATAGTTCCTCGAATTTAACACCCCAGAAGCGTCGACGCGTTTCGGTGTGCAAACAAATTTTGCACCACCTTCCTCAGGACTGTATAATGATTCTCTTTGTAGGAAGTAGCACTAAAATCATGTGTGCCTGTGTAAGAAATGAATAAAATACTTTTATCAACACAAAGTATATCAACAGTATATTCCTCTACTAAAAGATTGTACAGTACATCACACATTAATTAGAAAATATATTAGAACATTCTTTCCTCCCTATTTCGCACAACTATGCATCATATTGCTAATGACAATTTCATTTATAATTACAGTAGGGTTCTTGGAGCAATGCTATCTATCCCACCACTCAATCCGAAAACCAGAATCAAACATACTGCATTCTAAAAGATAGGCTTTAATAACCTAACTTCTTTTTATCTTTCTTTATATATTATTATTGGTCTGAATGTATTACATTTAATTGTGTCAACCGACCATCATTTAAAAACCAGTATGCCAGAGACTTTTCTTAATATCATTTAAAAGACACATACCTTAAAATTAGAGTTGGACCAAGAGCTTACTGGCTGTTTGTTAATTATTATTTGCTCTTGTGGTAGACCTATAGTAGAATTTAAACACAATAAGCCTAGATCTACATTTTAAGGGCAGTTTAAAGATAACATCCTACTGAAAGTGCAGTTACCTCACCTGAATCAATGGGTTATAGCCATCACAGTACCATTTGTTATGGGATTGGCCAACCTGGACCATGCAAGGACCTATATTTTCATAGGACCTGTTGTAGGAAAAGAAAGGAAGGGGATCTGCAAGTCCACTCAGATAAATGACTTGACGTCATTAATATTTGAACATAAAATCTGACCCAACAAAGAGGCTACGATCCTAAATCTGTTGTGTCTGTTCTGCCTACTTTGCCGAGTTTCTCCTTAGCTGCAATTTATTTAGTTCGAGCATAAGGTTTCTGCGATTGCTGTTAATTTGATATATATTCTCTTTGGCTCTTTTATAAAAAACTTGAAAGAAAAAAGGAGATTATAAAAAATTATAATCACAATGTTGTCCAGTGATATTTTAGGATCAACTATATGCAACTAACGGGCAATGATATGTCCTATATTTTACTGCCGTATTCTTAGACATACCTCTTAATAATCTTCACGCCGAAAAAGAAAAACGTTTTTTATTCGGAGTCCGGTCTACGTACTCCACCCCCCCCCCCCCTTCTGTAAGGCTTCTATTTGAGACGATATCTGCAAAATATATGTTTTCTTATTGTGTTTTGCATAAGCCACAATGCTTAGCCATGGTAATAATTACCGACTGTGTATGTTATATAGTCTCTATTCGGATACAAACAGTGGTTAATGCTGTGCCCCTTACCGACCATGTATGCTAGATGGTCTCTAGTCGGGTACAAACAGTGGTCTATGCTCTGTCCAAGCCCCAACTTTATACTATTGGGGCGCTTATACCGGGTTTCTTAGGCAAAACCCGATTAAAAAAAAAAAAAAAAGTACAAGCACACAATGATAATCGTGTGTTCCCTTTATAAACCTAAACCAGGAGCCCCATGTGTCCTCTGTGCCCTGTCTGACCTCTTTCTGTCCTCTCTGGTCCCAAGGACAAAATAAACATTACAAATTGTCCTTGACCCCAAACAATATGTCCTGGGAGTTGGGCTATAGGAATTTCCATACTCCTGTTGACCTTTCATCCGGTTCCAATCGGCTCTTTCATTTAGAGTTCTCATCACCCTTGCCTTACATTTCCATTACTCTTTAATCTTGCCTGATTTGTCAGCTCAAGGAGTCTCCTCTTGTTCCTCAAACAGTAAGCACACTATACAGTCTCCTGCTTGGCAGTGTACCACCATTTCAAATTGACCTGTCCTTTGAGAATTAAGTAGTGAGAGACACTCAACTAGCAGGTGGTAATGTCGATCTTGTACTCCTCATGTATATTGTGTTGGATTACACTAATAGGGCTGCAGACTTCAATGCGGCTGGGATAGTGTGAGGTAATCCAAAACTGTGCCCCCTCCCAGAAGGATTCTATAGAATTATCCAGAGTTCTCTGAAGGAAATCACAGATCCAAACCTTCTTATAACAATAAGAAGCAGGCATTGACAAAGCAAATAGGTCTCCTCTTTGAGATCTTATTGCATTTTCCCAGAGGTCGTGCAGCATCATCAAAAATAAATAAATTCATATAAAAATGCCATGCGTCGTTTTAATGGTCTATGTATTTTATATGTTGTGAAAAAGGATAATCATTCAAGAATTCATTGTTTCAATTGGCTTTGGAGGTGATATGTGACTAGAGAAATTAATGCAATAAATTTGAAGGGACTGTGTACCTATAAGTAGGAATTAATTCATGTTTTACCTACGTTAAATTGCGTGGTATCCCTCCAAATCAGCAGCATCCTGTTTTTCTCTATACTGGCTTCAAGGCAGCCTATATATTTGGTGATCAACAAATTCCAAACAATTACATTTCTTTCAGGTAGCAGGCACCCTTGCGAGAAGGCCTGTTTCTTCTCTCTCCAGCAAAAGGCACCCCAAGTTCTGGATTAGTTGTTCAGGGATGTGATAGTTGTGTATTTAACAAAGTATCGGACTTGTTCTTGTATAAACATGGGATTTTTAGCACCCCCCCTCTTGATCCTATCCGCTACGACCCCTGTTTACATGTAGATTTTCCTTGGTAGCAATACCCATCTCCTCCTTACTGCGCAGGGCCCAAGAAAATGAGGGGCAAGTTGTGGGGATATCCCCCCCCCCCCCCTTTTTTTTTTTTTGGGTCGAGCATTCAAGACCTCTTGTATATACTTATATGTGCATGTACTCTGTGGGTTCTGGAGATCAGCCCTAGGACTTGTCTGCTTCCGCTTAGGGACTTTTTTTTTCTGTTCAACTGCCTCTATTTAACTGTCTTGATAGAAAACGACCAGCAGAGGTCAGTAAAATACCCGAATCACTTTAGCATTCTCTAGATTCCAGTCCATAGAAATAGTCTTCCACGAGCACCTGTAGACAATACAATTTTTTTTAAATATTGTATTTTCAGTGATATGACCACCGAAGGCCCTGCTTTTTATATTGAAAACAGAGCTTTGGACTATGCCATTTCCTGCGGAAAGGCAATATTTCTCTCCATTTGTTCCCATACTTGGCGTGTGACATAGTTTGGTGCTTACTTTCCCTCCATGTTAAAGTACAGTTGATGTTTCAAAGGCGAGACCGATTGCATTGCAAATGCTTGTTATTTTTAATTTCTGTAATTCAAAGTAGCTAGGTTTGATAGCCCTGTGGAGTAGGCTGAGGGGACAGCCTGTAGGTATCATTGGTTCTGCAGGTGCAGTGGAACTAATACCCCAATTGTGGCTGTTTTGCTATCCTTCCTGGCATGCACCAGTGCCCATGGCACTCTTGCAGTGCCATTGTTGCTTTGGGCTCCAGTAATTACATAACGGAAGGAAAAATTGAAGCATAGGAAAAACCTTAGCTCGGACCACTGGGGAAAAAAATAGTAGGGAGAGGGATGGGTGCAGATGGATGCCCATGTTTTTATACTGAGGGCAGAGTAGACAGCCGCTGGCAAGGATGAAGTTAGTAGTTATCATTAGTGAAGCAGGTCCAGTGGCACTGGGGCCCAACCGTATGCACAGCCCAGTAAATCACAATTATGTCTGTCTTACTTTACAAGAAGGGCGTCGGGGCTTGTATGACTTGCTAACATTATTGCTAAGGGCACCCTTGCTGCAGAGAGTAGGGCAACATGTGAGACCTATTATTATTAATTCACCTTTCTCAAAAGGGACAGGTCAACTGTTTCAAGATCGGGATAGCCAGGCATTGTGGGGAGGGCGTGAAGAAGGAAGAGAAGGCATCATCCTACTTGGGACCGCAGCTATAACAGCATTTCTCTTTTATAAGCCTCCCATTTAGAGTGGATTATGAGTTATAGAAAAAGTACCCCAGAGACCATCTCAGAAGCCATGCCACTCCCGCACCCCCAGTCTTTGTCATAACGGTTTGGAGGGTGCTCTTACTTCAAAACCTTTTGTTCAGGCGGACTCGGAGCAAAAATGTTTGAAGACCATGGCTCTAGTCTAAGGCTTGGAATGTGCCTTAACCTCTTCTGTGCCCATGACGAGATAGTCTCGTCATGGAGCACGGTTGCGCTGTGCCCATGACGAGACTATCTCGTCATGAACCCCGCCCGCTAATGTAACGCCCGGCACAGGAGGGGGAAAGGGCGTGGCACTGAAGGGGTTAATGTGGTCAAAATAGCCTTGATCCTGCGCATGTCCTCACAAGCATGGATTTTGGCACGTATATCAGCACAAGTATTACATTTGTGATAGACTAATAGGAAATTAATTTGTATGCAGATGATGTCCTTTTTTGTCTGGGATCACCTAAAACCTCCTTTCCAGAAGTAAGGAAACAATTGGAATCCTTTGAGAGTGGGTTAGGTTATAATATTAATGAACAATCAGAAACATTTAATAGACCGCCCCCAAGGAAGAGGTCCGGGACTGGGAACAAGCATTTCCCTTCAGATGTGCCAAGCGACATATTACATTTTAGGTGTTAAAATCACCCCTGAGAGAGCAGGTTTTTTAAGGGTGGTTGTGAAATGGTCTTGGACATGTAACATGACAGCATTGTCAAATCTTTTGAACAGTGCAAGGATGGCTTTCACATAGATGAGGGGAAAAAGGCTAAGATGAGCAGAGGTTTAACACAGGGTTTTACGCCTCAGATTTAAGCAGGCTGTCATGAGGATGGGAATTTCACTTGAAACCGTTCCAGGGGTTTGTCCAACATCCTATGTCTCCTGCGCTCAAGGGCAATGGGTCTCTTGGTAGGAGGGGTTGAGTTTTCATCGAGAGAAATGACAAACGCAGTACATGAAGGGATTACTTTTTGGATGAGATCTGAGGGGGGTGATTGTGTTAAACTAGAGCCTGTAATATGTTAAATGGGTATAATGAGGGGGGGGGGGGAAGAGTCCTTCCTTCCTATAGTTTTTGTCACCCTTAAATAACTTAGATTCCAGACCCTAACATTAAGGAGGTCTTCTTCGTTTGGAAGATATGTAACATGGGATGTTATAGGGTCTGTTTGGAAAACTTAAATAAAAAGATATTTGATTTGAAAAAACCTTGATTTGATCGCAGGAGGGTGTGTATTTTTTTTTATTTTTGACCAGAGCACAATACATAATGAAACCAGTCACATCCAGATAATTTAGAACTAGTACTACAGCCCTAGGTTCTGAACAGAATTGATTATGGTAATGCATTCCTAGTTGGTCTCCCCAAGTACAGATTGGCATCTTTGAAAAGCAGTATTACATGCCACTACAAGATTGCTTGTTCGAAAATACCACAGCGATCATACCATTGTGCTAAATGACCTCCAGTGACACCCTTTGGAGCAAAGATTTAAATTAAAATTATCGATATGACCTAAGCATGCCTAAATATCTGGCAAGAAAGATCACTATCAATGGCGGCAAATGCACTTCCAGAAGCAAACGAAAACTAGCATTATGATTGGCCATTTGTTTAACTGGACACTGTTTTTTTGTGTGCAAATACACCTTCTTTAGCAAATAAACCTTCCACACTATCTAGAAATCCCTTATGAATTTCCCAAAATTTTCATTGGAGTCTTTGCTTTCCATTGTCCCTTGCTTCTTTCTATAATGTCAAATTGAGTTTCGCAATTACTTAATTTCTAGTTTGTAAAGCACTACGCTGCCCAGAAAGCCTGATATGCATGCTATTAAAAAGTATAAGTAAGTAGTTATGTATAACCATGATTCGTTAAACCCCTCATGGAGATACTTGCTTAGGAGTGAGTGGCCCCTAGTTCAGATCAATGCCCAGAAGGATAGGTGGTGGGAGGAGGATTGGGTCCACCTTTTAGGGTTTTTGAACTGACTTTCTCTGATGTGCTTCCGGAAACAAATTTGTATATGATCTATTATAAATAGGGCTCCCAGTTTTATGGTATTTATTTTTTTGCCATTTCCGTCTCTATTTATCCATATTTATTTTGGGTTTTGTGGAAAAATTAAGTTGAAATTAGTATATTTCCACATTTATTTTAACCGATTAAAATATGTGCTCATGCTTGAATGTCTTCCAGGTTTCAGTGCTGTGAGCACCCACAGAAGATAAATCAGTGTACTTATATGAAAATATGCACATTTCTGTATCAATCTTTTGCATATCTACTGCTGTTAAAGGGTCTTTACTAAAATGTATTTCTTCTTTTAACCCCCTTATCTATCAATCCCCACATACATTGGCCTGGTAGTCCTGGCATACATTATTTAGAATTACTCAAAAAGAAGCCCAATTTCCGTTTTTATCCACATTTAAAAACAAACACAGAGAAGAAAATAAATGTTTTCTGTCTGTATTTATCTGTAAAAATGAGTAAAAACGGAAAACAGGGAGCCTTAATTATAATGGAAGGGCTGGTAGTCCTGGTAAATGTATCCACGGGGAGGCTAAAGTGCCTTTGTTTCTCTGTTCACATGGGGCAGTGGATGCTGACTCTGTATCTTTCTCTCCATAGGGAAGTCCTCTCTGGCCCTGCAGTTCATTCGGGGAAACTTCTGTGAGGATTATGAACCTACTATTGAGAACAGTAGGTATCCCATATGGGTAGATGGAGGAAGTCTCCTCAAACCACCAATGCCCCTCCTTCCTCGCCAACATTCAGTTGTGCCCCTTTTGGCCCAGGCCCTACTTTCTCAAACTTCACCGAAATATGTACCTTTTGAATGCATGAGGTAAAATGTCCATAGTGTAGCATCTGTGTATGACTGACCTGTACACGAAACGCCCAGCTTTTAATATCTATTTGGATTGGTGATGCCATATCTTTATCTTTGGTATTCTCACTTCTGATGAATATTTGGTGTCCTGCTTCGGACACCTGCCTTGGACACTTGTTTGGGAGTGGGGTTGGGTGGGTGGGTGGGAGACAGGCTTTTTATTTCTATGTAGTGGCTTGAAAACTGATTGACAGTTTTTCCCCCTCCCTCTTTTTCCAACCCCCCCCCCCCTATAGCCTTTAACAAAACCTTTAAAATTGGAGAAGACGAGTTTCAGATGACGGTGGTGGACACAGCTGGGCAGGTGAGGGTTGCACATTACAAGCATATGTAAAATAATGCTTCTTACTGGAGTTTTCATCTGGCAACCCATTGTCATCCGCTTTGTTTTCCCTTCACTTTCCTGGAAAAACTTAGCTCGGTGGTAGTTACTGTTCTGTATATTAGCTATGTCAATTAAAATGTACTAATCTCCTAGAGTAGCAAAGGAGAAATGACGTTCGGTCCGGTCTTAATTATTGTGATATGTGTAGGATTTGTGGGGTGTCTGTGACATAGTGATGGAGGCACTAACCGGTGCCTTTGATATTTTACTGTGGTAAATATCAAAGGCACCTACCTGGTGTTTTTGCAGCCAGAGATTTTGCAGTCATAATTGTGCATAGCTCTTGACATAGAATCCATGCTTATCTTATCAAACTCTGAAATACATCCCCGTTTCTTTTGTCTGTCTTGTTCATGTCTGATTTCTTGTCATGTTAAGGGGATTGGAGCCCATTTCCAAATGTGTGGGATCAGATTGCGCTATGCTTAAGTGTTGCGAAAGGTGGGTAAGCCAACTAGAGGACATGGGAGAAGCATAATGAATGTGTAGTAGTTATGGGGGGTGTAATTTGCGTTTATCAGAATTTCACACAATTTTGGCAAAATTGACGCTAGTGTGTATTTTGCACCAAAAATATAGCGCAAAATGACAGATTCGCATATCGTGCAAGAGTGCATTTAAACACAGCACCGCAAACAGTAGCTTACCTGCATTCTGTTTGCTGCAAATATTTGCCTCCGCACATAATTGTGCAAAGTGGAGTAGTTTGAGGAATTATGTGTAACTATTGTACACAGAAATCCCCAAATTATGCTGCGTAATTTACATTTTGCCCAGGCCTATAGTAGTTTGTGCTGGACAACAACCTGCTAAATACTAAATTATTAATGTTGCTACTTGCTTCTAGCACTAATTTCCTGGTTTAATCCAACCTCCACATACCAAGGGAAATTGGTGAGGGCCAGTTATTTTGTTGATGATAAAAAAATTGCTTGGTGGGATACACTTATCTGCTATTCCTTCATTTTTGCTGAAACTTGTGGCGTGTGCAGCTCACCAGGGATGTTGCTTGGTCATCTACGCCTTTGTTCGGTGGGCTTTGGTAATAACTCCAAAAGTCCATAAACCGCATAGTCTCAAAATGCACAACCTTCTTTTAGACTCCTCAAGACGATATGACCATTGCAAAAGTTATTTTTATTATTTGAAATATTGCACCTGTTAAAACAAAATAAAAAGAAATTGTCAGCAGCAAATCTATTTTGCAAACGTGTTTGCTTCCTACAGAGAACCACATATCTGCGTTTGGGAGTATTGGATTTTGAGTGGTTGCCAATATACTCTTGCACAAGCGAGTGTTGGCATTGTTTTTGGGTTTTGGTAATAACTTATCTTTTATTTCTTTCTCAGGATGAGTACAGTCTGCTACCTCCTGCGTTTGTCCTGGGAATTCATGGCTACATCGTTGTGTACTCGGTTGCCTCACAGAAGAGGTACGTCCCTGCATGTGTGGGCAGTGCCAAGGATGTCGTCAGTCTATATTGACATGTGATCAGCACCCTTTGCTTATACACAGCTACCTGTGAAGAAGTACTGATGCTTGTAACAGCTACTTAGGGGAAACCTTATGTAATCCTGCTCACAGATGTGAATTCCAGAGCGACAAACAATACCTTGGCTCCCAACAGTTGGGAGAGGAAAGTCACTTAGCTGACCTGCTAGTTAGCACATCACACCAAAAGCAATCAATGTGCCAAATCTGTACTCTAGCCTACCACAGCTGTTTTCTGTGTAACACAAATCTGTTTGCCATCTGGCACTCCATGTAGGATTTCATTGCTTGGTTCTGTCCGTTCCCCCAGATTGTGTGTATTGCTTGAGGTGGCTAGAGTAGGATTCCTTGTTAAAGTTCCATCCTATATTCAAGGCCACTGGAATTATGCAACAGGGGAGGGTCAAATTATGCGGCAAGTTTGAGTAAATTATTGCAGCACGGAAAGGCAAATTATGCAGGTCATTTTGTGATAGTATTCCTTCATTATTTTGTAATTTGTATAATTGTTAACACTGTCTGGGCATTGGTTGCACCGTATTAGTACTAGTTTAACACCCAAATATAGCAAGAGGCAACAGAAATGAGACCAGTCAACCTTTGCAAAGGGCCTTCCACTGCACGCAAACACATGTTGCTTCATTTTTAGTAACTTTTTGAACCGTTTGAGCTAAAAATGATATTTTTGTTTAAATCTGCAGATTATGCAGCAGATGATGCAGTTATGGGGCCAATGTATAATTATGCACACAAAAAAAACGCTGCTTCCTCAGTCGCATAATTCCAGTGGCTCTTGCTTGTATGTATGTAGCCCCTAAATTTGTTGGATGCTACGTGGGTAAATGGCAGCCTGAATTGTCTCTCCCATCCCATTAAGTTGCAATTGGCGGCAACTGTACTGGTTCCAGCAGGTTAAGGAGTGATGTGACAACCAATCAACTCTCTGGGACCAACTGGCTTTGCCAGTGATTTTTGCTGATGCTGTTAAGTATTTGAGGGACAAAATTAGGCATGATGGCGTTGCTGCTATTGCCACACCCCTACAGAATAATACATGCACCACTTTCCCTTTTTTTTAATTATTTTTTTATTATATATTTAATAGGCCTCTTAATATTTTACCGTTTCAAGATGGCCATTACACTGGTTCTAAATGTAGTAGCCCTGCTGGAATTTGAAATCAAGAAAGGACTATTTACAATAACTCTGTAAGATTGGACACCCACTGCTATGTTTAGTTTCTTTTGTGGCAGCATATGCCCGCTGTATTAATATAGCAGCATGTTTCATTTTTTACTTGTATTTTAATTTATATTACATATATTGTTGAATCAATGTTTTTTGTTTTTTTGCGGTTTTGTCAAACGATAAATGCAGAAGTGAGTCAGTCTATGGATGCATGAGTGCAAAGATGAGTAACATAGTGCATGTATAATGACTTATTGTGTGCCTAAACCAATCAATGACGCACACAAAAAATATTTAAATTTATAAGCCAAACTTATTTGCTTGTTTTTTGTTAGAATGCTTAATGAGTGCATGTGTATTCCAGTTGCCTCCTTCTCATGCTTCTGTTTCTCTCCCGCCCCCTGCCTCTTTTCCATGCTCCCCTCTCATTCATTCGTGTGATTCTCTCCCCGCTCCACTTTGCTGGCTCTTGCGCTTGTGCTTCTTTACCCTTCCTCTCCAACCAAATAAGAGTAATGAAACAGTCATTGGCGTTTGTCATTTTGTCGAAAATGACACATCCTTGTGGCCGCATAATTATACTTATTTTTTTTCCTTTATGCTGTACAGCATCTGCTCCGATGCTGTAGAGCATGAAAAAAAGACAGTTGCAGAGCCAGGAGATCTCTACGGCAAGACCTGTTGGCTTTGCCAGTGCTTTCTTGTTTCTTTAGTTTCTGCTCACCAGTGAAATCAACAAACCACCAACAGGCACAGTGAAGTATCAGTCCTGCACAATGCTAGTCTTTTGAGTAAAGAAAGTACTGTAATCACGTTGCTTAATATTGCACCTTACAATTAAGGGCATGCAATACAGGGCTAAACTCCTGCCTGTGATTATCGGTACTCCACTGTACAGTGCCTTCCCCTTTACTAACTGAGTTGCTCAGGGTCTGTGATCTCTAGTGTCTAATCAAGCACACAGGGCTAGGAGCAGCTGAGTAGCCTGATCACCCCAAAAATATATATCTCAGTACAGTGATTGTCTTTCAAAAGAAGCAAATACTTTCATCATGCAACAGAACTACATGTTTGCAATTCAATGTATGGTAAGCGCATGGTTATGCTCTCCGATACGGTCTGCTGTGTCTGGGTGCTGCAGACATCAGGAGCACGCTAGGCTTCTCTTCCTTGACAGTCTCCTGAAGGGCCAGGCACACTAGTTCCCTCCTCAGCAGGCAGGATTGATTGACCCTCTATTCCTCCAGCTGAAAATAAAGACTTCAGGGAATGTCCCCTGTTCTCTTGGAATGCAAAATTAGACCAAAACCAGCCCTAGAAACTTAGCAGCTCTTCAAGTGCTCTGCAAAGCACTCCCTTCCAGAAGAACGTGGTGCTAGAAGAAAGTGGGGTGTTTTGGATTCAATTTCTCTATGGCGGATGTGGATCCACTGTCTCAAAACTTCAGAAACCGTTTGATTTGATTCTTCTTTCAAGTGTCCTTCTCAGGCTGCTCTCCAGGCACATCTTTTGTGTAAAGTGATGTTCTCACAGCAGGTAGCACTGGGGTGATCCCCAAGAAGGGGCACCCACCACAAGGGCACAGTGAAGTTGGAGACCTGGCTAGCTTCATCCCTTCTAAAGCTGTAATCTGGGAAAGACAAGATGGCAGGCCTGACCTCGAGATTTCCTCACCTGAGCAACCGAAACAGCAGTCCCTTCCCTTAACCCCTACCATCAACCAAACTGACAGTGCTCAGGATGAACTAAGCAGCCACTTGCCTGCAAATCGTTATAGAACTTCTAAAGGCTGTTCTGTCTCCCTTCTCATGGCTTCAGTGTTCGAATCCCCACTCTCCTGTCGAAGACAATACACTTCCACTGTGTGGGGAGCCTGTCCTCATCCTCCATCTTATGCCACACACTCAAAGCCTTACTAATACAAATGTACTGCACACCTACTATATTCAGACACTGGACATGCACATGGAGTGACAGCAAAAGGTTCTAGAGAATACAACAGAATAACTTAAAACCAGAATGGTAGGTAGGCCGCACTCTCATTGAGAGACATAAAGTGCTGTTGAGACTAAGGATTCATAAAACACTCAGTTCTGCCAGCGCCACTTAGCCCAGTACTGCGACAATAGCCATTCATCCACTATTAGGACACACTTCGCACTCTGTCCCAGATAACGGCACAGGTCCTGGATGTAAAATTTTCAGGAATGGGCTTGGACCTCTGCTCACACAATAGATGAACGTCAGAGCCAAGATAAAAGTTAAGATAAAACAAAAGACTCCCATATACCATGCGGGAGACACTTAACTTGAAACTATGCAGATAATTGTGTGTATGTGGCAGGTGAATCAAAATCAGATTTTATTCTGAAATACCTATAGTTGTTGGAAAGTGAGTTTGCTGCAGCCTTTTAGTAGCTCTCAGAAAAGGGAAGAATTGCAAAAAGTGTTCCCATACCTCTGCGTGCACACTAGCGTTCTGCTTGTGGTGAAATAAAATGGTATGCATGGATCTACTGCAAGAACCAAAGGCCTCTCTGCCTTGTGAAATCTGTGACAGTTTCTTGTTGTTAAAGGGACGGAGGATTATTACAAGTCACGAAACTACAAGTGTTGAATACCTCGAGCTATGTAGCTCAGCGGAAATAGTATTTGAAGTCAGGCATTCTAATAATCCCGTTTGTATATATCTTGACCCTGAGCGAACATATCGCTTGGTAAAGCACTGCCCCCTTTTGTAACTGATG
Source organism: Triturus cristatus (assembly GCF_964204655.1). NCBI lineage: Eukaryota > Metazoa > Chordata > Amphibia > Caudata > Salamandridae > Triturus > Triturus cristatus. The sequence goes on along the minus strand of NC_140586.1, from coordinate 50,248,169 downwards.
ACTGTCTCCTTTGTACCTTTTTGGCACTACAAGAATCATACCAAGTGCAAAGCTGCTCAGTGTTGTGTCTCTGATGCACAGCATCCTAGTGCTATACAGAAGGCTATTCGTGGTGGTGGGATGTGTTAGTTCAATTTAGCAATTGTTGTTTTCTTTCTTCTTCCAGCTTCATCATTGCTAAATCTATCTTCTCCAAGCTGCAGGACCGGAGAGGAAAGTGTTTGTAAGTATCTCTGTCTCCAAGGCACACGTATGTAGAGTAACCACTCTTGGTGCAGACCTCTCCTACCTTTCTCATCGCTTTGCAACTTTTTTTTGTCGCATCTCTGGACTCAGGAAGCACCCCTCCACTTGTTGCTCTGGGCTATTGACTCAAGCGGGTGCATTTTCCCGCCCTTTCTTGTTCTATTACACATCATGGAAGGATCCCTCTGCTTAAATGAATCTCCCCACGGTGCTGTAGACTATCCAGTGCATCTCTCCAGTTTTTCCACTCAAGCACTCTTGCTCCTATTTTCTCTGAATCCCTTTGCTTTCTCTCTCTCTCAGAATGCCAATTGTCCTGGTTGGGAACAAGACAGATCTTCCTCCCCACAGGTAAGTCGCCCTTTTGGATTTAATATTCGTGCCCTAATCTTGTGTGCACTGTGTAGTAATCTCACGTCTCTGTTCTGTCTTATGCAGTCGGGAGGTCCAGGTTGAAGAGGGGCAGAAGTTGGCTGATGCCTGGGGTGCCGCCTTCATGGAGTCATCTGCCAAAGACCCCGAGGTATGCGAGTGGGCTGTCATAGGGGTCAGTGGTTAACAGAGGGTGCACGAAGGGTCCTGCTTTCTGTTGATTAGTCTATAGAGCAGCGTACCCCAACTGTGGGTCGAGCTGAATATTAGTCTATAGAGCAGCGTACCCCAACTGTGGGTCGAGCTGATTTTTGGTAGGTCGGGGAAAGTCCAAGCAATAAATAAAGAGGTCCTTAAATTCTGTGTTTAGCGTGTCACATATGCTGTTTTTTTAAGACCGAGGCCTTTAAAACAAGGCTACGTCTTCTGACAAATTGCTGCTTATTCTTTTAACATGGGGATTGGTGACTGCAAAGTGAGAGGAGTTTTTTAAAGCAACTTATGTGACAATCTTGCTGGAGTATAGGGTGTGTGAAAGGAAAGGCGTTACAATGTTTTTTGTGCAGCACACCAACGTGAAAATACGTGTAAATTAACTGCATGCATTCAGCAGTTAACTCTTTAACCGCGGTGGAAATTCCGCCGCGGAGTGGGCGGGGCCGTGTCAGCCAACGGACGTGCGCAGCACTACAGAGGTAGTGCTCGCGACGGCCGTTGGCCGACGAATGCACGCAACGGGTTAAGTTAGGCACAGTTTTCTTTGTAATTCCAAAGTGTGCTGGAAACTCTTGATTCAAGGAAATCAAGACTCTTAACTTGATGATGCACAAATGATAGATATTGTCAGAAACCTGATATTCATATATTAACATTTGTGTGCCGTACATTTTCAGTAAAAAACTTTTTCTGTGCAAATTAAGTGGCTATTTTAGTGGAAAATGTGCTATCTGTGAATGACAGTGCGCTACCACACTATGCTTTAGTTGCATCCAAAAATCGTCAGTCTCCTTTAACCCCTTCCATGCTCATGACGGAACGGTTCCGTCATGAGCCACGGTTGAGCTGTGCTCATGACGGAACCGTTCCGTCATGAGCCCGCCCGCGCTCGAACCCTTCAGCACCGCGGCGGAATTCGCCCAGCGCTGAAGGGGTTAAAGTAAGGTGGCTTATGAAAGTTTGGAAAGTAAGGTTTATTTTCTGCCATCTAGTTACTAGACCCAGATTTGTCCTCCGCTTTACAGGTAGGGAAACTAAAATAGCTTATAGATTTGTCGAAACAGACTAAAATAACATCCTACTTTCCCTATTATGGTGAATTCCAACACCCCCCCCCCCCCCCCCCCCCCCCCGCATGTTTTGTATGTCACAGTCTTTTGTTTTTTGGCTTTATCATGTGGAAAGTCAACTGTAAATAGACAGAAATTATCCTTGATTTTGCTATAGATGATTGTGTATTCTAGACCGTCAAGCCTGGGAGCAGGCTTTGATTGGGTTTTTTCTCATTGATTTTCCAGCTTAGCAGAGCTGGAGTGCAGTAAGCTTTTTAGTTTCTCCCAGGTTGCAGTAAATCGATCTGTGCAACAGCTGTCCTCCTTAAAAACATCCGGCTGACCTGTATTCAGATTTCCTCCAAAACATTTGCATGTAGGTTGGTGGAGGGCTAGACAGGCTTCCAGAAGCACTGTACAACTTGGATGTCAGGGTTTCAGACCTAAATAATACTTTGACCACTGGAGTAGCCTTGTGACTCCTAAAAATTGGACTGGGTGTAAGTGGTTTGATTTAAGGGGGAAAATCCTAGCTGTTCAACTTTCATCCCCGGAAAAACTTTTCGGTCCATCAGACTCTTAAAACATTGAGCCTGGGGCCTCAAAGCAGGCTGCCAGCATCTACTCCTGCTGTCTCTACATCACTTACAAATTTGACAAATATCAGTCTTGGAGCCAAAGATCATTCTGCATAGATAATGACTCTGACTAAAACCTGCCTATGCCAAATGCCCTTTGAGTTTGGGGCTCGAACTTCAACTCGATAACGTTTATTCATTAGGAACAAAATGTTTGTGCATTGATATGAGATGGAGGGTCCAGTATTTAAAAAAGAAAAGGTGGAGGGGGGGGTCTGTTAACTCGCCAAAGAACACTGGATCTGGCATGAAGGATGGTGATCAGTACACTGCCCTAAACATTGCATGACGACATTGAGCAACTCTAGTAATGAGACTAACCAGACCTGGAGAGTAAAGGACACAAGACAATCAATGGAAAGCTTTGTTGCTGTTCATGATTGTGGATGCTAAGGAAGAAGATGGAAGGATGGATGAATAAATGAATGGCATAAGTGGAGGGAAACGTTTCTGTTGAGGATAATCTAAATTCACTAGTTGAATGCGAGAACGAGTGTACATCGATCTGGTGCCATGAGACTAGATGACAGGAATTGAGCGGTTTGCGGTTGAACTCAGACTGAAGCCCAAATGCACCCCATAGTCTGTGGTTCTTTTTTTGTTTTTTGAGGTAAGGGGGTACAGGTGGGGGGAAACCTACACAAAGTTAAAAACTTGACGAATCACTGAAGCACTGGGTCTCTTTTGCAGCACCAGCAGAAATATAGATGTAGCACATGCCCTCAAGTGGTAGTGTAATTGGACCTTTCCGTTCATCGGATATATTGAAATCTATTACTCCAAGCGCCCCGATTTGAAATCTAAAGTGTTACATTTGGAATAAAACTGGCATTGTGGATTGATAGAGGCTCTGGCTGTTGGTAACCTCTCAAGTTTAATCGGGTAAAGGAGGACATTACCACAGTTCCATACAGTTGGAGGTAGCAGCGTTTGTGGCGAAACTTGGTTTGCCACATGTTTAAAGCGGCAATAACGTAAAAGACTATAATAACCTGTCCTCTTGGCGGACCTGTTACTGATCTTGTAAGGAGTAAGTTAACTGACTGGATTGCTTTCACAGTCTTACTGATGGGTACTGACCTAAATCGTGCACTCTTTTGGACACACCACCTTGGTTACATTTCTAAATGTGTATTCCTTTTTGCAAAAGTTTGAGTTTTGCCCCTATGTCCTGATGTGAGAGCCAGGAGGCCCCCCAACACGTAAGGTTACAAATGGCCACTGAACCTTTATAGTACCATTGAGTTGGATAACAATAAACATCTGTTATTTAGTGCCAGGATGCCCACGAGTGAACGTGTGCTTTACAAATAAACATTATGTTCTACGGATTCTACCCGCCTGCTTTTAGAGAGTCCCATCCAACAACATTGAAAGATCTACAAATAAGACCTGTTCTTGTTGGATCCTGATCGATATACAGATTTTTGTTCAAGTTTAATTTGATGTCTGTCAATATAGATTTGTTTGAGAAGGTCTTCTGGATCCAAACACTAGATGGCAGGAAAATTTAAGGCATGTGAATCTATACCAGGTATAAAGCTACAAAAGCAGTCCACAATGGCCAGATTACTTACCAGTTGTTTCCCTTGGTTCAGATCCTTTCTTGACTGTTCTGTTCCTTCACCACAGACCACCCCACACCCCAGCCTTGAAGTTGTAAGCCGTTTGTGCCCCTGCTTAAGCCCCTTCCTGCTGATTTGATTTAATGCTGCAGCATATTCGCAAGTAGTGTAACGGGAAATAAACCTATAAAATGCACCAAAATATAGTTTGGTGTTGAGACCCCCTGCCCCCCATTTTATACTATGTACAGAGGATGATCGAGGGCCGCATTAATGGGAGTTGAACGGAGGGCCCTAGGAGAAGCAAAGCGTGAACATATAAAGGCTGGAATTGCACTTTATGAAGCAAGAAAACATGGGATAAATGCCAGCTTGCCCACATGTGTGATCCTAGACAATTGTTTTATTTCACTTTACCCAGAGACATTTTAAGGCATGGACAAAGTGGGCTCTAGGGCCACCTGATAGAGCCAGCTCTGTTCTGAAGAGTCTTGCCCTGATGAACTTGAGTAATTCTTAAACTTATTATTTTAATTGGCATTTTCCTTTAATTTATTTTTAACATTGGTGTTGTGTGAGAGTCTATTACAAACCGTGTGTGAGAGACTATTACAAACATTTTGCAGAGAAATGTGTTTATGGTTCGTGCAGAATCCATACAAAAATAGTTTCTTTTAGATCACAACAGGACCTCACACGTGAGAAATTGGAGGGTGTAGGAGAATATTTGCAGTACTACTAATGACCTGCTGCTGTGTTAAAATTTTGAAAACCCATGTCACTATCCTTTATTATTTGCTGCAAACACATTTAGAATTTTGGCGAGCGCACCTGTCCACTGTCAGTAACCTGGCCAAATAGGGCATGAAAGAGCTGAAATTCAACCATAAATTCAAAGTTGTTCCAAACAGGGGTCCCAAAAATGTTTGTCCCAGGGCCCCTGAAATCCTTAAAATGTCCCGGACTTTAATTTACTTTTTCTTCATTATCATATATGAGGACCTCGACATGCATGTCTTCAGTATTAGCACTGTACAAAATGTTCTCTTGCTTTTTATTTGCTAAACTATAATGTTATCTATGTGTAATAAGAACGCTGGCCACTCGGATGGTTAACAAAACAACTGACTTGTCTCTTAGTTCACTATTTGTAGTGTTGCCGGGTGGAGGGGGGAGCATGAATTTTTCTAAATCATCTTTACAAACTATCACCTTTTGTTACCTTAACTAAATCAGACCATGCAGTTAGTTAGGTGATTGTGTGTGTGTGTGTGTGTGTATGTGTATATATATATATATATATATATATATATATATATATATTCACTGAAAAAACCATAGGTTTCACACATGTTATAGTTAGCGGAAATTTTACTGATAAAAAACCAATGAAATTCCCCCGTTATAGTTAGTGCAGGCAACTATAACTCACGCGACCGCAATCCTCTGCTGATGCTAATACTGTATTCTGATGGATACATCTGCCAGTGGATTCCTCACCTTGTGAATATCCCCTGCGCCAGCAACATTCGGTAACTTTTGTAGCAGTCCACGCCGATGGGGTCGAAGATGACGTCACAGAGGCACGGATCCGCTCGCGACTCCACTGACGTCACCGGCTCCATAAGAAGACCTCCTCGGCGTGATGACGTCAGTTCCCTTTTTTCCGCGCCGACGACGCCAACGGATTTCGGGAATCGTTACTGGTAGCTTTACCTGTTACTTTGTGTTTATTCCGAAGTTTCTGTCTTTCTTCGAGAATGTCGGCAAGGAAGTCTGGTTTCAAGCCCTGCCATGAATGTGGCAAACACATGTCCATCACTGACCCGCATGACGACTGCGTTTGGTGTTTGTCATCGGACCACGATGTTGAAGGATGTTCGTGTTGCAGGAAGATGAGCTCGAAGGCTCTTAAGGAAAGAGAGGCAAAGCTCTTTATCGCCCGGATGAAGAGAAAGGAGAAAAGAGGTAGAAGAAGATCCAGGTCGAGGTCGAGGTCGGCTTCCAAGTCGACTTCGGGACATGCTTCAAAGAGCAAGAAGCATAAGAAGAAAAGGAGGCATTCGTCTCATCATAAGGCCTCGACGTCGAAGTCTAAATCACCTGCTCGGCGTCGAAGGGAGTCAGTGTCTCCTTCTCCTGTCCCGCCTTCACCTCTTGCTCCTTCTCCTGTGTTTTCTCCGGCTCCGGCTGATTCGCCGGTGCCGGCGTCTTCTCCGGCGCCGAGGGCTTCTCCAGGTCCTGCAGGTCCTTCGGCTTATTTACCCATGTCATCTTCCATAAATTTTTAGCTATACATATATTACAAATATTTTTTTTCCATAAAGACACATATGTCATCAGCAGAAGATTGCGGTCGCGTGAGTTATAGTTGCCTGCACTAACTATAACGGGGGAATTTCATTGGTTTTTTATCAGTAAAATTTCCGCTAACTATAACATGTGTGAAACCTATGGTTTTTTCAGTGAATTTGCAAGGTTTTTTAAATGCTAATTCCTAACTATAACGTGTGTGAAACCTATGGTTTTTTCAGTGAATTTGTACGTTTTTTTAAATGCTAAGTTATTTTACGCCATTCGTGGCGTGCGCGCCCACTTAACGCAGTTCGTTCCGTGCGCGCACGGTGCGCGCACAGTGAGCACGCGGTGCGCAAAGCGCACCGCGCGCCCACTTTACGCAGTTAGTGCCGTGCACGCACGGTGGGCACGCGGTGTGCTACGCTTACCGCGTGCCCACGTTACGCTAGATGGGCCATGTACGCACGATGCGCTTCGCGCACCGTGCGCACATGGAGGGCATATGATGCGCTTCGTTGTGAAAGGTAATATTTTAATTTTTCACATCTGTGATATGCCATGCACAAATGGTGCCCTTCAGGCAGCGTTTGCACATGGGGTGGGGAGAGTATGGATAATTTTTTTGTAAAAAATTTTTTTACCGTACGCGTACGGTAAGCGTAATCGGCGAAATTATCGAAAAAATTAAAATTCCGTTTTTGGCCTTGGGGGATCTTTGGGGACTCCCCCAACATGGCTAGGTGCTTAGGAGCTGTCTAAACAGCCCCTTTACATGTTTTGGTCCTTTGTTTTTTAATCCCCACTCAGAGTGCGAGAGAGAAAATGGCGGCCGCCGCTTCCTGGTTTCGACCGATTCGAATGTTTACTAAGATCTAACAGCCAATCAGAATCGCGCACGTCACCGTACGCGTACGGTAAGCGCACCGTAAGCGCACCGTAAGCTGGCTCAGATATATATATTGATTTAAAGGCTATTTTCTCAGAATCTACTGAACCGATTTACACCAAACCTACAAAAGGCTCTTCCTTGACCTGTAGACTACCTCTCTGCCAAATTTCAAGGAACTCTGTTCAGCCGTTCGGGCTGTAGCTGTGTCTAAAGGTCCTATGGAAAAATGCATGGGAAAAACGCGTTTTGGGACCCCCCTTTTATCTCAGCCCCCGCTTGACGAATCCCCCCGAGACTTTCAGGGTAGGAGCGGAGCGCAGCGCCCCACCTATTTTGAAAATTTTGCGAGGATTCGTCGACCGGCGCCAAAGTTATTCAAAATTGAATGTTGCGGTTTTCCTATGGAAACAGGGTCCTAACTATAACTACCTACTGGCGACCGCCAGTAGGTAAAATATATATATATATATATATATATATATATATATATATATATATATATATATATATATGAGAAAGCGAGAATATATGAATGCCATGTTTGTAATACATAAACCTGCCAAACCACCTTGACTGGCATCCTATTGTGACCAGGTGCTTTTGGTGGCATTGACCTGTGCTGCTCAGATTGCTCACCTGTAGGGTACATTGTGCTGCAGATCACAACGCCAGTAATTACACCAAGAGATCGGCGCAAATGCACAAGCAGGTGTGCCCCTAACAGCGCTTTATTCCTAACTTAGTCACACACACCCTGGCGCGGCTTTGACACACACCAATTGTATCTATCATGTAAATTACCTGGTGTGAGCCGGTGCCTGCTTCCTCCACCAATTCTGGTGTAATTTGCCTGTTTCCTCAATTCCGCAGTAATTGTTACCATCATAACCTGTGGCCGAGGATCCCAATTTAAACAAGATTAATAAATACTCTTTCAAGCCAAAGGACAAGGAACATTCATACTGGTTCTGTGTCTGTTATCTTCCAGATTATTTTACTACCACAAACGTTTCTATGGAATAGAGAATAGGGCCCGGATTTTTAGACTCTCGAATGGCTCTTACTCCAATGGTTTCTGTTGCAACCCTACTAAAAGTGGAGCCAGCGACTTATCACAATAATTATGTCCAGGTCTTTAACATTTCCAGCGTTTTTTTTTCTCTCCATATTTATTATTTACTGCAGCGTATTCTTATATATTTTGCGTTGTGTCAATCTGCATTTCTTCATTTATTTAGCAGATTAACGTACATTTGTGTTTGATAATACCATTAGCAGTCCTAGAAGAATACACTTGTATGAAACCCTCAGCATTATAGCTTAATAATACCTTTTTAGGTCTCGCCTGACCCAGCGCATGCGCTGGTCTGGCGAGACTTATTGAGAGGGCTCCAAAAAGTGCTACCAGGCCAGCCTGGAGCTACAGTGCATGTGCGCGGGTGCGCGCGCCGCGCTTACCCGGGATTACTTTCACTTTCGTGGCAGCACGGCCGCTTTGATGTTTGCTCGCAATCACTTTCACTTTCGCGGCTGCACGGCCGCTTTGCATAGCCAATAGGTCTCGCTTTTGGGACCTTATAAGTGTTTAGTTATGCAAATGTTACATGGCTAAACACTTATAAGGTCCCAAAGGCGAGACCTATTGGCTATGCCAATGCTTGTTTATTATAAATGTAAAACTCGCATGTCAGTTGTCTACCATGTGGGTGTCTGAAAGACTTGGCATACAGATTCACCCAAATGTTTAAAAAAAAATAGACCGAAGGCTTATGCTTGCTGTTTGTGTGTGTGTGTAGAAAACGGAGGGCCTTAAAACTACCATATGGTTTTACTTGATACCACAGTGAATTATCGTACTAAATCAAAAATCCAGCGATATGGGGACCTTTTTACTTTTAAAAAGTTATTATACAGCTTGCTAATAAGACTCCGCTACCCTATAGTTAGTTGGGAGTAGAGATTATCCCCATATTTGAAAGGGGCACATGGAGTAATTCATAAAACATTCAGCCTATTAGGATTTTGTTACCATTTAAAAGCTATATTGTGTAATTTCTCCAAACAAGGTTAGAAAGGGGAATGAACTGGTTATGTCCTCTCTGCATTTCAGACATGCTTTCAGAAAAACCTCAGGATATGGGAGGAGGCCTTTTCAATTTTTTCTTTTGATCGCAAAATATGGAACTCTTGGAGGGGAATCTCGGCCTGCTTCGAGTGCTTTCCACATCATTCGAGGAATTAAAGCTTTTGCACTGTTTAGAGAGACTGGGTTTCCTAGTTATTCCTTACAGCCTGTCCAGTCCCCATGTCCATTCACTTGAAGTTTTGGTTACCACCGACCATTTTGCTGGTGCTCTATTTGAAGACCACTGTAAGCCGTTCCCGTATTCTAAAGTGGTTTGCTAATTTCCGTCCTGTACACGATTATAAATAAGAAAATGTCTTTGTGGACTTGAACAACACTGGTCTCTCAGACCAAATATTGAACTGTAACAGATTAGATTAGAAAATGAGTCAAAAGTTGTATTATGTAGGTAAGAGTCCCGTTAAGTAATCTTTCAAATTGCAAAACCAAGTGCACAACGTTGTTATAGCCCTGATTTGGGGGTGTGAAGGTTATCTCCAGATGTGGAAGGAGGGCTTCCATATTCCGTAAATGTATGTGAGGCCATGGGTCTACATGCAGCCCCACACTGGGCAGAAGTTTGAGGGTACATTGACTCCAGAAACATATCTATAATTGAAACCGTTTTTTCAAATGGTTATTTGGGCTTTCTTGGGGCATCCTTGTTTGGCACTTATGTTTAGATCTTGGGCATGATAAAATTGTTGGGGGCACAATGAAACGAGCATCACTTTGGATCTCAATTTAGAAAGTACCAGTATTTGGGCTTTGAGATCCTTTTTAAGGAGCTTTTTTAGAATTGTTATATCAACTAACTTCTATGATCGATCAGTGCTGCAGTTTGGTGTAGTCTAATAGAATTTAGCATCTGTCATAAAGAGTCAGTTTCCCTAAATCAACAGAGTGCCATTGATGGCTTAGATGCCCCATACTGTACAAGGATAAGTCACTCTTGCACCAATTTTCGACGTAATGCGCAAGTGAGGATTTGAAAATGGAATGGAAATATTTTCACAAAGGACTTCTGCGTCATGTTTCACCACTACATCTTGGCAGTGACCTCACTTAAGAAAATTGGGGAGGGATTTGATTGCAGGCTGCCTCCGACAGCAGCGACCTGTGGGATTGTTGTCTGCTGGGACGGTGTCCTCGTCCCACAACTTGAAATGTGGGTTACACGTTCATAAACTTGGCACTAATAACGACCAGGACAGCAATTGATATGAACTAGAAATCGTCTTGTGCCCTCACAATAACAGCATGGCTTGGTAAAATGGGCCCAAATAGAGATTATAGCTTCACAGGAGAAGTCTGAGCCCTACGTTAAAAAAAAGACCAAACAAAACCATAGCGAGTCATTGGGACAAAACACTACTTGGTTTTTCTGCAGCCCCCTCTAAAACACGTGTGATTTTATAGCTCTAAAGTTTTGCGACAGTTAAACATTGAACAACTAACTTCTAGTGCACTAGTTAATATAGCGCAAAAGATTTAGCATTGCTCTGCGATGTTACACCCTCTGACATTCTGTTCATACAGGCATGGCTTGGCTCCTTCTGCTCGGTTAGCCACGTTTCAGTACATCTAACACTTAAGCAACCCCTCAATGCTTCCTTTATTGGAATCACTGCAACACAACCTGCAAACTTAAACTACACATATGACCCTATTGCAGTGGTTCCTAAACTTTTCGACCTGTGGCTCCCTTGACCTAATTGGAAGATGGCCGTGGCTCCCCACCATTTTTTTACTGGTGGGGGGGATGTAAGCCCGACCTCGGGAGTACTTTCAGTGTTCTCCCTGGAATTAATTGGGATGAAGCCAATGAAGGTTTGTAAAAAGACCGACTACAAGCGCAAGAATGCACTAGTAAAAGCTCAACAAAGGGCAGCTATATGCATGCCTGTTCTGTGCATTAAAGGAAGCTTGCATCGTTGCAACCTCTGCTGTATCTGTTTTATGGTCCGTTAATGACGCTTTGTGAAACTTTCAGTTATGAAAAAGCCTGCTAAAAGCATCTTCTTGCTGCTGCATTTCCCCTTCAGACATTCTTTTGCTTCCCTCTCTCTGCCTTCATGTCCTGCTTTCCTTCTCTCCCCCTTTGATTGCTTCACACTTTGTTTTACTCCTGTGTATTCCTTATTCCCCCTTCTGCTTGCCCTTGTTTTCTCAGACTGATAGTATTGGTGTCACTTTTAGTTTCCTGTAGTTCTGATCCCTCTCTACGCACTCATCTTCCCAGAAATAAAACACATGTGGCCCAGTCTCCGGCCCACCTCCGGCTTGCTGAAAGAAAAGTACATTTATATGCGTCTGCTTTTATGTAATGGGCTCATAAATACACAGATTTGTGCAATGTTGCTGCGATGCCCCGCTACAATCAGGGCTCCTGGAATAATGCAGCCATGAAAGGCCAGATTATAGGGCAAGAAGGGGGGCATATGCGGTAAACATGTGGAACCTCTTTTCATTACAAACCACCTCTACAGAACATTAAGCATATTTTATATTCATTATGTATGTGTCTCATTAGGAGGTTTGCTGGGACTGAAGAAAAAAGAGCATAAAAAGATGCAACATGTTTGAGATTCTTTGATACTCCAAGCACCTGTTAAAATACGTGCATTAGTAAGAAGAGTGTCAGTGACGTAAACATGGGTTTGTGTTAATACGTTAATAAACGTAATCATGATAAAGAGGTAATCACTGACCCTCGCCTGTCCCTCGCATCTTCCATTGAAGTGTTTCAGGTTTTTGTTTCCTGGTGCAGACAAAAGCCCTCCCACAGTGCATAAGATGGGAATGGTCACACCCTTTGGGCAACATTTTCAGCTCTTTAAAAGATAAATTACAGCATCAGCGGCGCCCCTGGCTACTCTTAACGGCGCACCAGGGCGCCGCGGCGCACAGTTTGGGAACCACCGCCCTATTGTGTCACACACTTTTGGGAGGTGAGATGTTTCCTTTGGTCTCCTAATTGGTAGCCCATTGGTTTATTTACTCACTAAATATGATAAATCACCATTGTTATTTTAAGAGCTCTCCGTTATATAACATGTAATACCTAGGCAACTGTACCAGAATCCAAGCCAAACCGAGTTAACTTTAATTCAATTTTAATTATTATACTTTATTTGCATAATTGGTTAGCATATTAATAAGCATGGTACTGATAACACAGCGTCTTGAACAGAGTATTCTGTCACACAAACGTATAATTTGCTACAGATCAGGTGTCTCCAACCAGTCTATCATGAGCTACCAGTTGTTCAGACACCTTCGGAGCAGCTCACACCCTCCAGTTAATTTTTAAATAAGCGCTGGGTCACATTTTCCTTCTAAAGGGAAGGGTGTGTTTATTTTTCATTATTAGCATCAGGCTGCAGATAGCAGAGCTTGATAATGAGCAGTGCTCAATCAGATTTATGGGCTGGGGCACAGAGGTGAAGATCTGAATGCTTTTAAATGGGAGAAAATTATATTGAAAATTTACCATAATGATTAAAATACTCTTCATTTTAATTTCAAAGTGTTAAATAGCAGGCCTCTTGCTCCCAGTGGCCAGTAGACCTTGTGCAAATTTATAACTAAAACATTTTATTTTTTTAAATGGGAGAAATTTAAAGTGAAGAAAAACATTTCTAACAGTAAGTTGTAATATTTCTTCACTTTCAATAAAGCCAGTTACATCTTAATGTTTAATCAAGCAAGTTTCTTCACTTTTAAATTTCTCCCCTTTAAACAAATGGCTGTATTTTTTTCTGTTTATAAATATGGCACCGTGTGTACAGACCTCTGGGAGCAAGATGCCTGGTTTTTAGGTCTCTGTTAGCGAAGGCTGCGCTTGCGCAGTCTCGCTCGCGAGATTTAATGACTTGGAGAAGAGGGGCTTGAACCCGCCCCTCTTCTCCATTGGCTGGCCTCTTGAATGCTGGCCAGCCATTGGAGAAGAGGTTTGTCTCTCCGAACAGGCCCCGTCCTTTTCGGATTCGGGGGCGTGTTTTTTGCAACTTTTCTAATTATCTCCTCCAGCCAATGGCAAGAGGAGAGAAAAGAAAAACACGTCCCCCGAATCCGGAAACGCCGCTGCCTTTCTCCGAGGCATTTCAGCTTCGCCTCGGAGAAAGGCGGTGGTGTTCTTGGCGTCCTCTCCCCCTACTGTTGGCTCCCGTGTTTGGCTGCTGCTCTGGTAAGGCAGCATTCGTTATCTAAAAATAGATACGGACCCATGCACTTGTTTCTTCCCGGAATCGGGTTTAGGGTTACATTTTTGTAGTTTCTCCGGAAAATTGTGGTTTCTTTCTTGGAAATATTTATTGATCCTCGTTAAAATGAATGCAAAGCTCTATTCAGTTGAGGGAAACTGTCGACTCTGCAGCCCAAAGAAGTTTAGCTTGCCTGACCGCCTTCCTCCTGTCCACAATTTTTCTTTGATACTGCTTGTTTAATTTTGACAGCTGTATTTGAAATATTGCGCCCGACTGGTATGAATGGGGTGTTGGAAGCAGGCGCTCAGAAGTGCCAGTGCTCGCCCGGAATTGCCCCCAGTGTCCAAAAGCGCCTCTGGAAGGGGAGAGCCCGGTGCTTGGCAGGCACAACGCGAGTCTCGAGCATTGGCAGTTCAATGTAAACAATAACACATGAATCAGCCAGCCCCTGCTGCAGCCGTAGTAGAACACGCGTGAGTGATGTGGCCCAGAGCAGGAGGGGTGACTTTACACACGATTTCAACTCCTGCTTAGAAGTTTTCGTAGCGTAACCCCAGTGACGTGTCCCAAAATACCATGGGAGTTATTCTGGGAAAAAATTGAACTTTGAAAGAATTAAGTTCCGATTTGTTTTTTTTTTAACAAGCCCACTAAAAATCCGAGCATCCCGTGTGCCGTGTAGGTCTTGTTAGAAAGGACACACACGGTCCAGCACGCCACTGTACAGTTACACGTCTGAGTATTTTTTCTATCGACGGATGACGGGTCCCTTCGAAAAATTATTGCATCATCAAGCAAAAAAACGTATTCCATATACCCTTAAGCAAAGGGAATTGGTCAGGCATGTTAAACTGTGTTATAACAAAGTGTATCTATGGCTAATTTAATGAACAATTCTTTATACCTGTATGATTTCTTCCGTTCTTTAAAAATCGTCCTCGGCTGTGTAAATAAATGTATTTTTTTAACTAGAATAAAGGGCGCATCTTTTTTTCTTATTTGCGTGTGGCTCATGTTTTCAAAAACTCGACATGATTCGATTATTTTGTGTCACTTTATTCATGATTGATGTAGCGCTGTTTTCTCCATTGGGTGATCCTCTAGGCGATCTTGTTGACTAAAATTGTTTTTCAGATTGTGGCTCCGTCTCCCTAGCACAGTTGGTCTATAAGAAAAAGACTTGCAACTCTACCTGTATGTCTTACTTTTGGCAGCTTACGTTTATTATGCTAAATCGCACGTTACAAAGCTGTTCGTACATATTTGTACACCGGTTTTCTCTTTGGGGCAGTATGTTTTCTATAGATCAGGTGTTTTAAAGAACACAAACCATGCTTCATGTGCAGGTCACTGTATATTTGGAATGCGTGCACATTGGGGGAGTAAGCAAGCAACTTCTCTTTTCTAAATCTGATAAGTTTTTCTTTGCTCCCCTACTTGAAAAAATGCAAAATATCACTTGTTCACAGAGCGCATCCACTAATATTGACATTCTGTGATATTTGCCATTGTAAATGGTCTTTTTCCAGGTGTAATGTGGACTTGTGACTGATTTGTGGCCTGTGTTCCACTACCACCTTTGACACGTGACTTACCAATTGTGGGGTTCTAGTCATGTCATGCTATTTTCCTTTTGACATTCATTGTAAATGTGAGTAGTGTAAACATCATGTACCCGATCCTACTGGAACTAACCTCGTTGCATGTACCTCCCTCCCTACCGGTTGTATCCTGTCTAGGGTCATGGTGACCCCTCAATCTCTTCTGTTCTTTCTGCCTAATATCTGAGAGGCTCCTCCTACTCAGTTTTGTTTTCTTTGTAAAACACCGTGCTGCTTCAGGGAGTTATGTCAGTAATGAGGAAGACTTTCAACCAGTCCTGATTGTTTTTTTTTTTTTGCTTTCAGCAAGAGCAATAAACATGTTGGGACTTTTCACTGTTATCTCACAACTGCTTAATTTGATCAAGTGGGGCCAACCAGTACTGATTTCTAGGGACCAGCTCTTATTTTTCCCCTCACAGACTTTGATCTTGAGCAGCAGAGAGAGAAATACAATAGCAGGGGAGAGAAGGATGAAGAGAAAGATGAAAGCAGTGCCAAAGGAAGAAAGCCGGGGGGATTTTTTTTTTTAAAAAAAGCACGCTCTTGATCTTGGTTTCTTTTTCCTTTTATTATATATTTTTTGCATATGAGAAACAGAGATTGGATTTCTAAAACGGTAATCTTTTTGGGTTGTATCAAGCATTTTACCCTTTTTTCTTATCTCTCCGATTCCCAAACACACAAATAAGAACGCTGACCAGTGTTTGTGCTCAAAATCTTAGTGGAATATAATTTTGAGGGTCAGGCAGTATTCAGGGCATACTTTTCAGGAAAGCATTCAGTCAAAATGGCATGTTGTTGACTGACTCTTATCTGTCCCCACATCCGCCCACCTCCTCATCTCTTTTTGGGGTGGACCAGCTGGACGAGATATGCCAGACAAGACAACCCAACATCTTCCTTCATGCTTGGATTAGACATTAGTTGTTTGTTTCCACCCATCATCACGATCCAAGTTACCACCATCGAACAATCATTTAACCGTGACTCTGAATCCTAGTTCACTCCCATATCATCAATTTGACAACTATACAATTCTTTATAGTTCTATGAACTCAGATGCCCTCATCCCAGGATTACAAAAGATGATGCTTTCAAAAACTGTGAAATAATGTTAAAATAATTCCTGCTGCTCGGTCAAGAGACCTATCATCAGCTAATCGTACTAACGTTTTTCCAAAGTGGAGCTATGTGAAAAACTGATGTGAATGTTTTTAGTGGCTTTTAGGGACAACAGTTCAAAGATCTGATTCTGAGAATATGCTGCTGCATATCTCTGTTATTTGTATATAAATCTCAAAAGCGTCTTTGAATATCGGACATCATGTAATCAGTAAAGATACTGTGGCAAAGAAGGGCGGTCTCCAGCTAGCCTTTATGTAACTCCCCTCAACCTTCGACTGAGTGAATAGAGGGAAATTATGGCAGAAAATGTTAGAAAAGGGTGTGGATGGGGCAATGGTTCATTTTCTGCCCCAGTTGCATGAAGATGTGACTATTTGCGTAAGATATGGGGCAAATGGGGAATTTGCACTATTTAGGGATAAAGTGAGCCTAAGGAGAATTCTGCTAAAACACACGTGATGGTAGTAGGTAACACACATTCCAGCCTGAGATTACATTAACGGTGAAAAACGTATGGATGTCCCGACATTCACCTATCTAGGCATTCCATTTGATCGCAAAGGCACATGGTCACATCTAATAAAGGTTAGAACATTTCGGTTTGATCAAACCATCGAGGTCCCTTTTAGTTTTGCTGGGAAATTGGATTCCAAACCTATGGATGCGATGATCAATATTTATGAAGTACGTTACCTCTCTGCTGTGACACTTGGGGTCCTGGGATATTGTGACATCTCAAAATTACAGATTAAAAAATGTTTCTGAGAAGGCGCCTGTCTATCCCCATATTTCTCTGCCACATGGAGCTAGGTCTTTGTACACAAGAAGATCGTATAAACTAGCCTCGCTTATGCTCTGGCACTCAATTTGGACCAAACAAAATAGTTTACTTAATCAAGAAATAACGAATGACCATCTATCTTTTGATTATGATCGTAGCATCACATGGCTGAGATACATTAAGGAGCCATGCTAGGGAGAATGGAATGTTTTGGCGAGCCGCAGAATATCACTACTGTCTCCAAACATCAGTTAAAACAGGATTATTTAGCCCTATGTAAAAGGCAGGAGAAGGTCTGGTGATGGGAAAGAAGAGGGTTGCCAGTTATCTACCATTAGTAACCACGTACTCACTGGAGTGCTATCTTTTAGTTTCCACTCTCAACAGTCCCAAAGATTTTATCTGGTGAGGTTTAGCCTCAACATAGCCCACTTTTTGGTTTCATACCCCAGCAATGCTTTTTCCAACTCTGCCCTTGAACCGTGCCTCTGTGACCATGCTGTACTTTTTCTTTTTCTGTAAGTTATTTGATTTTTTTTTTTTTTTAAATCTCACTGTTAAAGTCTAAGTATCAGGAGGTGTAGACCTGCCCTGCTTTACTTACAGATTTTGCAAAGTGAATATATTTGTCTGATTTAAAAAATCATCTATGTAGCTATGAGAAGGAGGAAACAAGTGGGGAAATACTATTTTGTCGTGATAAGGCCTGGTGATTTTTTGCAATTTTATGCAAAATGTTAATATATGTATAAGGCATTTCTGCAACCGTATTTAAAAAGATGAGATGGCTTGGCGGAGTCTGGAATGAAGGTAAGTGCCCTGTCCATAGTTTTAGATACTTATGCACACAACATACTTTTGTAACTTGACTTTAGGTCTCGGCTAGCGAAGGCTGCGCTTGCGCAGTCTCGCTCGCGAGATTTAATGACTTGGAGAAGAGGGGCTTGAACCCGCCCCTCTTCTCCCCTCTTCTCCATTGGCTGGCCTCTTGAATGCTGGCCAGCCATTGGAGAAGAGGTTTGTCTCTCCGAACAGGCCCCGTCCTTTTCGGATTCGGGGGCGTGTTTTTTGCTACTTTTCTAATTTTCTCCTCCAGCCAATGGCAAGAGGAGAGAAAAGAAAAACACGCCCCCAAATCCGAAACCGCCGCTGCCTTTCTCCGAGGCATTTCTGCTTCGCCTCGGAGAAAGGCGGTGGTGTTCTGTACCTATGCATGCACTCCGACCATCTCTGGAGTGACTTGTATTTTAGGCTGGCTCTTCACCGTTTGAGGCATGCTTCCTCCCCCACCTGTTGAGAACAGTCTTAGACGGCACCGCTTGCAGTATCCGGACAAGGGGCGAAGAGATGCGCTCAGAAACCGCGTCCATGTCCCATTTATAATCACAAATGAACACTTAACGCTGGGTATAAAGGTACCTTACAATGTACTATAATCTATTTGGTTACCGTCCTCGATGCTCCACTTGATCCTTGGCGACATTGTGGGAACATGATACATCCTCTTTTATATTAGAGGAAGCTTTAGATATATTTACTTTCACTCCAGCACCGCTAGATGCACAGTACTCTCAATAAAGTTCAATTGACGCTCCTAAGATGGCTGCCCTCCGCCGCATTTTAGCGTTTCACGTAACAACGCTATGACGATTTGCATTAATACGGAACACCAAGTAGGCATAACCACAGGGGCCAGAGCAGGGTTAGGATGTCCGCTATTTGCGCGCCACCCTTTTGTAAGTAGCGTCCTTATTCGTCTAAAATTCGACAGTTTATGAAGAGGCCGGTAAGATTGTATGACTTGTGCTTATGTTTAGATGTGTGCGGCTGCCCGCCTTTTGTTGATTTTATTTTTACAGAATCGAGCAACGAAGTGCTCATTTGTCAGACCCGTTAGCATCGGACCTCATTACCAGGGGGGAGTCAGGTTTGTGTGATGTCAGCCTTGAGTGTCATGCGATGTGTATCACACTACTACTGCGATGTCTTTCACGTTATGTGAAGTGTACCACCCTGACTAAGCTACTAGTATGACACTAATCTATCTATATTTCTTCATCGAGTACGTTTTTTCTCTGTATTGCTCGGTGGTCCCGGGATGATGCATTTTTCAACATTTGTTCACTGCTAGCAGCGGGGCTTCCAGAAGCGGACGTTTTCCATGTTTCGGTTTCTTTTTAAGGTCTGGGCTGCTTTTAATTATCTGGCCTGTCTTCCCTGCTCTCACGTTTTGAAAGACGTGTAAGGAAATAACACTAGAACGTTTTTCTTTGCAACATTCTTGAGAGAGGGGCTGTACCTCGTGAAGCACTGAGAGCCACCGAGTGCTGTTTGAATTTTAAGCTCGGACTGAAAGGGGTAAAGGGGCGGAAGTGGGTCAGAAGTAGCGATCAGTGCTCGCATTTGAGAGTGATTAAGCTATTGACATTGTAAATACCAATGCCGTTTCTTTAAATGTTTTAAACCCAAAAACATAAACAAAAATAATGTCATGAGCAATGCCAATAACTTTAACAATGCCGAGACCATTGCATTGTAAATGCTTGTCGTTTTTAGGTCTCGGCTAGCGAAGGCTGCGCTTGTGCAGTCTCGTTCGCGAGATATAATGACTTGGAGAAGAGGGGCTTGAACCCGCCCCTCTTCTCTCCTCTTCTCCATTGGCTGGCCTCTTGAATGCTGGCCAGCCATTGGAGAAGAGGTTTGTCACTCCGAACAGGCCCCGTCCTTTTCGGATTCGGGGGTGTGTTTTTTCGTTGCTTTTCGCTGGGCGTGTTTAAACGCCCCCGAATCAGAAAACACGCTCCCGAATCCGAAAATGCCGCTGCCTTTCTCAGAGGCATTTCTGCTTCACCTCGGAGAAAGGCAGTGGTGTGCTTGTCTCTTAGGGTACTGCCAGATTGCCCCTGAGGCCGATATAATTTTACAACCCTGTTCCGCTGCACGCTTGTGGTCAAGAATATGATGCTTGCACTATTTCCGTGTAAATTAGGAGACCCACATCAGTTGCGAGCCTACCAAAATGTAAAAGAAACGTTTTTCAAACCCAAAAAGCGTGGCTGCCCCTCGGTGTGTGCCAAATTCTTTCGGTTTCAGATGTCCTGCTGGAAGGTGGCAAGTCCGTTGGAAGGTACGGGAGTAGGCGGCCTTTGTTGGATTGACGTGTGATGTCGACAACCGTCAGGAGGACAAGCATCTCCTCTTGTAGCCATCTTGGAAGCGATATCTTTGCGCCTTAACAGAAGCATCGCGACACTCGGCTTATTCTGTAGCACCGCAGCCCGAGCATTTACTACACTGTCATGTCCATGTACCGTGGCACCCCCGCCGGCCGCCACCAGGGCCGATACGATTACAGTTCTGGGGAACCCTGTGGGAAGCGTGGGCCCGAGGCAGCCATGCTGCGGCGACCTGAAGAGGAGGAAGTGGTAGAAGACCGGCGGCCTGAAGATGAGGCCGAGCCGCTCGAAGAAGCTGAGCCTGAGGAGGCATGGGTGCCCATTAACATGGACATCAAGAACCTCCTCAAACCTGGATAAAAGCCTTTCACCCAGCGGTGTCGCCTCTTCGTAGGCAACCTGCCACCCGACCTGAACGAGGACGAGTTTAGGAAGCTCTTCAGCAAGTACGGCCAACCCAGCGAGGTGTTCATCAATCGTGACCGCGGTTTTGGCTTCATCCGCCTGGTGAGCATACTCTTGGGGCGGGAATGGAGATGGCGGGATGTGCTAATGCCGGTCGCAGTGTTCCCTTTGTGGACCTCCCCGTGTAATGTGCACATTTCGTAGACCATTCTGCAGCTCTATGATGTTCCGTCACCCATGTAGAGCCCACGTGTAACGAGTGCCCTTCCATTGTGCGGCCCGTGTATCGTTGTGTAGTGCGCTGAGTAACATCTTGCCCCCAATAGAATATATTGTGCGTCAGATGACCCCATGCATAAAGCCTCTTATATAAACCGGTTCTCTTTGGTACAGATCACGACGTAACCCATAGTCCAGTCCAGAGAATGGTTGCGCATAATTTTGTGTGTTCTCTAGTGTGTGATGGGGAGCTACCTTTGAGTTAGCAGTGCAACTGCTTTCAGCTAGATCCCAGCACAGCCAGGTGCCCCGCGGAACACTTCTTTTCTGTTATATTCCATGGACTCCACTACTCGTAATGCAGCTCCCTCTTTACACTGGACATTGTGTACTGTGGCACGCGTTTAATGACGTGAAGCACACTTAATACAGAGTCTTTTAATTCTGAAATCTGCCTAGTTTAAACGCCCCACTCGCGGTTTTCCACTATTTCTCACATCTAATACGCATATAATAATCTCTAACTTAAAATGGCCATTAGCGTAGATCAGGGGTCTTCAGACCGGGTGGGGGGGGTTGGGGGGGGCACCAGGTTCTGGCACAAAAAAAACCCAATTATACTGCTAACAGTGCTTTGTTTATAAGTGTAAAAATGTCGCCTATAGTACAGAAACAGTGTTTCCCTCACCCCCTAATATCTGTGTGTATGTGGCTCTGTGTATTTGTGTGGCTCTGTGTGTGTGGCTGTGTGTGTGGGAGGCTCTATGTGTGTGTATGTATGTGCCTCTGTGTGTGTGGGTGGCTTTTTGTATGTGGCAATGCCAATAGCTCTAACTTAAACAATGCCGAGACCATTGCATTGTAAATGCTTGTTGTAAATGTGGCACTTGGAAGTGGGAGAAAATTTAAATGATGAGTTTTAGGGAATCTATAAGAACAAAGTTAACTTCTTAGTTTAATTTTATCTAATTTCAGAGTGTCATATTTACACACAGCAGGCGCCTTCTTCCGGTGTCTGGTAGAGATGGTTCCGTATTTATAACTGAAAAATACAACCATTATTTTCAGTGGGAGAAATTTAACGTGCAGAACAAATGTGGCATACCATGAACATTTTTGCAGAACTTTTTTCTGTGTCTTACACTCCCCCCCCCCCCCCCCCCCCCCCCCAGTTAAAAAAAAAAAAAGGTTGTATATTTGCGTTCGACATGTAAAGGTGCCACAAATGACAAAAGGTATATGACCTGCGCCATAAGTACATGGGACACAGGCTCCCAGTCACCCATACACCTATCTCATTTATATGCACACATGTTCATACATCCCCAAAGACCACACTCACTGACACACATGGCAGCCCTTTCCTAGTGCCCCTCGTCAAAGTATTTTGTTCAGGCCATGGTATCTGGCTCTATGGACATTAGACTTAAAACCAATGAAGGTGGGCGTGGAGGGGGGTCTGGAAACCATGCACGAGTGACTTGGCCTTCAGTCGCTCACGATTATTTTCACTGAGCAAAAGTAGCTCTCAGTACAGAAAAGGTTTGAGACCCCTGCAACAGATATTCAGTTTGTAACATTTTTACTGATTTTTCTCATGTATGGCTGTTAACTTACGCTTGTCTAGAATACGATGGTTCAACAGCAGCACGCAATGGCTGTATAGTTTCACATGTTCTATTTTCAAAACTAATAAAACCTGTATAATCATCCTGTTCTGTCTCGTAGCCAATAAAGTCAGACTTTGACCAAAGGTGATCCACAAGCTTCCTCAAATCTACTGCATTCAAATGGAAGGCAGGACTTTAGCCATAATCCTAATGCTCCATCATAGCACCGTCTTCATAGCAACTTATCAGATGCTCCACAGCACTTAGGAAAAAAGGGCTAAAATGCATCTTTGCTTTGCGATGTCCTCCGTTCCCAGAGCAGGTTTTTTTTCTTAATGCACGCTGTGGTGACCCAATTATCCTGTATTTCACGTCGCCCCTAAATTAATCCAAGACACAACCCCAAAATACCTCCGCAATGCATTAAAGCACTGCCTATCTGCAACCAGAAGTGGCAGTTGATGGAAAAACGTGCAATTATTTGAGGGGAAAAAATGGGAATGTCATGTCCTCTGCAAAGACCAATAACCGTGCATTGAGCTGTTCCACTTGAGCTGTTCCACTTTCAAACAGAAGTTGTCTTGAGAAGATTCCATTTACAGTGAGCCTGTTGTGTTGTAATACTAACCATTTCATTGACGGCATGCACCGTCCTCTCTCATTCTAGCCCGTTGTTGAATCCCTTGCTCCATACCTTCAACTTGATCTTCTTTTTGTTTTCTTTTCACAGAAGAGCAGCATCATCTTCACAAAG
Source organism: Triturus cristatus (assembly GCF_964204655.1). Classification (NCBI taxonomy): domain Eukaryota; kingdom Metazoa; phylum Chordata; class Amphibia; order Caudata; family Salamandridae; genus Triturus; species Triturus cristatus. The sequence goes on along the minus strand of NC_140586.1, from coordinate 50,224,886 downwards.
ATCATCGAAGAGATTGACCGTGTGGAGCGGTCGTTTGGTGAGGATGAAAAGAAGTGCACTGTGATGTGAGCACTTCACCCTGTTATGGAGCTGTTGCTGAAGGGAATGCTCTATGCCGCTGGCTTATGTACAGTGTGGAATTGCAGGAAGTGAAGTTTAATATGTGCCTCTGTCCTAAATTTCGCTTTATCTCTATACTGGTCCGGGTTCACTGTGGTAACTCCATGCTTCTATCAGTTTATGCAGAGCCCTCACCAGGTGCAAAGTCCAGAGTCTCTTGCTCTGTCACCTGCATATGAAGTGGCAGAGTCTCTAACTCCACACTCCAGGATTGGATGAGGTGGAGTCAATGTGGTCATTCACTTATTTTTTTTGTCTTTTTTTTTTTTTTGCATACATGCATTGTGTATTCCTCCTCTCCCCCATCCCTGTTACTTCAGTATTTTGATTGGCGGAGGGTGTGTTACAGGATCTAATTTATGTTCGCAAGATTTTGATGTATTTATGTCCAGTCGGGCCCTTGAGTGGGTGTTTACAAAAGGCGTCCCACTGGTCTCAGATGGCTGGTTGGGGCGCCTCATGCTGTGAATGTGTCCGTTCTACCTCAGTTCATGAACTTTCTCATTCTTGACTGTAATGTTCAGGTTTGAGGGAGGGCGTCTTAGTGAAGCTGTCCAATGCAAAGGCTGCTTCTGGGTTTTGCTACAGAAGCGTTGCACGGGATGTATGCATTCTCTTGACGTAGAGCCTCATGAGGATCCTGCTGTTCCTCCAAGACCTGCTACAGCAGGGTGTCGAGGCGGTATATTCCCCACAAACCCTATTGCTGCTGCTGTTTTGTATATTGTATGATTGTGGTGGAGCAGAGTTGGGCCCTGTGTTGCACAAACAGACTTAGTGATGGTTTACAGGAAAAGAGGCGGGAGCGCTTGTTGCGCAGATGGTTGTGCACATGTGACGAGTCATTTCTTCACCAGGTGGTTACCCTCTCCTCTGAAATCTGTGCCTTTGGTTTAGAATTTTGTAGTAAATAATGTTTCTTAAAGCTGTTAGGGGGTGGTTGCAGGGAGTTATTTACTTTAGTTTTTTAATATTTTTTGTTCTTTATTTCAAAGAATTTTGTTTTGTAAAGATTTTTACACCAGTGACAAAAACTGATATATTTTGGAGAGTTTCTGCTTTTTGTAAATAAAATGGTTACTCAGTTTCATTTTCTTGTTTTTTCTTTCTCTGGACTTGTGAAGCTTTATAAGATGGACCACTGGTATAGTATTATCCAGTTTGTTTTCTTTTTTCACATTTTAAAGGCTCAGGGGATTTATAACATGATTTGAGGACTGTTTTAAAGGTTATTATTTGTGTGTCTGTCTTTTCAAGGTCCAGGTGACATGCTAGTGATTGCCCCAAGATAAAAATGCCCCCCTTCCCCCTGAGCTCTGTTGGTGGCTAAAGCTTAAGGTTGTATGATCCAGTTCAATAGACTGTTAAGCCAAGTTGAGACTGGTTTGCTTAAAGTATATGACCATGCAAAACAATACCTGGAATATTGATATACATAATGTTGAAAACCAGTGAGTGAATAATCATCCTGCTGTGCAATTTCCCTCCTACAAATAGAGCCAAAAATAGTGGCAATAGTCCTGGCCAATACAATACACTCAATGATCACAACCCTTACACACACAAACTATTTGGCATCCTGCCCCGAAGAACCACTAGACTGCAGCTGTACAGGCTCTATAATTGTATGGCATTATAAGCACACCATCTTGTTAGGTGCAGAGAAAACGTTTGATTCCATTGATTGGTGCTTTCTCCTTAGAAGTTTTTTTTAAATTGTTTTATTTAAACCTTTTACAGTATTACATGAACTCTTAATGATACACAGTAAAATTGCCCGGATGCAGCATGGACCCACAGCGGGTTCTTAAAGCGTGAATAATATCTTAACTAGAGAAATGATACATTATAGGCGCTTAATAATGTACAATAGGAATATATGCATTCAGGATACTTATTATTGAATTCCCAAGAACACATCAGACTTTACCCCTGTGTTTTTGCTTTCTGACCTCCCGGTTTTGCTGGCGTAGTGTTTTTGCGCACTTTTCTCACTGCTGATCAGTGGTAAAGTGCTCCTGTGGTAAATTGTGTTATGGATCGGTGTTTCCATGATTGGATATTTGATTTACTTGTTAGTCCCTAGTAAAGTGCACTGAGTGTACCAGGGCCTGTGAATCAAAAGCTACTAGTGGGCCTGCAGCACTGATTGTGCCACCCACGTCAGTAGCCCTGAAAAGGTAACTCTGACCTGTCATTGCGGAGTCTGCACGTAGTTTGTAACCGCCATGTAGACTTGGCCAGTGCGCACACTTGCCAGTCCCTCACCTTCCCTTTTCTTACATGTCAGCGCCCCCTTAGGTAGGCCCAAGGTACCCCTGTGCGCCGGGTGCAGTATATGTGAAAGGTAGGACATGCCCTGGTGTGTGTGGCATGTCCTGTTAGCGAATTACGGCCAATTTCGTTTTTCGCTATTGCAAGGCTACCTGTTCCCCATAGAACTGAACGGGAAGTTTGTTTATAACATCTTATAAACATAACTGGCCCGGGGAATTTTGCGGAAAATAAAGTTTAGTATGCCTGAACTCAGAATCTAAAGATGCATCTTTTGGAGAAGGTGATTTTTACATTCTGTGTTTGAACATACCACTTTTAGAAAGTAGGTATTTTCTTGCTCAATCATCCCGTGTGACTCTGCTGGAATGTGGATTGTCTGTCTGGATTTTGGATGACAGAAGGCTGGGGGGCAGGAGTGGCTCCAGATAGTCTAGGTGGGTCAGGAAAGGGCTGAATAGACCTGGGCTGCAAATGGGGAAAGGGGAGGAGATTTCCTTGCACCTCAAAGGGCCTGGTCTGCCTCTGACCATGCTGTCTCCACCTCCTGCCAGGAAGTCACACCAGAGAAGGCAGAACTGGTTCTGGCTGAGCACAGACACTCTCTGCCTAAGAGATCAAAGGAATTTGGGGTATAAATATTGGGGCCCAGACCCCTGAACTTTAGAACTCTTTTGGACCAAGAAGACTGCCAAGAAGAAGAGCTGGAGAAGCTGTGAGGAGGAACTACCACTTTGCTGTGTTGGGCTGCAGTGGCTGCTTCTGTCTTGGGCAGTGAAAGGACTGGACTAAACTTTTTGCAATATACTTTGTGAGTTTCTCCAAGGGCTTGAGGTAGACCTTGCCCCCTGTTCAAGAAGTCTCAGGAACAGCAAAGACGTCAAGCTCTTCTGCCCTCAGCACTGGGGACTGTGTGTTTTGTGCTGCAACAGAAGAAAAGCAACCTGACGACTTCTACGACGGCGCTGCCGACTCCGTGTCCTGAAGGCACCGCAGAGGGCACCGCCACAACGCCGCACCGCGACCCTGGTCTCGCCAACGCCTGCTGATGCAGCCACCGAGCCGCCGTTTTACACCGCGACCTGTAGGCACCGCACTCTGCACCGCCTCGCTTCACGACAACGCCTTGGTATCCCCGCCACTGCCGCTCCACGCTGAAATCGACACCGCTGCTTACACCGTGGTTTGAGGGCACCGCTCGTAAAGCTACATGACGCACCACTCTCATCCAGCACCGCAGCCTTGGCCTGCCGGTGCCATCTACTCCAGTTCGTTAGCTGACAACAGCGCTTCAGCAACGACGACACCGCTGCATGCACAGCGAAATGCCAGCTCCGCGACGAGCACCGCATTCACTTCGCACCGCGACCCTGGTCCCACCGACGCCATCTGACACCGCCACCGAGCCGCTGCTCGCACCGTGACCTGAGGGCACCGCTGCACTTTGCACCACAGCACCCGACGCCTGCCGACACCAGTGCTCCTGACTTCAACAGAGAGGAGTTCGATCTGCAACGTGTCTGACTTCGAAGGCCCTGGCGACTCCTGCACCGACCTTCGGATCCGACGCCTGCGGACGACGTGCTTTCGGAGGCTAAATAAGAGGTCGCCGAAGCCCTGTATTTCTAAAAGGTACTGTTTGCGGGTCTTCCCGACACCGTAGCTGGCCCGTGACACCGTGGTCAGCCAGAACTGTTTGGATTTGTTTGCTCACGACGCCCTGATAGCCCCGGACGGAGCTATCGACATCAAGGAACTGGTTTTCAAGCCTATTTTGATAAATGACGATTTTTAAGTACTGTATCGTGGATTTTTATTGTTTTTGGTCTCTTCTTAAGTATTTAAAAATATTGGATTTTTTTCTAAACTGGTGTGGTGTCCTTTTGTAGTGCTTACAAGGTATTACTGTTGGTTATGTGAAAATGCTTTACACACTGCCTCTAAGATAAGCCTGACTGCTCGTGCCAAGCTACCAAGGGGGTGAGCAGGGGTTGTTTTAGGAGTGTAACCCCCTTATCCTGACTAGACTGGTGGTTTCTGCCTGGCTTTGGCACATGCCCTAGCCTACCAAAAATCCAATTTCTAACACTTTCCCATAAGATATTGCTGATATAGCCCCCAAAAACCTTTAGGCCTATTCTGAGGAGGTAACAGCTCATTGTAAATTTCTGACTGCGTGTTACAGTATAACATGTCTTTGGACCAATCTTCTATGGTCTGAACTGGGCCCCTAGCCCAGCACATTGCTATTTTGCGCTTGGCAATTAGTAAACCCATCGCAACCAAACATCTGACCTCCTTATTTAGATTTTTGGTATAACCCAACAAGGCAAGTAGCAGATCTAGTTTTAGTGAGAACCCTTTGACCTCATTTAGTTTGCGGATTACTTTGTCCCAAAATTCCGTAAACTTCAGGCAATACTAGGAGACATGCATGAACCCAGCCTCACCTGCCTCTCTGCAGCGATAGCAAGCTGCCAAGTCACACAGGCCATACCGACACAGTCTCTCAGGCGTGCAATAGACCCTGTTGAGGAATTTAATGTGGATGAGGCTGTCTTCAGTTTAGTGAAATGTGTTTAGTCATTTCACAACAGTACCGCCAAGTGTTATCATCTATACCTAGACCGCCCTGCCAATCTAGTTTGGCTTTAGTGGAACGTGTCCTAGTTTCCTGCATCAAATTATAAATAGTAGTAACATTCTTAGAGGGGGAGGCGGAGCGTAGAAGGAAAGAAAGGGACAGTAACTCTGGGGGTTCCTGCATGTCTTCCCCCAGCAACTCATGCAGAGCATGTCTGACCCTATAGAAGTGATATTGTGTAAGTGGTGTGATGTCATGTCCTTCGACTTCAATGTCAGCCCACCTGCGGACTCCTCCATCTAAAAATAAATCTCCCATTTTATTAATGCTTAGTGTCATTGGAGCTTGTATTACTTCTTTTTCTCGGCTGAGAGCCAGTGACCCCATTCCAGCGGGATCAGGGGAGAATGCGCTTGCCTGTCTGTTTAATAAATCCTGCCGAGCGTGGACAGTAGAATTTAGTGTCCAGTGTACCAGGTCTCCTGATTGGGGGCTTCGACGGGAGAGTGTGAGGATCAGCTGCCACCCTTTCAATTTGCAAGTGCGGAAGGTTCTGCGGGCTATGAATCCAATAGTGCGCATGGGAGCACTGCGCAGTTCTGTAATATAATTCTAGATCTGGCGCGTTGAGGCCGCCCATGAACTAGGGCAACATAAGTATGTCCCATTAAGTGTAGGTTGCTGCCCAGGCAAGCTTTATCGATATTGAGCGGAGAACTTTAAACACATGCTTCGGAAGGATTATCGTAATGTTTTGAAACGGGACGAGAGATCTGGGAAGAACTATGGTTTTTATAAGGGAAATGCGACTTATCAATGGTAATAAGAGATGAAACCATCGATCTACATCTTCTTCAGTCTTGGAGATAGCCTTTCCATAATTCTTGTTGAGCACCAGTTCCGAATCTGTGTGCACTTGAATGCCTAAATAGCGCACAGGATCAGAGGACCATTGCAAAGGGAAATCCAGCTCAGTATTTGTCATGGAAGGGGTCAGAGGAAAAATAATCGATTTAGCCCTGTTGACTCCGAGGCCAGATGTGGCACCAAATCACATCACCTCGGTAAGTACAGGGGTGAGATTTGTTCTTGGCTCTCGTATGTATAAAAGCATATCATCAGCATACACAGAATGAGATAACTATGAAAACAAATTCCTCTGGACCAATGACTGGCGTATAGCAGCGGGAACAACGGTCAACCTTACAGAGTGCCTATCGAAATGATTGTCACCAGTTTGAGAAAGACATCACCCACACCAACCCGTCATAGCACTGCTTTCATAAATGCCCTTTCCACTGAATCGAATGCCTTCTCCGCGGCTAAGAAGACAGCAGCAGCTTTGACCTCTGGTTTTATATGTTGAATTGCCCCAAATACAGTTCTCAGGTTATATGTTAAGGTGCACCCCGGCACAAAGCCCGCCTGTTCCGGTCTAACCAGGAACGGGACTAACTGAGCCCATCGATTTGCTAAGATTTTGACTAAGTTTTGTATCCACATTCAGAAGTGACAAGGGCCTATAGGAGAAGCATTCATTTGGATGCTTTCCCGAGTTCAGCAGGGTCAATATCAATACATCTCTCATAGAGGGAGACTCCACACCTCTCTCCACCAGCTCTTCAAATAGTGTGGCTAGATGATGAATGAGCAGCTCCTTAAATGATTTATAAAAGGGCACTTTAAGCCCATCTTGGCCTGGAGCGCTGCCGTCTCGCATAGCATTAAGAGCAGTGCAGATCTCGTTGGGATCAAGGGGACCCATAAGGTGCTCTCTGGGCATTGGTAAGCCATGGCATTTGTATGTGCTCTAGGTAATCTTGCATAGCAGTTTTGTTTAGAACAATCTTGGAGCTATACAGCTCTGTGTGGTATCTGCGGAATCTATCGGTAATCTTTGAGGGCTCCTACAATCAGCTGCCATACTCATCCAGCAACTCTACTATCAAGACGGACTTGCAGTGCAGCAAGTACTGAGCCAGGACGCTCACCCTCGCCATATGTCTTAGCTGTAGCACATTTGCCCCATGTGCTTCACTCCACTATCCGCAACTTCCTGGTATTCCTCAAGATCCTATTTCAGAACTTCAAGGACCCGAGCATCGCCACCTTGTAGGAGAATCTGCTCCAACCGAGCCAGCTGCCTCAAGAGTCAATAGCCTGCTCTGCAGTGAGTGGAGTACTCCTGCATGTTTGGAGATGGCCACTCCTCTAATAAACACCTTAAATATCTCTTGCATTGTAGAGAAATGATCAACCGACCCAATGTTAACACAAAAAAGTCTTCGATAGAGGAGGCCAACTCTGCCTTAAAGACTGAGTCTAATAGAGAGTATGGAGGGAATCTCCATGTGAAGGGTGCGCTCCTCTTTGGGGGAATATCGATGTCTAACAGTACAGGAGAGTGATCAGAGGCTGTACGAGGAAGCGTATTACAGGTGACTACTCTTGGGGGGGGGGGGTGATCTGGAAATCAACCAGTATTCAATTCTGCTGTGGATATCATGTGGGGCGGAGTAGTGGGTGAAACTTCTGTGCCATGGGGATCTCATACGCCAAACATCCAAAAGGCCCAGTTGTACACTAATGTCCTCTATAGCTCTAGCAGCCGCAGAGGGGTGCCGAGGAGGGCCCCTTGAGCAGTCCATGGATGGGTCAAGGACACAGTTGAACAACTCCCCCCCCCCCCCCCCCCCCCCAACTGTAGTATGTCAGGTTCTTTCAACATACAGGCGGATAACGTGTAATAGAATGTGGATCATCATAGTTTGTGCCGTAGACGTTGACTAAGTGAATATTCAAACTAATTATGGCACCTGGAAATCACAAATCTACCATTGTGGTCAATGTCTACTTATTCCAATGTGATACCCAACCTTGGATTTACCCATGTGAGGACTCCCCTAGCATGTGTAGTAAACCCAGCTGCACTATAATGACCTTGAAATCGATAGTTTACGAGTGAGCATGCTGCTATTGGGGGGGCAGATGTGTTTCTTGTATAAACTCTGCATCCACTGTATGTCGCTTAAGATACCCCACAACTTTGCGTAATTTCCTGAAGTCGTTGAAGCCCCTAATGTTTCAGGTCATGAATCTAACTCTGTTATGAGTGTTGTGTGTTATTTTGTTAGAAGCCATATAGTACGCTACCACCCCACTGCATCATCAGCCATATTTGAGCATTATGTACATATCGCACGTATACTGTAAATTTGCAAACCCCCCCATCACCACTACGCTATGCAGTCCCCAACTTGGCATAGACAATATATTGGCCACCCTCCTGTAACGAATCATTACCTAAATTTAGTGCAATTACAAAAAACTGTTTCCTTGTCATGAAGTGAGTAACACGCAGGGGTGGATGTTACTGGTCTACTACTACTTCTTTTAGCCGGCTTAAACATTGTAAACAAGCATTGGCATAGCCAATAGGTCTCGACTTTGGGTCCTTATCTGTTCAGCTAGAGCTATTGGCTTTGCCAATGTCTTTAAGCTATCTTGCAGAGCAGCGTGGCTGCTGTGCAGCATGTTGAAAAGTTATAATAAGAAAGTGTTTTAAGCATTTTCGTTACCTTATATATAACCAAGACATTAGGTACAACTTTAACTACCCTATTAAAAAAAATAACAAATTTCTTCTAGTTTTTTTTTTTTGTCCTTACAATGCTGGCAACTTCTTTTTGCCTGTTATAGCCTTTTTTGTTATGGGGCGTGGACATGAACAACGGTAGGGTGTAGGTTGGGAAATAGTACCTGAATTACAACAGGAGCAGTGGACGGGCACTAGGGAATAATCCAGACGCCAGATTCCGATGGCAGACTGCACTTATGGCAATGGAGCTCATTAGAAACTGTGTGGACAGTGTCCGAAATCAGTGTAATATATATAGAAGCATTGAAGTCCGAGAAAGAGAATGAAACATGGAGGTAAGAGGGTGTGTGTAGGGGTAGAAATAAACATGTGAGAAAGACAGACTGAGTTAGTTAGTATGAGAGGACAGCAATATAATAGAATGATACCCAGAGGAAGGGCAAAGGGTGATAGAGAGAGAGAGAAACATTTTGTATGTGCTTGAGAGAGAGATAGAGGAAGCGAGAGAGAGAATGAGTGAAACAGAGAGGGGGAACAGATAGTGCGTGTCAGAATGAGACTGACCACAGGAGAGGTTTAAAAAAACAGAGGATGAGTGCCTGGGTGATGGTCCGACAGAGAAAGAGCTTCAGCAATTATGTACATAATGCTTGTGATGCAAAGTGTTCCAGGGCCTGTGTTTTTGCTCTTTTAATGCAAACCTCCCAACAAACAAATAGAAACCGTATTAAACTGTAGTGCTGTTATATATTTTGAAAATCTTTAAATTGCGACAGACCCTCTAACCTCTGAAATTATACACTCTTCAATTCTGCCTCAATTACCTGCCCCCTTCAATCCCCCAATGCAAACAGACTATAGTTCCTTACTGGCCACAGGCCCAGGCTAGCGCTCTAAAGGCACAGGCACCACAACTGTGTCTCGCCTCGCCACTCGTGCTGCCAGGTGTGAAATCCAAAACACTCACACGCACACTACCCCTTGAAAAGAAGTCGAAAACGAGCGCAAACCCTACCAAAAGAAATTCAAAACAGACTAGCCCACAAAAAAGCTTGAATGAAGATAGAGAACGTTAAAGTCTGATAAAACAAAAAACAATGTCTTGCTATTTTATCACAAAGACTCTTGAAACTATACTTAGAAAGCATTAAAAGCTCAAACATTCTCCATTCTTTGTTAAATGTGATGAATTGGCAGCAGCAAAGGAAAAAGCATATGCGTACACATTGATATTATAACCAAGTGTGGTAGGACAGGAGGGAGGAACCGGTACCTGAGTAGGGGGGGGGGGGGGGGGGGGGAGTACTAAAGTGTAGAGCAAGACTTTGGTAGAAGGAGGAGCGTCCTGTGCCTTAACAGAATGTGGAAGGTACAAACAGTATGGCGAAAGAGGGGCAGTCTGCAGGGACTTAACTGCTGTGTGGATAAACAAGTGATCTGGAGTGGAGTGGCATAGTGTGAGTTGGCAAGAAGGCCCGAATATCTGGGAAAGCCAGACAGATGGTAATGCGAAGTAAAATACGTTCTGCAGTTGGCAGGAATGGACAGGGATGCTGGGTGGTGGAGCATAGTTTCTTTGGGTGCAGACTCTTTGCTGGGTAGTGGAGTGTACTATCTATGGGATGGGAGGAGAGATTTTACAAACAACTTTTTATTAAATTTTAGAAGGGTCGCACTTGGCGCAGTACACAGCTGTATTGCCTACAACCATATAGGCCGGCAGCCATTAGACATAAACACCATAGGGCGAGGGCCCAGGACATCAGAGGGGCATGCCATATCCCAAGTGCAGAGGTACATGCAATCTCAAACATGGACACTCTCCCCGGCAGTTCTATGTCTACTTTTATCTTTACAGCAGAAGGACAAGCATTAGCACTTGCCGGTGCGTCAGGAAGCAATGGCAGATGAAAAGGCTCCAGCCGCGCCCCATGCAGGCCCCCTTGCTCGTACAATGCATAGTTCTGGGAGGGCAGCGGGAGGACCCGACTGTGGCATACTGCCACCAAAACTACGCCTAGTGCCATGTCGTCCCAGTCTCAGCTGCGCACAACCGGGCCAAGCAGCATGTCCCCCCAGGTGGCCCCCACTCCTGAGGACCGCCCCTGGAGAGACACCCCACCCCGCACTCATGCCTCCCCAATCACCCAGCAAGGACATCCAAAGTAAAGACTAACTCCATCCTCGCTAGGCTGATCATGGGGGAGGAGAGATTTTAAGTGGAGGACAGTGTCTAAGAGACACAGTGATTGGGTTGCTAGCAGTGACTGGAGGAGGGACAGTAAAGGTTGGAGAGACAAAGAAGACAAGTAGTTTGGAGTTCTGAGGAGGTACAACAGGTCAGGTTGGTGTGCCACAGTGTGTGGCTGAGGGAAAATCAGATTTCACTGGTTGGGAGCACATAATAAGGTGGAAGACTGACTTCCCCAGTTACAGGGGCCCAGAGTGGGAGCAGTGAGTGTGGATGAGGTGGAATTAATTTCCGTATCTGGTAGATGGTCATCAGTGACCCGAAGGCTTGCAGAGTAGGGGGCAGTGTCTAGAGTGCGGGGCACACTGCTTTGGGAGAGACAAGCCCGGATAAAGATGGTCAAGTAGAGCAGAGGCCGCGGTGCAGGGGCTAAGCAGCTGGGTGAAGGACAGTTTGCAGCCGGTGTGAGGAGGGCGGGCATAGATGAGCTGTGCATGCCAGAAATAGTGCGCCTACCTGGATAAACGGAATGGTGAGTGCAGACTTGGCAACGTTGCCACCTCCTACCACCACTAGCCAGTACTTCTCCTTCACTGAGCCATCCTTCCAGTCTGCCATGGAGTAGGGAAGCCATCCTGGCGCTGCCACAGGGGCTACAGTGCAGAGGGATAATTCCCGATGCCAAATCGGGTTTGTTTCTGGGCTGGCTCCACTTGTGTTTGGCAGGCTAGGACTTGGTGTCTGGACCCACACACTCAGCCCCCTCTGCACACCTTTAATCCCGGCACTGCTCTCGTCACTGCAGAGATAGCAGTGCAGTGAAGAGCCATTGGTTCTGTCTTGGCGGAAACCAAAACTAGTGAATCATACAGTAGAAAATGCCGTCCGTGGGGAGGTGGAAACCCTGCCATTTGCTAATACACCTAGACACTAGACATCGAGGACTACATATAAAACAGCAATAGACAAAGTCACTGTTGAAAGGTTTACCTTAAATAAGCACTGTTACTTCGGGTTCGTGCAGCAACTCATACTAAAATAAGAAAATGGTGCTTAATTAAACGGCGAGCAGCCATGAGAGTGCGGCGGTTGAAAAGAAAACTAGCAACAATTTTGCAGTGAGGCTGGGAGCACACACTGGTGTTTGCAGTAGGAAAAGCGTGGGTATAGTGTGGGAAGGCAGATTCACACGGGATTAGTGGGTGCTTCAACTATACGAAGAGAAGTAAAGTAATTAAACAGCTGTGGTAAATAAAAATACCGGACTGAATTTCATACGGAATCTTAAAATAAAGTAAATAGCTCAAAATAATAAGAGGCAGAATCCGTGGTATAAGAGGTTTTCTAATGGGCTTTATTCCATTCAAAATGGCCGACTCGAGTCGCGGCCTTCAGGTTCCGTCACCACGAGGGTTCAGGAAGTGAAGTACAATAATTCATTAACAGACATGTATTTTTATAATAAGTACATTACAATGAAACGAATGTAGAAGGCGTAACATTTGATAAGAAAAGTGACAAAACAGTGACATAATCGAAACTAGGCGTAATAAGGAATAAAAGAAACATGATTGGTTAGAATTATCAGACATAGGTGGATCTATAAGATAATACTTGGCATAGATGCGCGCGCGGCAGCATGACGTGTAATTGACGTGCAACTAGGGGGTGAAGGGGGCTTGACATTTAGCTCTACATGTGGAGACGAGAAGTCTGGGGTCAAGTCAACCTAATCCCAAATCATATCTAACATCCTATGTTTAAAGAACTATGTTATCCTCAAGGAAGAGACTCTCGGACAGAATCTATTCTATACTGACTGTGTACGTGTACAAGCGTCTAAGTGTCTATATGAGATGCGAGGGATAGAAAACTTTCCATGGCAACAGGGCTATGAATCACTTGCAGGAGGACGGAAAGGCTGAGTCCTTTGCTTGTGAGCTAAAGGAAATGTTTACCTAAATCACTGGACAGGAATGCATCGGCTGGAGAGCAAAATAGATAATTCGAAGGTGAAATACAACTTCTTGGCAGACAGGCGAAAACTGGCCGAGGCAGGCACCGTTAGCTGCACAGGGAGTAGGACAAAGTTCATGGATACAGATGCGAGCTCAAGCTGAAGCTGTCAGAGACAGAGAGCAGGGAAAGGCTTGAGGACAGAATCGGGCCTACTTGCCTGAACTGTAAAAATGAAGTAACTTAGCCATATAAAGTCGGTGGCCTTTCATACTTAGGAATCGAATATCCAGCCCTGTGATGGCGGATCTGACAGAGAACATGTCGACGGTAGACACACATATGTTTGCGTCTTAGAAACTGGAACTGGAGGGAACATACATGTACTTGTAACATGCATATAGAACCGTTGGGGTCCAAGATAGGGGACATAACTGATCAGGAAAATCCACATTTCCACATTCCCTCCTTGTCCCCTTCTTGCCCTTCACGAGACATCAATCTTCATCATTCCATTGATTTGCTCATGGAGCATCATTTCTTCTTCCTTCTTCTTCCGGTATTTTGAACGGGACCTGTGATGTGGAATGCATGATGTGGCACACAGACCACAAATCGCTGGTCCACCTTGCAGGCATAAACAACAACTGAAGAGCATAAGAAGGCCAATACCTAGGAAGGATAAAACTCTCCATCCCCAGGCTGATATCACACTCCAAAACCACCCGGACCACGTCCAAGTGCCTGGATTCTCGTGTATCTGGCTTACAATCTTATGAAGGCGTGTTATAGCTTTATATACAGATGGCGAATTTTCTGGTATGAATATGCAGCAGCTGGATCCGATGACCCTGCAAGCTCCGCCCCTATCGGCCAGGATGACGTCAAGGACAAGACGATTCTGGAGAACAACAATTCTCATCACTGATTGTTCCTCTGTCAGATTGCCTAGGGCGGCTATAGTCTCGTTTACTACAGCTTCAAGAGTCTTGGTGAGTCTGCGTATCAGCTTACTATTTGATATTGTACCTATATAGGGAAAGATACCTTTATTGAAATCTACATACTTGTCCCATGCTGTCTCAGTATAATCGACAACTGGGAGATCTCTTTGCTCTCTATTGTGTACTAAATGAACATTTCGATAATAATCAGGGGGAGCTAGGAAAACAGGTGGCAAAAGGAATGCTATGTAACAGGTACCATCCCAATCTAGAGGCAGACGCATATATGCCGTCTGACCACATATGAAGTAAGAATGGCGAGAAGCTCTAAATGAAGATTTACCTTGATCACTATATTCTACTGTGGTAACGCATTGGCTATGGCCCATATGTATGGAACCAACTTTTCTTACACATAATTCACCCTTAACTGGAAATACTGACATAGTGGGCAGAATTAGTTCAACTTCGGATTTGACATTCAGAATCATAAGATTAGGCGTAAAATTACCTAATTTATACACTTCATTTTCTAAATCAGTTCCTGTTCTACTGGGGTGACCCTCCTTATTAGGGTGACAGACTTTGAATAAAACTAGATTCAGATTTCCCCATATCCAATGTTGTTGATAAACTGCTGTGTCTGGGTCTATGGAATTTAATAAACTAAACCATGCTCCACAGGAGCCATTGTGTGTGAATGGATGTGGAAAGAAAGGCAGAACTCCTTTGTTATTCTGATAGGGAGGAAGTCGGCCACACACCCAACAATTGGTCGCATTACTAGTCTGATGGGAATGATGTAACATACTAATGAAGGTGTTATTGCGCAGCGCAAGTCTATAAGATAATTCATGTGGCGGTAGGTCACTAAAAGAATGTTCTGCAGCAACATTATAAACATGTCTAGAGATAGGATGATATATGTGCAAAATCACACTCGTAATAATCACTAAAATACTCAATAAAAACAAAATTAATAATGTCCTCATACAGTAGCTACGCAGTGATTTACAATACGCCTGTCGTTTCAACATTTCTCGGGTATTTTCTCTACTCAGGTCCAAGGGATACATGTCGGAGACAATTCAACCGCTTCACCTTGGAGAGGACTTAAACAATCAAATTGCTCGACTGTTTGGGCCTAAGCTTTAATTTATAGCACTGAGAGTCATTCTGTTCAACAAAAGGAAGTTTTGAATCAGTCTGTGAGGGAGTGCAGGGCACAGTGTCTATATCTGAAGGTAGTCCATGAAATTTTTTGACGTGACTTGAATGAATCCACCCTTTACGTCCCTCGATCTTCACGGCTGTTCTTGTGGTCAACAGGACCAACTTGGGTGCTTTCCACCTGGGCTCCAGTTGACTTTTCCTGTCGAAATTTCTCACAAAGACAAGATTACCCGGAACAACGTCATGGGGTTTCGCCTCAGTGTTGTCGGGAAAGGCTGCAGCTACCTGTGAACGAGAAGATTGTAGTGCAGACATCAAGGAAGCCAAGTAATCTGTCAGCATGTTACAGTCAATGTCAGTTATTTTGCGTGGTATAGGCGTCCCCCACATATTCGGTGGTCTACCAAAGATCACCTCATACGGGGATAGCCCTGTTCTAGAGTGTGCTACCATTCTCATGTAAAAGAGTGCAACTGGTAATGCTACTATCCAGTCGACACCTTTCTCTCTACATATTTTGGACAGTCTGATTTTCAGTGTCTGGTTATGTCTTTCTACGAGACCTGCTGCCTCGGGGTGTCGGACACAGTGGAATTTCCACTGATATCCCAACAAGAGTGAGACATGTTTCATTAATTCGGATGAGAAAGGCTGACCGTTATCTGAATATACAACACGTGGTAAACCGTACCGTGGGAAGAATTCTCGAACTAGCTGCTTGGCAGTAGTCGGGGCAGTGTAATCTGATACGGGATACGCCTCTGTCCAACGGGAGAGAGCGCAGACAACTACGAGGACATATTTGAATCCTCGACAACGTTCCATCTGAATATAATCCATCTGGAGGACTTCAAAAGGATGGTCAGGAGGCTGAAATCCACCCTGCTCTACGGGAACACTCTTTCCTGGATTAAACTGACAACATATCATACAGGTACGAACTTTTTGTTTAGCTGCTGCTCGTAAATGTTTGTTGAACCAAATGTGCTGAATGCTGTCTAGCATAGCCTTCTCTCCTAAATGTGCTGGACTGTGAACTGTAGCTATAATGGCTTGAACCATGGAATCAGGGAGAAACCATACAGATTTCTCCTTCGTCATCCATCCTTGATCTGTCTGGATCCCTCCTAGTTCAGTCCACTTCTTTATTTCTTCTGCTGTGGCATGTGTCTGTATGTCAATTACGTCAAGTGCGGGATCCTTAATTGTCATACACTGTGTTGGTGTCTGAACTATTGGCTTTGTCATGTCTAATGTGCGATTCTGAGCAGTCTGTTTAGCTGTTCTGTCAGCTAAATCATTGCCTTGAGAAATGGTATCAGTAACCTTCGTGTGTGCTTTACATTTCATAATCGATATAGCAGTGGGTAGATGTATTGCGTCTAACAAAGCATGAATGAGGGGCCCGTGCTGAATGTGGGCACCATGGGACGTTAAATAACCTCTCTCTCGCCACAGCACGCCGAAGTCGTGTACAACTCCGAATGCATAACGTGAGTCAGTGTATACATTAACTTTCTTATTTGTGGCTTGAATACAGGCTTGCGTTAGAGCAATAAGTTCTGCTGCTTGGGCTGACAGAATATCTATACAATGTGTCTCAATAACTTCAGTGTCTGTTGTGACTGCATACGCGGCCACTAAATCTCCTGTACTTGCTCTCATGCATGATCCGTCTACATACAACGTCAGGTCTGGATCTAACAATGGAACGTCTGTCAAGTCTTGTCTAGGTTTCGTCTTTATTTCAATGATTTCAACACAATCATGAGCTAGTGGGTCTGTTCCAATTACAGGTAATAGTGTAGCAGGATTCAATGTATTACACCGTCGGATCTCTATGTGTGGTTGAAACAATGTCAGTTCATAACCTGTAAGTCTTGCTATGGTCAAGTGTTGTGTTTGTGTTCGGTTCACAAGAACCTCTACTGCATGTGGTACTTGAACTGTCAATGGGTGTCCTAATACTATGGCATCGCTTTGTCTGATTGCTAAAGCTGTCGCTGCCACTGATTTCAGGCATGCAGGCAAAGCCTGAGCTACGGGATCTAATGTACTGGAAAAATAAGCACATGGCTTGCATGATCCTGCTTGATCCTGAGTGAGTACTGACAAGGCAGTACCTTCGCGTTCTGTAACAAAGAGTGTAAAAGGTTTGCTATAACATGGTGTTGCTAAAACAGGTGCTTGACATAAAGCTTCCTTTAGGCTTTCAAAAGCTTGTGTATGTTCCTGAGTCCAAGGGAGAACAGTCGATGTGGCTGCCTCCTGTGTGGTTAACTGAATGAGTGGTTTTGCTAGAAATGCGTACTGAGGGATCCACTGCCTACAATATGAAGTGAGGCCTATGAAAGCCCGCACCTCCTTTTGTGTCTGGGGTATTGACATGTTAGCAATTAACTGGATGCGATCTGGTGTAAGCTGCCTTCCCTCCTTGGACAGCGAGTGACCAAGATAAATAACTCGCTGAACACAGAATTGCAGCTTAGAAGGGGACACCTTGTGCCCCTTGTCGGCTAGGAAATGTAAAACTGTCAGAGAAGCTTTTTCACATTCTGACTCGCTTCTCGCGGTGATCAGCAGATCATCGACATATTGAAGCAGTGCAGTATTGACTGGCATGTGGATACTGTCAAGTTCTCGTTTCAGTGCTTGGCTGTAGATGCTGGGGCTTTCTGTAAATCCTTGAGGAGCGCGTGAGAATTTAAAGCTGCGCCCATTTAAACTGAATCCGAACAAGTATTGGCTTTCCGGATCTATTGGGACGCTGAAAAAGGCATTCTTGAGATCAATTACAGTAAAAAATGTTGCTTCGGAATCAATTGCTGTCAACAATGATGATATATCAGGGACCACAGGGAATTGTGGTACAATACACTTGTTTAGTTCACGCAAATCAATAACCAATCGGTATACTGGTGGAGCAGTAGGATCAGTTCGTTTAAGAATCGGAATTATCGGTGAATTACATACATTGGAGTCTGTTTCTACAACTACTCCCTGGGCAATTAGCTCATCAATGATTTTCAGCAAAGCCACTACAGCATCATGCGGTAACTTGTATTGTCGCATTCGTGGTAGTACCACTCCTGCTTTCAATGTGACTCGATATGGTGTAATGTTCATGCAGCCAACATCCGTAGGGCCTTGTGCCCATAGATGTACTGGTAAAGTCTGTAGTCGGGGATCCATGTCTCTAGACACATAGTGACCTTTAAAATCACGTAAAAACAACCTTACTCCTTCCGGAGAACAACATATTATGGCTCCTAGTGCTTTCAGAGTTTTAATTCCTAACAGATTTTCTGGGCATGATTTAGTAAGCAATAAATCTGTAGTTCGTGTCAAAGGTCCTATCGTAAGTGGTAGAGGCTGTGATACTTCATTAACAATAGGTTTTCCCGAAAAACCAAGGGAAACATTTTGAGAGCCTGAGAGGGGTGCCCCTGGAACTTCACTACGTTTTATGGTTGTTCGACTTGCCCCTGTATCGAGTAAGAATTTTCTATCTTGACCTAATAATTCACTATGTACATAAGGTCCTTCTTGATCTACAGGAATCTCGATAAGCGGTAAGTCAACTTCCCTCTCTAGGCTGGTTCATGCGTAACGCTGATACTCAGGGTATTCATACTGTGCAGTCTGATACATTTGTCGTGTTGTGGTTTGTGTGGCAGTAGCAGGCAACGGTGGTGCAGCTGGCACAAACTGTATGGGTTGCTGTGAGGCTGGCATGGACTGTTGCTGAACTGGCATGGACTGTCCATGCTGCATAGCTCCTTGTTCATTCTGATCTTGTCTAACTAATCGTGGTCTCTCTTTTGCAATACCTGTAGCTATATTTCGTTTCAGGACTTGACAATCATGTACATAATGGCCTAGTTGTTTACAGTAATTGCAGGTTCCTTTTACAGGAACTGCAGAATCACCAGAATGTGTCACACCCTTTTTGTGACCATCTGCTGGTACTGTCTGAGAAACTAGCATTTTCATTTTTGTATCCTTCATGCGTCTATGCTCGTGTTCTTGTTCATCCCTAATTCTATTGTGATGATACTGTAACATTTGTAGCATTTGCGACGGAGTGTTACTTTGCCAGGTACTCTCGAATTTCAATATTCTATTCTTTACTGGAGGTAATGCATTTTCCACTAGTTTTGTCACAAATAAATGTGGATATGAATCACTACTTGCTTTTATACCACTATTTATACCAAAACATTTTTCAAATCGAGCATAATAATCGCTTGTGTCTTCATCTTGCTTTTGTTTACAGGCTGTGATTGCACCCCAATCTTCCTTTTTTGTAGTTAATAAACGTGGCAGTACCTGTACTAGTAAACCTGGTAATAGTTTAACTTTATCTCCGAGCCCCGAACCTGCAGCTCGGCCCCTTTCTTCCTCTGCTAATGCTGTCCAGTCTATCTTTTGGTCTCCCACTTCCCACTCTTTTTCTTTCAGTTTTTCATATATGCCAGCAGGCAAAAGCACCTTTAATATCGTCATAATATCAGGAAAGGTGTACTCTCCCATCAGTAACATGTCTTTAATTTCTCGGTGGAAACCCGCTGGGTCTTTGTCATGACTAGGTACTACCTTTTTCATTTCTAATAATTCCATTTTTGATATGGGTGTGTAAACAAATACACGGTGAAACTCATTGTCTTCGCCTTTTATTGGGTGCACTTCCCGTAAAGGATTTTGTCTATCCATGTAGTACGGTGCTCTTTCTCTGTGGGGCAGCGAGAGAGAATCCGGACTTACAAAAAGGACATACTGCTTACGTGACACTAATATCTCTTTAATTAGCTTGTTACTAGAACCTCTCCATCTGTTCGTGAGTAGTTCCGTTAATATATCAGGTAAAGGACCAGGGTCAGCACGTTGGCTCTTATATAATATGAGGAGTTGCTGAATCATATATATTCCAGCTAAACGTTGTTCATCTGTACTGAGGTTAAAAAACGTGTGTGCTACGGTCTCATCACCGTATTTTTCAGGACTAACAATCCAGTGAACGGCTGATCTGGCTAATTCTTGCTCATCCATGGAATCGAGGAGGTGGTAACCTCTTCGTTCTCGTAGTATTTTATCTGCGGCTTGAAACGAATGTTCGGGAGATTTCAGATTTATTACAGGCGTCGGATACGTTCTGCTATTATTTGGACATACAGAGTGTATTGGATCAGAAAAACATCTAGTATTTTCACAAGATCTTCCTCTGCCTACATAGGCTATGGTCTCTGACTGTCTTGCGGAATTCCCTGATTCGGACACTTCATCTTGCTCAAACTCGTCTGTTCCCAATCTCTCTTCATGAATACGCTCTATTTCTTTACGTATTTTTCGGCACATGGCTATTATACAATTTTGCTTATCGTGTCTCCCTTCTGATATATTCTGACTCCATCTTGTAAGAATAAGCATTGCATTCGGGTCTACCCCCGGACGATCTTGATTTCTGATTACACAGTTTATGAGGAAACGTAACAGTTCCCCCTGTATTTCTACTTTCTGGAATTCCATAGCTCTGTTAATACATCCTGGATCTCGTCCTGTTTGAACAAAATGATATATGTTATCTAGATGCGTAGTCATCCCTGGTAACCTTGCTAAATACTCTGCGGCTCGTCTGATACGTAATGATGCCAGGACCATTTCGTCCTCTTTACCGACCACGGGGTCATATCTACAATTTACAAGGAGTTCCTTAAGCGTACGTTCATTTACGAATTTTGGTGTACGTGAATGCGCTGACTCTTGAAAAACAAGTTTATTTATTCTGGGTGGTGTAAAGGTACTGCTAGCACCTCCCGTGGCCCCATCTGGGGCGTCGGGTGTGAATGGATTCGTTGAACGTGACACAGCAACTATGGGTGTCGATACCCCTATAGGATCGACTGCGGAGACAGATGCGGAAACAGATGTGCTTGCCGAAGCTTGTATCGGGACTTGCTGTTGCACGGGGACAGATACCTGATCCTGACGTTGAACCCCTCCGCCAGACGGTCTATGTGGTGTGGCGTTAGCATACTCGGGAGCTGCATCGTCTAGATATGAGGAAAGAAAAACATCTTCTGCGGTTCTGGGATGCCCCTTTGGATGTACCTTAATTGGAAATAATGGGGGTGGCAAGTCTTTTGGCATCTCTGGAGCAGGCTTTAGGTAGTCCTTCGGCTAGAAGGGGATACATACCATTCATAAGAGCATTTCTTTGTCTATTCACTTGTTCTGATTTCACTCGGATACCTTCCTCAATTAATAGATTTTCTTGAACTTTATTTGAACTTTCTTTACTCCTCTCTTCTTGTCTACGTGCTTTTTCTGTTCGTCTATGAGATTCTTTACGCCATAACTCAACAGCGTCTTTCTGTGACTGTCTGACCTTTCTTTTCCATAACTCTTCCTCCACTTTCATGATGCACTCTGCATCCCAGGTTCCCGCTATGGGCCACCTTTGACTTTCCGGTAACCCTTTGGTATAATCTACCCATAGATCAAGAAACAATATGGCATCTAAGCCATGCTTATGGTACATGAAATGTCCTGGAGTGTCTCTAGGAGGAATAGGAACTGCTTCTTCAAGCACCCCTTTTCTGGTAGTAATCTGTCTTAACTTCGAGAAGAGCGGCATATTGACAACTGATCTGATACTTACTCTTGAATTTTCTTAATACGAAAAACACCATAAATGAACAGTGAACAATGAACAGTCATTCATACCACAATATGCAAGACATTTCTGAATACTTTAAACATTAAACATTAAACATTATAACAATGATCGACAATGATGACAGTCTGCCTAACTAATCACCACGCTGAATTCTTGACAATAACTGAATACTTCGGAATACTTGATATACTGCTAAACAGTACATATACACTGCTAAACAGTGCAGACCGGATTTGTGTACCCAAATCCGTCTTGACCGGCACAACCTATGTGCGCGTCAACACGCCTCCCCGGCGATGGTACTCACCGAGTAGCTCCTTGAAACGGAAGGCCTCAGAGAATGGACAGGACTCGATAACTGCGGACATCGGACCCTCTGGACGTCGGGATTTCGGAAAACCTGGTGGGCCTCTGTATACCTCGGATCTTGCTCTCTCAGCTAGGCTCTGGTCGGGATACTTCGCACTTCTCACCGCCTCGTCTGGGTTGATCGCAGCCTCAGTCGCCCCCGCTTGACCGGAGGGAGCTTACAGGAAATCCTGCTGGTACGCGTTTATGGTCCGTCCAGCTGTGGCAGGAGACCGGGCCTGCAACGCACCGCCGGCGCGTGAGATGAGAAAGTGTCCCTGTTCGGGCGCCATTATGTGGTAAATAAAAATACCGGACTGAATTTCATACGGAATCTTAAAATAAAGTAAATAGCTCAAAATAATAAGAGGCAGAATCCGTGGTATAAGAGGTTTTCTAATGGGCTTTATTCCATTCAAAATGGCCGACTCGAGTCGCGGCCTTCAGGTTCCGTCACCACGAGGGTTCAGGAAGTGAAGTACAATAATTCATTAACAGACATGTATTTTTATAATAAGTACATTACAATGAAACGAATGTAGAAGGCGTAACATTTGATAAGAAAAGTGACAAAACAGTGACATAATCGAAACTAGGCGTAATAAGGAATAAAAGAAACATGATTGGTTAGAATTATCAGACATAGGTGGATCTATAAGATAATACTTGGCATAGATGCGCGCGCGGCAGCATGACGTGTAATTGACGTGCAACTAGGGGGTGAAGGGGGCTTGACATTTAGCTCTACATGTGGAGACGAGAAGTCTGGGGTCAAGTCAACCTAATCCCAAATCATATCTAACATCCTATGTTTAAAGAACTATGTTATCCTCAAGGAAGAGACTCTCGGACAGAATCTATTCTATACTGACTGTGTACGTGTACAAGCGTCTAAGTGTCTATATGAGATGCGAGGGATAGAAAACTTTCCATGGCAACAGGGCTATGAATCACTTGCAGGAGGACGGAAAGGCTGAGTCCTTTGCTTGTGAGCTAAAGGAAATGTTTACCTAAATCACTGGACAGGAATGCATCGGCTGGAGAGCAAAATAGATAATTCGAAGGTGAAATACAACTTCTTGGCAGACAGGCGAAAACTGGCCGAGGCAGGCACCGTTAGCTGCACAGGGAGTAGGACAAAGTTCATGGATACAGATGCGAGCTCAAGCTGAAGCTGTCAGAGACAGAGAGCAGGGAAAGGCTTGAGGACAGAATCGGGCCTACTTGCCTGAACTGTAAAAATGAAGTAACTTAGCCATATAAAGTCGGTGGCCTTTCATACTTAGGAATCGAATATCCAGCCCTGTGATGGCGGATCTGACAGAGAACATGTCGACGGTAGACACACATATGTTTGCGTCTTAGAAACTGGAACTGGAGGGAACATACATGTACTTGTAACATGCATATAGAACCGTTGGGGTCCAAGATAGGGGACATAACTGATCAGGAAAATCCACATTTCCACACAGCTGCAGTAAAAAAAAAAATATATATATATACAGAATCCGTCCCTCAGTAGCTTCCTACAGCCGCTTCTGCTGAGGCTTGCAGATATTCCAGAAGTTCCTAAAGAGGGCATTTCTGCTGAAGGAGCCGGCGAGTCACACTTCTGCTGTACCTGCTCGGGTTCTTCCATCTCCGTTGCAATGCAGAAGATAGCCACACATGCCACGTGAAAGACTGTGCCCTAACTATATTTTACGAAAATACCACTCAGTTTGGGATTAATGATAGTCAATGGAGCGATATTTATGTAAACGGTATTTAGGCCACGAGGTCTATGTCAGGCGATATTCAGGCATACTACCCAGAATGCATTGTGCTGGCGCCGGTGGCTTTAGTATCATCGAAGGTGAGTCAGAAAGGGGCAGCGCAGCACTTCTGCAGCGGGCCTTGTCTTCCTCTCTGCATCTATGTCCCTTTACCACCAGGGACCCGTGTGCAGGGAATAACTCGCACATGCGCCTCTACCACTGCGTACTTGTAAATCAGGCGCTACGGCGTCTCCCGCTGTCCAGCTCTGGTCCCGTGATCACTCTCCTGGGCCTCTTGGTGTTTTTTTAGGTGGTTATAATATGTCTGCAGTCTAAGTCTGGGCGCTCACGCCAGGCTCGTCTGTATGCCCGCTTTATGCAGTGATACTGTCTAAAGTGCATGCATTTGAATCAGAATATCTCCGAGTTAGTCCACAAGCGTCAGACAGCACAGCTTGAAACCGTGATCAAGTTGGTTGCCTCACTCTCTTTTTCTGAGCTGTGCTGTCTACTATTCATGCTGCCACAGATCTAGCTAGCGCTGGCTGCTTGACCTCTACACATGAATAGAATCACCCCTAAGAAGTCAGGGTGGGAGAGTAAGGGGGTGCAGCGTCACAGGAAGCAAATCCAAAAAACACGAGAAAATAAAACTTCCGAAAAGGGCCCAAGTGCACTGAATATCTGCTGTGAAGAACTGTTAGAAAAAAAAAAAAAGAAGGCACTGAAAGGCGGGCGACTGTCTGGACGAAGGCTTTCCTGTGGCGCGAAGAAGTTACTCAGCCTTGGAATGCGCGAGCCCTGCCAGGAAACCTGACCCAAAACAGATGGCAGCCTGCGCGCCGCTGCTGGCTCCCAGGAGCAAAATGCTCTGGGAGTAAACATTTCACAAGAAGCTGGGACCTCCACATGCCTTTGGCCAATTGCGTACTAAAGCCAGACTCAAAGGCCAAGAGCGTGTGAGCACCATGTTGTAAGTAGATTAGATAGGCATCAGGACACGTCTTCAGGTTATAAGATAGATTTATTAAGATAGCACAGCAGAGATAAAGCACTTCGCTAGCTGACCAGACCATCAACTGCCAAGACTAGAACATTCACATACCAGATAGAACACACATAGGTAGTAAGGAAGGTTGAGGAGACACAAACACAAAGAATGGACTAATGACCCCAAGTAGCCATAACAAAGCAAGCACATATATACAACATATCTTCTTCCTTTACAGAAAACACAATAAAGGCTTCAAACACCCAACAAAAGCTTAAAGCAAGAAAACATAAAACATGTAGGAGGTCAACGACCTCTTGGACTTCCAGATCATGAAAGCAAAGGGCAGGATAAGAAGAGGATCACAATAAGAATCATGACAAATATCACGATGACATGACCACCTTCTTCCCTTCGATTGACGAAAAACAAAAAGAAACAGTCTACTCTCTACAATCCGTCCTTGTGGCCATCAAAAACGGGAAGAGACAGCTTACGCACTCCAATCAGTTTTTCGTCTGTCACGGCTTACTGCACACAGTTGAAGATATAAAAGTTCAACAAAAGCCTCAAATACTCAATAGTTCTGGAAGAATGCTCCCAAAGAAAAATCTTGGCCAGATTTCTTGCAGTCTAAAATGATGCTCTGGTACTTTTCTTGGGTTAAAGACCTCTCGATGTAATTTGGGCCTCTACATTAGACTTTAAATTAAATTTCTTAGTTGACAAACTGTCTCAGTACTAAGGCTAAAAAGCCCGGCTCTAGTCGCGGAACATTTGTACCGGTAGAAAGAACCTCCATGTCACGATTTTGTCTCGTGGTACTGGAACTCTTGTCGTCACAACTCTAGGTCATGAACACTCTTGGACAAAGGACACATTTTTCCTTTCTTTTCCTATCCCGGTACTGATTTTATGACATCTGTTGTCTCCCGCTAGATAGGTTGGAACTTTAGTTCTCACATTTTACTCCCTTTTCCTTTGTCTTCGTCTCCTTACGGTGCTGGGACATCCTTTGTCCTCTCGCAGTTTCTGGTTTCGCCGGTCCTGGGACACCATTGTCCTCTCCCGGTCGTGGTCCAAGGTTCACTTCCTTAGTCCTTACTTTTCCCTGAAACAGGGTTATGGTTGCAAGATCTTCCCTAAACAAAAATTTAAATAGGAATTCCACTTTGTAATTTCACTTTTCCACTTGCGTCTTTCAGTTTTTTCCATTTACTTTGCAATTTTCCACTAGCGTCTTTCAGTTTTTTTCATTTACTTTGCAGTTTTCCATTTGCATTTTAACTCTTTAAAATTTTCACAACTTCAATACTTTATAAAGGTGGCATCCTTTCTTATGACTTTAAGTCTGATTTTCATTCCTTATGACTTTAAGTCTATATTTTTTTTTCATCTGCCACACCTGCTTTTGAACTGCACTGTATCAAAGCTGGAATTAAATGAATACGCTCTCCACAAGTTGATGGTGGTTGCTTACAAACAGAATCAATAAGGTACTCCTTTTTGCGCTTCTTCGCTACTTTACCATATATATGTGCTATTGAACATTACCATCAGAACGATTTGCTGTTCCTGTTAATGGACTTAGATCTCCGTCCTTGTTTTAGGTACTCTAACTATCCCCGAATTCTTTAATTTATTTGAGGTTTGTAAAAGATCCATATTGTGACCAACATGCTTATGAATTTACAAAAATGAGCCTCGCATGAAATATTTCAAACATCCACGAGATGGCACTGTTCCAACAGATTGTCCCCAGTTACTGTGACAACATACCTTATAAGAAAATGTGACACACAACTGATGCGATGAGAATTGAGTGTTCCTTTAACTAATAACTCTCACCAAGATGTTAAATAACATTGGAGATGCGATGAACATATGAAACTAAAATGTCAGATATATGTGCCTGCTTGACCGTAACAAGATCGGGGACAGTCAAAACAACGCTTCTCTCACCTTATAACAACATTCGTTTCCAAGAGACCGCACTCAGGAACAAGTGTACGATGTATTTGCGCAATTCTGTCCACCAGTTCAACAATACCGCCGTTACACGTCACTCGAAAGAAATCTCCTCACACAATCGTGATCCGTATTCCCGTAACCAAGGGAACGAAGAAACAAGATGGCCGCCTGACGTTGCGTGTTGCGCGATGACGTGCACACGCTGAGAACACGGAAAGAATTCTTCAGGATTACTAACCGTGACGGTGGACGGATGACGCCCACAAGGAATGCGCTGCCTCTCCGCTGACACCCCCGGAGATTCTACGACGTCATCAGAAGGAGTTAAGCCCTGTGGTAGTGCAGATCGGAACAGTCGCTTGAAACTCCCCCGCAGTAGCTGGCAGTTAAACGAGCAAGGAGAATCCAAAGGCACCCACCAGCTAAACGGGAATTCCTCTCCACAACTGACACGTGGTAGGAGAACATGATGCAGGTTTCTTCACCTCCTTTCTCCGTTTTTGTTCTTGAGTCTCTCCAAGTGGTGTAAGTGAGGCAGAAAACATTAAAAGTTCACCGTTATGATCTCACTGGTTTCTCAGGTTAAGTAGTACTTTTGTTCAGGTTGCAGTGGCAGGAGAAGAGGGATCGGGGAACTGACTTTACCCAGTTTTCCTCGCGTTACACAGGTTACCAGTTTGTTTGAACTTTTTTTTTTTAAATAACTTGCGGCAGATTTTTCTTTTCTGAATGAATCTGTCGGTTTCTTCTTATTATAGTTGAAAAGTTCATCCATACAGCAGTTTCCTTTAAAAATTTTCGGCATAGCAGAGGTATCTTGTTTCCTTTACCTTTTACTTTCAGCCTCAAATGGATGACAAGGTGTCTTGGGTTCTTAATGTGAAGTGTTTCTCGTGCTGCGCTGTGCTTCTGCCTTGGTCTGGTCAGCCAAAACGTCGCCAAAATGTTGTAAGTAGATTAGATAGGCATCAGGACACGTCTTCAGGTTATAAGATAGATTTATTAAGATAGCACAGCAGAGATAAAGCACTTCGCTAGCTGACCAGACCATCAACTGCCAAGACTAGAACATTCACATACCAGATAGAACACACATAGGTAGTAAGGAAGGTTGAGGAGACACAAACACAAAGAATGGACTACTGACCCCAAGTAGCCATAACAAAGCAAGCACATATATACAACACACCACAAGCAGGAGCTTCTACAGAAGCTGAAGTCATTCCAAGAGGTCGATTTCCTAGGCAGCGCATGAGCGCTGCCATAGGCTCGACCTAAAAACTAAGACACTTTCCAGCCTGAGCACATTAACATAATAACATGAGACACTATAGAGAGAACAGTGACAGCCCCACATTCAGTATTCAAGACAAGTTATCTCGGGCAAGTAGCTTGAGGTGCTAATAGAGAAGTTCTCATCTGTGTGCGACCATAGCTACAACCGTCAAATAGATACGACAACTACAGATTTGCCTACACTAGTATTAAGCAAAAACAAAAGGAAATGATGGACGGAGTGTTGAACATTGCAAGCACTCACCCCCAGTCAACTGATCTGGGTTTAATCCATCACCGTTCTTTAGCCCACTCTGCCACCCCAGTTCAGACATGGCCATATGCAAATCAGTCTGACCCTGTGCCTCATGGGAACAGTCCAGCCCGAACTGCCAAGCCATGCCTTCCCTGGACCGGAAACAAGCTTCCTAGGACCGGTTTCTGGCATTTCAGACAAAAAGGAAATCATAGTGTATTATTCTTTGAATACATTTTAGATGCTTCCCAAGTGTGATGTGCTGACCAATCCACCTGTGTTGTCAACATGATGTGAAAAACACATCATCTCTCATAAATACATTGGTATGTGATTATGACACTCATTTAATTTTACCACACTCTCATAGGTGGCAAAATATGGTGTTGTGGCGATCATTGTCGCATACTGCCATTATCCACATATTTGTGTGTGCGTAATCAAGGTGTCGCTCACGCTCAACAGCGCAATGCTGCTATCAGTCGCTGTGTTTAGTCATTCATACCACTCATTCACACTGTAACCCTTACCTAGTTATGGGAGAGGGAACTACTCTCCGGGCACCTCACGGCTTCAAGGGGTAGCCCTGTATTCATACACTGCGTGACAAAATCAGACGCACAACAGGAAAGACAAAACCAAAACACATGTAAGAGTTAAGTACCAGCAATGCCCGTGTCATGGTGGGCGCGCACGTACCTGTGTAAAAAGACTGATAGACACTTTTACTCACAACATCAAGGGTCCTGCCCTGCTCTGCAACCTACTCTGTGCGGGTTCCCCTGGCTTTTGGTGGACCACACAGGTGAGGGAGTTTAAATCTGCCTCTCGAGCGTGAGGTAACTGATCACTCTGTCTATTGGGTGCGATCATGCTTGGGCGTCGTATCTCAGAATCCGGCGAGTCGCATCATACATAACTGTTGAATGCTGGGAACTGTGGTTCATGCTAACCACTCTCGTTCAAACTGTAAGTACCGCAATAGTAAAAAGCACGTGGTAACAAATAGCGATTTCAGGCGGCACATAAAAGATTTTATATCTAGTTATGGAAGGGCACATAAATGCATGCTCAACCTCAAGTCCAAAAATGGAATACTTATTAAGGCTGCAAGTCCTATTTTGTTACGTTACATTATCACAAAGAGTACCCTGAAATACGGTCGAGCCTACCCGGACTTTTAGGCGTCAGGGTGACCCGATGATGAAGCATGACACCACTAGGGTGTGTGAGGGTAATTAGAACAAAAGGAATTGTTTCCTTCCCCACTCAACAGTAACCACAGTTGAGAAAGTATCTCTACCAAACAGGGTGACCAGTAGATGCTCCACAAAGAGTTCCATATTGGGAATGTTGGTGGATTCCGCAATGCCAATCTACTTATGTTATTGCGTCTAGAGCGCGCCTCTAAATCCTCTGCCTTGATTTGT
Source organism: Triturus cristatus (assembly GCF_964204655.1). NCBI lineage: Eukaryota > Metazoa > Chordata > Amphibia > Caudata > Salamandridae > Triturus > Triturus cristatus. The sequence continues at coordinate 50,195,342 of NC_140586.1, read as the reverse complement.
ATGCCTGTAGGGTTTTGTCCATCTTCCTTTTTTCTACAGCATCAAGCCTTTCTGTATGCTTGTCAAGGCGCTCAGACAGTCTGTTCATACAAAATGATAATGCGTCTATTTTACCATCAAATTTGGTCAGGCTGCATTGCATTGCTGTTAGGATGTGTTTCAGATCAGGATCTGCTGCAGCGTTGGCCGTCTCAGAGCCAGATTCTGAAGCATTCTTATCCATATCCTGCTGCGGGGTTCAAACTGAAGCCTTGATTGTGACTTATCTGTTCTCCCCATAATAGGAGCAATCAGAGCGCCCTGCTGACCAATCTTCCATTTCAGAAACCCACTGGGTCGGAAAGCCCCCAAGGCATAGGTGAAGACCAAACACGCTGCTGCAAAGCAGCGTTCAAAGTTCAGTTATTTGTTGGGGCCTGTGCTGCCAGATGGGACTAGGTGCAGCATTGACCCCCAAGACGATGCCACAGCTCACCATACAATGTCCGTACACCCCTTGTGTGGGGAGGGGAAACCGCCCTTACATCGCTTGCATAACAGCGCATGCGATTACAACGCGGTCGTTATAACGACCACGTTGTTACATCGCAGTACCATTACAATGCAAGTCGTTATAACGTTTTGCTGTAGGGGGTGCACTAAGCTAAGGAATAGTATAATTTACTATTCCAACACCTTCCCTAGTGTTGTGCACACACTGGAGTTAGAATAGTAAATTATACTATTCCAACATCCAGCGCCCCCTACAGCACGTTGTTGTAACGACTTGCGTTGTAAAGGTACTGCGATGTAACAATGAGGTCGTTGTAATGACCCCGTTGTAATCACATGCGTTGTAAACGCACACGATGTAGTGGTATATGTTCGTGGGTAGGGAAGGATTGTGTGGGCCTGGACACTATTCAGCTCACGATAAAGGGGAAGCTATCCCACTCCGCTGTTAAACCAACCCGCACAATGTCACAAGGATGCTGGCAGTATGGAGAGCACCGCGCAGGTCGATCAGTTCAAGTTTCCTTCAACTTCCTTATCGTGTACAGTTCTACCACCTCATGCCTCACCTTTGATGTTGGGGTGGAACTCGGGAGGCTGCAAGGAACGCTCTTCCTTTCCCTGCAGGCCCAAATCAGATATGTGTGGTTGGGGATGGCCTCCCCACGCGAGCTCCTGCAGAGCAACGGGGACCACCTAGGTAAGCAGCAAGAGAGGCCTCATTACTGCGCTCCTGTCTTCCAAAGCCTCTCTCCAAGGCAGGTTCAACGCTTCCATTATCTGTTGAGTGTCTGCCACTCTTGGTTCCTCAAGAGCTCAGCGATGGGCTGAGAAGGGCGGCCATCTTGCAGAGGCAGCCAACAGTCCGGACAGGCAGCCGCAGGCCCGGCGGAGTCTCAGGTCCCCTTGGTGAATTGACTTCAGCCTTATAGTCATCAATACAAACCTAGGCATAATTACTCCCCATATAGTGACCAAACCTAGAGTAGACATGGTTTATATTATTAATTTTGTGTAAAACCATCATGCAAGGGGATCAAATGTTGAACAGAAGCTCTGTGTCTTTTTGTTTCCATGGGTTCAGGGCATTTAAGACGTTCTCTTTGCTGATTCAGGTCATAGAGAGAAGGACCCAAATTTTAGTTTTGAATAAGCAAAGCTGGGCTGCTCCTGCCAGCGCAGAATTCCTCACCAGCTTAATGAGCATAAGTGAGCCTCCCGAGCCAGGCACAAAGATGCAAAGTGCTCTGGTCTCTCCATCTACACATGCTAACACCAGTATGGAAGGGGATACATCAATGCAATCAGCCCAGCAAACCAGAGCAGCAACCCATCTTTAAGAAGACAGCATGAGACTGTGGATGTAGGGCGTTCCAATATTACCACAAAAGGACACCCACAATTCTCTTAATCGAAGACTGTTGAATCTCACTTTCAGGAAACAATGTATCCCAAAGGTGAGGTACCTACCAGCATATCAAAATATCAGAATAAAAGTCAGGTAGGTAAATGGGCCCACTCAATAACTTAGTTATAGGTCAGCAAAATAGATTAAAAATTGTATTACAAAAATTCAAAGAAATGCTTTACAGAGTCTGTCATGAAGGTGCTCGGGAAAAAAGAATATTTTTCACTTTGCACTTCTCTTTGATACCTTAAGTCCCAAATGAGCAGCATGATAAAAATAGAATCACATCGCCTCCTTAGCAGCATGCAAGTCTTCAGGAAAGTCTATCTGGCTTACCCCCAAAGTTAGAGTTTTTTATACATTATTCTCGCACATGAAATTACTAAAACTGCAGATTATTATGATGTGATTGGAAATGTTCCTTTCTGAGCAAATCTGAGCACAGTTTCACCAAGCATCATATTGCCTGAGTATGTATAATGATCCTGCCACTCTATGCTAATGTCATCTGTAGATTGTGGCTCAAACTAGATGCATGAATAACAGCAAGCTGTTATGAATGAATATGGTACCGTGAGCTAACGGAAGGACCTTGCAGCAGAGATAGTTTTGTGACTGAGCTGAGGAAGATTAATCGAGAAAAGCATGAACCATGACAATGAATCAGTAGTGTATGGGATAAAAGTAGAAAAGGATAGTGTAGTAGTTGGGTGGGGGAGGGAGGAGATGGTCATCTCAGGGTTAAGGTAGCCATACATAGGTCAAGGTTGACCTATTTGCCAGTAAGGGGGGGTGGGGTTGCAGGGGGGACACTGGGTGGGGGGGGAGTTGGGGGGAGGGGGGACAGGGCACAACAAACTAAGAACCGCACAATTGAAGATAAGCAATTAATAGGAGGATTAGTATTAGTATTAGTATTGTTATGTATGTTATGTATTTTAAATAAACAGGGAGAGCAGGTTGCACGAAAATCTGAAAATATTATTGGTAGCATGGTAGTGATACTTCAGAAGCAAAGTTCCCATGATTTCTGTTTTTCTTACTATTTTTCCTTTCAAGAATATTGTTTTCACTTGAGATACAATGCTGATTAGAATAGCGACGTGGAATGTTAGTGGTTTGAACGATCGCCAAAAAAGACAAAAAATTGCCATGTCACTAAAGCAAATGAATGCCGATTTTATATTTATCCAAGAAACGCATATTATGGTTTCACAGGTTTATCTTCTGGACCAGTTGGGTTTCCAAGTATTAGCATACTCAAAGCAAGGTTCTAAACATAGGGGGGTCGCAATACTATCAAAGTATAGAAGCTTGAATATTCGAAGAAAATTGGAAGATCAATGGGGCAGGTGGGCACTAGTGGAATGTTTTATTGAGGGAGAGTGGTATACCCTCTGGGTCATCTATGGGTCAACGGAGGATGACCCAGAGAGCTTAAAATTCCTAGATGCAGAATTATCCTTTTGGTCACCTCAGATTATACTAGGAGGAGACTTTAATATAAATGGTGCGGATGGCTTAGGCGTAGAGACAGGCTCATACGGGAGGTATCAGGGAAGAAAGAAAAGAGTATATCGAGCATTAGGAGAGCTTGTAAGGAATAATATGTTGTCTGATATTTGGGGGAAGTTAAAAAAAGGAGATAGCGGTTTTACGTATTATTCTGCCCCTCACCAGATCTGTGTAAGATTAGACTACTTTTTTGCTTCTAATACAATGCTGCCCTACACAAAGATAGAAAGACTCCCCCGCATATTTAGTGATCATAACCCTTTGATTATGAGTTTAAATATCCCTATTCGATCTAGGAAAGTCAGAACATGGACATTTGAGCGTGGGCTTCTCCAAGACCAGAAATATATCCAGCATATGACTCTTTGGATAAAAGAGTTTTTTGAATATAATAGAGATAGCGCAGAGATAGGGATAGTCTGGGATGCCTTTAAGGCAGGGGTACGCGGGGAAACTTTTAGTTTTAATACTTTTAAACGCAAGCAGGAACAATCTAGAATAGGAGAGTTAACTGGGGCAGTCTTGGAGGCGGAGGAAGAATTGCAACGCTGCGTCTTAGCAGGGGCTCCCCTAGACCAGGCCCTTTTAAAACTAACAAAGGCAAAGATGGATGCTGAAGAGGTTATTGCATATAAGGCAGCTAAGATATATCTTACTAATAGAGAAAGGGCCCACGAATTTAGCGAAGCAGTTGGGAGGACATTAGCTATTCGCACAAGACAAAGAATCGCTTCAGGTGAGGTTAGAGAAATTATAGATTCAGAAGGTAATTTGTGCACGAGTCAAGATGGAATAAGAGAGGTATTTAGGAAATTCTATGCTTCCCTCTATGACGAGCAAAATGGGTATGACCTGGATCAGATGGGGAAATATATGGAAGATATCCCAGTGGTGCGAATAGAAGAGGAAGTAGTAGAGGGGTTGGAAGGTCCATTGGACCTACAAGAGATAAAGAACGCTATAGCGAATCTCCCTTCGGGTAAAGCATCAGGTCCTGATCAAATTCCAATCGAATTTTATAAGATATTTTGGGATGCTCTTTCACAAGACTTCGTTATAATGATACAGAAAGCACAATCTGGGGTCTCTGTACCAGAGTCATGGGGTGGTGCTGAAATAGTGGTAATTCTGAAGAAAGGAAAACCACCCACCATGCCATCATCATATAGGCCAATCACGCTCATGAATACTGACGCAAAAATTTTCTCTAAAATATTAGCTACAAGGTTTGCACAAATAATTGATTCGCTTGTGAGCACTAATCAACATGGATTTATCCCAGGGAGGGGTACGACTCACCACACTCGTAAGGTTATTACACTTTTTGATGCCACGGAGGTTTCAGGAGACCCGATGGCCGTAATGTTATTAGATGCAGAAAAAGCATTTGATCGGGTCTCCTGGAATTATTTGTGGTATACCCTGAGAAGAGTAGGGCTCAAAGATGGTTATATTAAGGCAATTCAAGTGCTATATAGAGACCCAAGTGCTGTGATCCGGATTAATTCGGGTTTAACTAAGTCTTTTCAAATTAAGAGAGGTACCAGGCAGGGCTGGCCTTGCTCTCCGCTTTTATTTGCGATGTATATTGACCCCCTGGTCCGAAGACTTGAGAGCTGTGATATGATTCGCCCAGTATGCACGCCCATGGGATATAGTAAGGTCCTTGCATATGCGGATGACGTGGCAGTGATCACATCTAATCCCATAGAAGCTATAGCGCAGGTTGAAACTGAGGCCACCAGATTTGGACAAATATCGGGTTACAAAATGAATGCCAATAAGACTCAGATAATTAAGAACAAGTATGTAGACTGCCCTGATCATCGGGTGGTGCAGGATGCGGTGTATTTGGGGGTAACTATTTCTTCTGATTTAGATACATTGGTAGAGAAAAATACAACTCCAGTTTTTCTCAAGGCAAAAAGGGATCTAGATAGGTTTGAGAATCTTCATCTTTCCCTTGTGGGGCGCACTAATATTATAAAGATGTTGATTTTACCGAAGTTTTTATATCTTTTTAGGGCAATACCATTATTATTCGAAACAAAATGGTTTAAGGAATGTGAACATATGATCAATAGATTTATCTGGGCAAAGGGAAAAACAAGGAGAGCACTTAGATTTATGGCACTGCCTCGTGATAGGGGAGGTTGGTCTCTTCCGGATTTAAAACTATATTATTGGGCAGCGGCCCTACAAAACATGCTGGGTCTGATAGGAGGGGCAGAGGTCGAAGGACAAGATAAGGCGGGTACATTGGCAATTTATGGCTTATGTTTGGGGGTTGAAGCTGAGAATATATTTTTAAAGCAAACCGATTTTTGTTACTTTAAAAGGACACGATTTAAGACGATTCTAGCAGCTTATAATATTTGGAAAGCATTTTCAAAAAGTTTTGGCTTAGGCAAATATAATGCATACACTAGAATGAGTAGGAACCCCACTTTCCCAGTAGATATTTTTTCAGGTTGGGTTTTTGGAGAATGGGGAAGAAAGGGGATAAGGATGCTGGGAGACATCAGGACTGCACAAGGGGTCCTCCAATTTTCGGAGATACAGTCAAACTATGGAATTGAGACGAGACATTTTTTTAAGTTTCTGCAAATAAGAAGCTATGTTGAAACAAAGCAGGGAGGCCCAGCTGGGTTTTCTAGGATTCCAATTATGGATTTAGCACAAGCAGGGTCAGACTGCACGATTCGGAGGTTTTACTCAGAATTGATAAAGGCCAAACAAGACGATAAAGATAGAATGGCGCAGAAATGGGGGAGGAAGCTGGATATAATAGAAGAGTGTTTTCATGTGTCTCTAGAGTTGGGTCAGAATATTTTATGTTCGGCACCCCTACAGGCGCAACATTATAAAACTATTTATCATCTTTATCACACTCCAGCGAGAATTGCTCAGTGGGGAGGAATCTCGGGAATTAGATGCCCGAGATGTGGAAGCTTAGAGGCTGATTTGACTCACATGCTTGCAACATGTACCCATCTGCAGTCCATCCAAAAGAATATCGAGGAATTTCTATTTAGAGTATTAGCTGTAGAAATAACTTTATCTCCGTCGATAATTCTCCTTGGGGTTAATCATAATGATATACACATGAAGGGGGGATACTTCTTATTTGTTGCAATGGCAGTATTAAGACTATGCATAACTTCAGCCTGGCTAGATCCTATATCCCCATCGTATCATCAATGGTTTTCTCGATTATTGGCAACATATAATCTAGAGAATGCTATATATGCTAGAAAAGGGAAAAGAGGGAGAATATTAGGAAGAAAAATCTGGGACCCATTAAAGAAATGGAAAGAGGATCCTACCTGACTCCCTACTGAAGTTTTCAAGTAGTGAGGGTATTTTATAAAGACATTGTGTATTGCAATAATATTCTTTTCCTGTGTATTGTTTTGTATGTTATTTTATTTCAAATGTGTTGTGCCCTGTGTATAACTTCATAAACTTATAAATAAAATTTAAAAAAAAAAAAAAAGAACCATGACAATGAAAATAAACCTGAGTTTGCGTTCCTGTGTGTTGCAACAATTAAAAATCTGTGAAAAGTGCAGGGGAAAGAGAGGGGAGACATCCATTTTGAAAAAGATGGCTGCTGGGCTCTAACAGGCCTATTTGATGAGAATCAGGAAAACGCATTTCCGTATGACATAGAAAACTAGTTTAAGAAAAATAGCGCTTTCAAAGTGTACATATATGGGCGGTGTGGTCTAGCCGCCATTGATTGTGGACATCATCTAGCTGAGCTCTGGGTCGGCAAGCAGGCAAACTCATCACCATCCTACCAGCCTAGGCTCAATATATTGCCATCGGCACAGACTAGTGCCTGTATTGGAGTAGAAGAACAGCAGGGTCTGTCCATGCCAGCCAGAACTCAACGGGAGTGTCTGACTCTCCGGACGTGCCCAGGGCCTGTACTCACCTGCGAGTGTAGTAGATGGGCCAGGGTCCTCGCAATGCTTAAGGGGAAAGCCTGACCCAGCCTAAATGCCACAACCGCATCGACTGAGTGCTACAGTGTCCACCATCACACCACAAGAGAGACACTAGGAGGTCCCTGAGACTTGGAAAGGCCTTGTGGGCCTTCAGAGTATGGACGCGACCTGTAGCTGTGGCGTCCTCCCCAGAGACCACGATTCCCTGGAGCCTACAATGCTGAGATGAGAAACAATCATCCGGGTGCTTTGCTGATCTAAGAGTCTCCTTCAGTCTTTTTCCCTCCCAGGGTCTGAGCTGATTGAAACGAGTGAGAACACTGCGGTGAAAAGGAGTGCCCCTCAGTCCTATCGGAGTCCACCTGGCAAAGGTGGGCCTGCACAAGAGAAGGCCAAGAGGAAGATTGCAACACCCTGTAGCAGCTGGGTAAGCTTATAACCCTCTTACTGCTTCGAGGAATCGGCTAGGGCCCTGACCACGGATTGGACGATCAACCCCACGCATTTCTATGGGTACTTGAAGCACTTCCCAACAACAGAAGTGGGGATGGAGCAGCGGCGGCAAAGACTGGGGGTAAACTGTGTGCCTTCTGCTGTCTGTCCCTGACCTAGATTCTCAGACCTGCGAGCACCCTGGGACCCCTGATCTTGCTGGTGAGTGGCTGTACTTTCCTGTAGGGCATATGGCACCAAAACTTTAAATTCATGGTCGACGTGGGACTCATTCCACCCTGCCTCCTGCCCTTCCTGCTGCTATGGGGGCCCACATCTGGTTGGAGGCAACCGTCGGCTCGGTTTATGCTTCCTGCCCCCTCCCCCGCATCCTCCCCGCCCTGAGGCTACCACCCTTGATCCAGGATGGGCTGCCAAAAGCTGGTGAGGTTACCATCCATGCCACCATCATCTGCGCCCCTGTCCCCGAACCAGGCCACATCGGCCCACCCCAGAGAATCTTCTAGCAAACTGTACACCATCTTACACTCAATAGAGCCCTTTTGGTCCTCTGTGGAAACCAAAATGGAATAAATCCACACAGAATTTGGCCTACTAAGCAATGATCAGAGGAAACTATCCTCCTGGATGACAGCTGAAGCTCCATTTATATCAAACCTCCTTTGCAAGAACATGGGAAATGTACCCAGGATCTTCTCGGGACTCCAGCGCCTAGAAAGCTGGGCAGAGGATGCAGAGGGACAAGCCTGACTCAACAACATACAGGTGGTTTGGCTCTGGGAGGGGGGCTGAGAACTCCCATACGATGATCGCATTCCTGAAAGACTGGGTGAAATCTTTCTACCCAGCTCAGTTGCTGTCCCCTTACTTTTCCCTGGAGTGGGTGCACCGGGTCTCCTACCACTTCCAGGCTTGCCCCATCGTTGCATGGCTCATTTACTACAAGGACATAGAGGCTGGCCTGCAGGTGGCCCTGCAAAAATGCCCATCTTAAATTTGAAAACTGTAAGATTTCCATATTCCCTGACTGCATTATAATGGTACAGCAGCAGCACTCCTCCTTCCTTGGTGTGAAGCGCCAACTCTGGGAGTTACATGTTCAATCCTTGCTATTCTACTCAGCAAAGTTGAAAGTCCTCCACGATCAGCATCTGTGTAAAGCCCCATCGGCCTGGGACTGGATTAAGCATCACATTGACAGAGGTGTGTGCTCCTCTATGAACAGAGATATCGTTCCCCACAACAGTGGGAGCGTGGCGGTCGCCAAGCGACTGTGCCCTGAGGAGACAGTGGGGCCCCCTCACAGCAAGAGCTGGGACGGGAACAGCAGTCTGGCGGACTAGCAGCAGCGCTGGCAGTCCGCCAGACCTCGCCTCCACTAGACTCTGTAACGTACTGACCATCAGTGAAGATGACAACACCTTCAACGCTTCAGGCCATGGGGGATTGTTTCCTGGCCTGTTGGTCACCCCACAGACAGTTGCAGACTTAATCTAATGCCATCCCCACCCAGTTGCACTGCCTGTCCAAGGGGAGGCTCGACCCTGCTCAATGCCACCCTGGGCGGGTCATCTTTTGCACAATGAGGAGATACCCCACATTAGCCCATTACAAGCCCACCACGGTTGCGACTAGGAGCTGCACCCCTGCTGCCCTTCTCCGCGGCCTATAGATTGTTGACCATCCGCCCAGACTGCTAAATGCGAGTATTCCATGCCCACCACCCAACATGTTCCCCCATCCCCCGCTTTATAGATATTTATGCAAGAGACTGTTTAAGCGTACAGCTGGTTGCCATAGGCTCTTGGTATTGTTCAGGTTTCTTCCTACGTTTTTAAATTTATTTACCCCATAGCACTAGCGACACATTGTTCCCCTTTGTGTGTGTGTGTGGGTTGGGGGGGACAGATGATGGAAAGTTACATGATGGCATATGACTCCACTGCAATTCCACATACTCCTACTTTATGGCATGCTATCTCCAGACTAGGTTTTTAACACTTAATTTTCAGGGTATCGTTACTCCTACATCAAGCGGCAAAATGCACGTTATTAGTTTTCTTAAGGAGATCTACCTAACCAATAGTGAGCTTCAACAGCTAACCAACCGATGGAGGGGCTCAATTCACTCTTTTTCAGGGAGCGCAAAAAAATAAAATAACAAAAAATTGTTTTTATCACAGAATAATGAGAGAAGATCAATGAGGCCTTTTCTCTTTTCTGCACCAATTCCTCTTGATCAGGATACAGACTCTGTACCAAGGTTGGCATAATTCAGACTGTTTAATAGGCTGTCCTAAGGTTGGCACACAACAGGTTAGTGCTTTTAATGTTTAAGTAATGGGTACACTCGGACTCCCATGTTTTAAGTGGTCTGCCTCCAATATGGGCATTATGTATAAAGTGTTTTTTTCTTTCTACAGTTTACATCCTTCGATTGCTTTCTACATCGTACATCCTTAGATTGCTTGCTATCTTAAAACACCTTTTCTCCCTAAACCCTGCAAGAAAAATTGACTTTGACTTACTTCTATTTGATTCCTCTAACTCCCTGTCTTCTGAGTGACCACCTTCTTACCCTCCATCTTCTGAATGCCTTTTATTTCTTATTATCACCTCCTCTCAGTCTCATGCCTGTCTACCTTGATTTCTCTTATTGTAAATTCGCAAAAGGCTGACACTCATATCATAGATCACAACCTCTCCTGCTTTAAAACCCTATCCCTGCAGCCTAACTTTACATAATCTCTGTTAGCCTGAAACTACACAGCCCCCACTAATGATCACAGGTAACTGGTATCAATAGTAGTAGTAAAGAAACTTTATTTTGGCTACCAAATGCCTTCAAAAGTTTGAGCAACCAAATAAATACAGATAACATGAAAAGCACATATAATAGCATAAATACAAACAATGTAATCCGGCCTTAAAACACTATACATAAAACACAATCTGCCTGATTTGAAAGTAAGATTATCGTGTTTAAAAGCAAATTCTCCTCTTAAAAAGTTAAAATCATTGATTTAAATGGAAATTTCGCCTAATATCCCACGTGCCCTAAAAATGTAGCCGCAGCACAAGCCTATAAGGTGGACAGATCAGATCTCAAAAGCCTTGGGACAACTAAATGACTGTGTGCCCAGCACCCTCGAGAGGTTTCAACCACAAGCTGGAAATCTCTGACATGATCACCCACTACAATCTTGACATGCTCTTCCTCACTGAGACCTGGTTTAATGACTCCTCTCATACTTTGTTTGATCTTCTGATACCTACCGACTACTCTATCCTCAGGTACGACAGAACAGACAAAATTGGGGCAGGTGTCGCTATCATCTTCAGAAACTCCCTTCAAATTAAAGCCTTTCCTACCATTACCTTCCGTACATTCAAATGCCTTTCCCTAGAACTTCAAGTTCATCACGGCTCACCCTTCAGGTTCCATGCCATCTACCACCTGCCCGGTAACTGCTCCTCCTTTTTGGAGGAACTTACCAACTTCATCAGTGACCAATATTATCAAAGTGACAGACAGATCTTTCTGGGTGACTTCAATCTCCACTGGGGCTCTTTGGAAGACTCGGTTGCCAACAAGCTTGCCACCTTTCTCTCAGCCAATGATCTCTTCCAACACTGCTCGGAAATTACACATTCTAAGGGCTCAATTCTGGACCTTGTTATATCTAAAGCAGACCTGCTTACTATTGCTCCCCCTATCCATGTAGACGGGTCAGACCACTTCCTCATTCCCTTCTGTTTTCACCTATCGCACGTTTTAACTCTCGACCAACCTAAAAGGGCTTCTACCTGGTTCCGCAACACTAAAAACATTGATCTTGACACTCTGTGCAATTCTGCTATGCGTTTACTTCCTAGACTAGACCCTAACATGGATGTGAACGATCTCACCTCCCATTGCCTCTCAGTCCTAGCAGTCGAAATCGATAATGTCGCTCCACTCCAAAGGAAAAGACCCACCCCCTCAGCACCTTGGTTCAATAAAGCTCTCTATGATGAAAGGAAGAACCTTAGAATCTTAGAATCTTGGTTTCGGGGTTTCACCCCTTTTCAGCCAGGATAGCTTGATTCCAGTGGCACAGTGAGCCCAGGACGCACGTCTGGGCATACCTGGCGCACTTAGGACGAGAAAGCAAAAGACACACAATTGATGGACGGAATGCAGAAAAAAACAAAACATTCACCCCCAGTCAAGAGATCTGGGTTAAATCCATCATTCTTTTGCTCACCATGCCATCCCAGTTTGAACCTGGCCATATGCAAATCAGCCTTGACCCTGTGCCTCATGGGAACAGTCCAGCCCGAACTGCCGAGCCAGGTCCTCCCTGGACCAGAAACAAGCATCCTAGGACCGGTTTCGGGGTTTCACCCCTCTTCAGCCAGGATAGCTTGATTCCAGTGGCACAGTGAGCCCAGGACCCACGTCTGGGCATTACTGGCGCACTTAGGGCAAGAAAGCAAAAGACACACAATTGATGGACGGAATGCAGAACAAATCAAAACATTCACCCCCAGTCAAGAGATCTGGGTTAAATCCATCATTCTTTTGCTCACCATGCCACCCCAGTTTGAACCTGGCCATATGCAAATCAGTCTTGACCCTGTGCCTGATGGAAACAGTCCTGCCCGAACTGCCAAGCCAGGTCCTCCCTGGCCCAGAAACAAGCATCCTAGGACCGGTTTCGGGGTTTCACCCCTCTTCAGCCAGGATAGCTTGATTCCAGTGGCACAGTGATCCCAGGGCCCACGTCTGGGCATACCTGGCGCACATAGGGCGAGAAAGCAAAAGACACACAATTGATGGACGGAATGCAGAACAATTCAAAACATTCACCCCCAGTCAAGAGATCTGGGTTAAATCCATCATTCTTTTGCTCACCATGCCACCCCAGTTTGAACCTGGCCATATGCAAATCAGTCTTGACCCTGTGCCTCATGGGAACAGTCCAGCCTGCACTGCCAAGCCAGGTCCTCCCTGGACCCGAAACAAGCATCCTAGGAATGGTTTCGGGGTTTCACCCCTCCTCAGCCAGGATAGCTTGATTCCCGTGGCCCAGTGAGCCCAGGACCCACGTCTGGGCATACCTGGCGCACTTAGGGTGAGAAAGCAAAAGACACACAATTGATGGACGGAATGCAGAACAAATCAAAACATTCACCCCCAGTCAAGAGATCTTGGTTAAATCCATCATTCTTTTGCTCACCATGCCACCCCAGTTTGAACCTGGCCATATGCAAATCAGTCTTGACCCTGTGCCGCATGGGAACAGTCCAGCCCGAACTGCCAAGCCAGGTCCTCCCTGGACTGGATACAAGCATCCTAGGACCGGTTTCGGGGTTTCACCCCTCTTCAGCCAGGATAGCTTGATTCCAGTGGCACAGTGAGCCCAGGACCCACGTCTGGGCATACCTGGCACACTTAGGGCGAGAAAGCAAAAGACACACAATTGATGGAACGAATGCAGAACAAATCAAAACATTCACCCCCAGTCAAGAGATCTGGGTTAAATTCATCATTCTTTTGCTCACCATGCCACCCCAGTTTGAACCTGGCCATATGCAAATCAGTCTTGACCCTGTGCCTCATGGGAACAGTCCAGCCCGAACTGCCAAGCCAGATCCTCCCTGGACCGGAAAGAAGCATCCTAGGACCGGTTTCGGGGTTTCACCCCTCTTCAGCCAGGATAGCTTGATTCCAGTGGCACAGTGAGCCCAGGACCCACGTCTGGGCATACCTGGCGCACTTAGGGCGAGAAAGCTAAAGACACTCAATTGATGGACGGAATGCAGAACAAATCAAAACATTCACCCCCAGTCAAGAGATCTGGGTTAAATCCATCATTATTTTGCTCACCATGCCACCCCAGTTTGAACCTGGCCATATGCAAATCAGTATTGACCCTGTGCCTCATGGGAACAGTCGAGCCCAAACTGCCAAGCCAGGTCCTCCCTGGACCGGAAACAAGCATCCTATGACCGGTTTCGGGGTTTCACCCCTCTTCAGCCAGGATAGCTGGATTCCAGTGGCACAGTGAGCCTAGGACCCTCGTCTGGCCATACCTGGCGCACTTAGGGCGAGAAAGCAAAAGACACACAATTGATGGACGAAATGCAGAACAAATCAAAACATTCACCCCCAGTCAAGAGATATGGGTTAAATCCATCATTCTTTTGCTCACCATGCCACCCCAGTTTGAACCTGGCCATATGCAAATCAGTCTTGATCCTGTGCGTCATGGGAACAGTCCAGCCCGAACTGCCAAGCCAGGTCCTCCCTGGACCGGAAATAAGCATCCTAGGACCGGTTTCGGGGTTTCACCACTCTTCAGCCAGGATAGCTTGATTCCAGTGGCACAGTGAGCCCAGGACCCACGTCTGGGCATACCTGCCGCACTTAGGGCGAGAAAGCAAAAGACACACAATTGATGGACGGAATGCAGAACAAATCGAAACATTCAGCCCCAGTCAAGAGACCTGGGTTAAATCCATCAGTCTTTTGTTCACCATGCCACCCCAGTTTGAACCTCACCATATTCAAATCAGTCTACCATTTGGTGTCAGATGGTGTCCTGGAGGTCGACGTGTGTGGTAGCCTTTCTCAGATTCTTTTTTCTGCAGTTGAGTCTGGAAGCAAGATGGGAAGCTCGGAAGAAGATTTCTATTTTTTTTTCCCAAAAAAACTTCAAAAAGAAGATCGCCGAGAAAGATCATCAATGTCGTTACCGGAGAGAAGGGCAGAGCTTCGGCTAACACCACAGAGCACCACTTTGGTCCACAAATGGCGAGGTATGGGTCATGGAGAATGCACCTTTCAAGTTCTGCCCAAAGTGCCACCACAACTACACTCAATGCAACCCACACGACATCTGCAAACTCTGCCTGCCCGAAGATCATCAGGACAGGGATTGTGATGCCTGCGCAGTGTTCTTGTCGAAGACTCTGAGAACACGCCAAAAGCATAGACAGGCCCACTACGCCACAATGTCACAGACAACAAACTTCTCTCAGAGACCTGGGTTTATCTAGCGACGAGGAAGAACATGGAGCACCAGAGGACTTGACGCACAAGGGATCGGACGTCGAGATCCAAGAAGGGGACTCCGAAAAAATCCACGCCGAAAAGAAGGTTGAGCGATCCAAAGAAGAATACGGAGAAGGTAAGACAGCATAAAAATTTATCGGAATCAAAGGGCCACGAACATAAGGCGCCCAAGGCAGACCCGACAACGACCAAAAAGGCGATCGAGGGTCAGGCACGAATGAAAGAACCCCACGGAACCCTAACAAAGGTTACCAAGGAGGGAAATTCGCTGAAAACAAGGGTCGAGCACGAACCCGCGAAAAAGGGCACAACGTCGTTGAAGACTAACGTTGATGATGGGAAAAAGAGAAAATCTCCGGCCTCCGACACCGAGAGGACCCTTGAAGTCGGAAGGAAAAGACTCAAGAAGGAAATGGCGATGCTCCTGCAGAAGTAAAAGGAGTTTGACGCCTCGCTGAAAGACTTTCGCATCCCAAAGGCACTGGTTGCCGAACAGGAGAACGTCGATGCCGAAGAGGTAGAAGACGCCGAGTGAGAAGAAGGAGGTATCTTCCACTCCCCTCCAACCCCTGAACCTCGAGACAAATAACTCGAGGAATGCAGAGACGTACCTGATGAAGAGAATACTCTGAAAATTTCGAAGATACGTGGAACGATTGACGACACCGAAAGCCCCGAAGTTGAGATCTGCAGTTACCCTTCAAAAGCCTTGCTTCCAGATGACATAGCTTTCTACAATTACCTTGTTAAAGGGGAAGCAAATCAATTTGGAGTAGCCCTAGAGGGAGAAAAAGGGAGCACATGTTTCTTACTACAAACACTGGCACCAGCTACAAAAGGAACTCAATACCTTCCTATTCTGCTTAGTATTCTTGACCAAGGCAAAGAAGCCTTCAAGGAACTAGCTTCAAACAAGGGGATAACACCCAGAGTGGAAAAGAAGTATAAAGCCTCCTCAAATGACCCTAAATATATTCAGGGAAATACAGTACCTGACTCAATTATTCTCACCACAGCCAGAAGGAGAGCTAATGCAGTCTCCAACACCGGACCGGCACTAGAGAAGGAGCGTAAGAGGATGCATATGGTGGGAAGAAGAATGGAAAAGGAGGCATCAACACAATGGCATATTGCAAATTCTAATGCCCTACTAAATAGAAATGGCCACCAACAGTGGGATGAGATAGAGGAAATTCTTAACAAACTCCCTGAGGAGGACAAAAAAGGGCAAGATCTATTGTCCAGGAGGGAAAGTGCATGGCAAACACCTGCCTTAAGTCTGCTTTGGATGCAGCAGATACTGCTAGTAGGCCAATGTGCACAGGAACTATCCTGAGAAGACCTACCTGGCTCAGAATATCGGGGTTCAAACCTTCATCATTAATAGGCCATTCAATGGAGAAGCACTGTTTGGAAAGGAGGTAGATGAATCCCTTCAACAGATTTTTTTTTTAAAGGACAAAGAGACAGCATGGGCAATGGGGGCCCTACAGCAGATAGGTTCCTTTAAAAGGGGGGGGATTCAATAATAGAAAGCCCACAGGTAGGGGCACCTTTGGACAAGGACAGCAAATGTCACAGCAAACTCAAGGGCAGAACCCAGGTCAACAAATGGGTCCGCAGTCAAGCTTTCAAGGGTGGCAACAACAACCGAAGCAGCCCTTCCGGTCAAGAGGCAATGGCAGAGGAAGAGGCCAACCCTCTAGAGGATGAGGAAATGGATCCAACTGACTCACTCACAAGCAAGGATCCACACAAAACACCAGTGGGAGGAAGAATATCCTCATTCCTTGAACAATGGAAAAATATCACAACAGACAATTGGATTTTAAAATTTGGTAAAATATGGGTATTGCATAGAGCTGACAAGAAGACCACCTGCAAACCCATCCAAAACAAGAAGATTCCTCAAATCAGAGCGCATACTGTTAGAGACAGAAATCAAAGAACTATACTAAAAACAAGCAATAGAATTGGTACCAAAACCAGTCAGGGGAAAATACTTCCTGTATTCCCTAATACCCAAACAAGACTTAACTCTAAGGCCAATCATGGACTTATAGTTCATAAACAAATTCATACTGACTTCAAAATGTGTACTTTTCAGGAAATAATACCACAAATCCAAAAAGGAGACTATATGGCAACAATAGATCTCAAAGATGCCTACTTACATATCCTCTATGAACAAAAGACACAAAAAGTACTTGCGATTCCTGCACAACGGAACACATTACCAATTTAAGGTCCTACCTTTCGGAATAAAATCAGCTGCATGGGTATACACAAAATGCCTATCCGCAGTAGCAGCACACCTCAGAAGAGAGGGAATCCATATCTACGACTGGCTCATAAGAGCACATTCAAAACAAACATGCTACAGACATGTGCAAGCAGCGATCCAAACGCTAAAAAAACTGGGGTTTTCAATAAACCACAAAAAATCATCAACAAAACCAGAAAGGGAAAAGAAATTCCTGGGGGCCATATTGAACTCAAAAAAGGC
The DNA here is from genome assembly GCF_964204655.1 of Triturus cristatus. Classification (NCBI taxonomy): domain Eukaryota; kingdom Metazoa; phylum Chordata; class Amphibia; order Caudata; family Salamandridae; genus Triturus; species Triturus cristatus. Next base: position 50,177,955 of record NC_140586.1, on the reverse strand, counting down.
AAAAGCGTATCCCACACAAAACAGGATACAAGCTATCCATCAGGAGACAACACTCGACCTGAAGGGTCAATCTCTGACAGTAAGGAAGGTCATTAAACTAATGGGCATGATGGCAACATGCATCCCACTTATCCCCCATGCACGCTTACACATGTGCCCATTCCAAGAATGGCTAACCAACAGCTGGTCCCAAGCCACAGAAGATTGGGAAGATCTAGTGGTTGTAACACAAAAGGCGCAAGCAGAGATACAATGGTGGGCATCCAACAACATAGCACAGGAGAGACCTTTCAGGTGCCCAAATCCATCTGTGACTATCACCGCGGGAGCATCCCATAAGGGTTGAGGAGCACCCTGCCACCAGCTGAAAGTACGGGGACAATGGAACAAACAGGATTCCATAAAACACATCAACTTCTTAGAGATGAAAACAGTCTTGCTGGCATTTAAATCATTTCAAAAGCACATTCAGGGGAAGACTATCTTGATACAAACAGACAATACAATAACAATGTTCTATCTGAACAAACAAGGAGGTACAAAGACCTTTCCCCTCAGCAAACTAGCGCAGGAGATCTGGCAGTGGGCAGTAGTCCACAAGATCAATCTACAAACTGTACATCTACCAGGTGTAGACAACATTACAGCGGATCAGCTGAGCAGACAGAACAACTGCTCACACGAATGGAAGTTGAAACAACAAACAGTACAATACTTTTTCAAAATCTGGGGCACACCATTGATAGATCTGTTTGCAACAATGCACAACAAGAAATGCCAGTACTTTGCCTCAATGTTTCCACACCACCAGTCAGAGGGAAAAGTACTTCCACTCAACTGGTCACGGACATTTGCTTACGCCTTTCCACCAATACCCCTGATACAAAAAGTGTTCGAAAAAGCAAAAAATCCAGGAACAGACATGATCCTCATTACCCCTCAATGGCCAAGACAAACATGGTACTCAACCCTCCTAGAACTATCCAAAGGGGAGAGGTTCAAGATCAAAGCATACAAAGACCTTCTAACAATGCAACAAGGACAAATCTTTCACCCAGAACCAACAACGCTGCATCTGGCAGCATGGCGCCTGAATACAAAATATTTGGCCACCTCAACCTGCCTTTACGAACAATGGAAATTCTAAAAGAGGCAAGAAAGCAGTCCACAAGAAAATGTTATACAGCAAAATGGAAGCGATATACCCCCTTGTGCACTGCTAACAATACGATCGGTTCAATAGACTCTCAAGAAACAGTAATAACATACCTGACTTACCTCCTAGATAGTAACATCAACTACTCCAGCATAAAGGTACACCTGGTGGCCATAGTAGCATACACAAGAGGAAAAACTTGTAAAAGTTTTTACACAAGGCCAGTGATTAAAAGGTTTCTAGAAGGGGCAAAAAGAATTGCTCCACCAAGAGCAGCTCCAGTACCTACATGGAGCCTAAATAGAGTACTATCACAACTTATGACAAAACCCTTTGAGCCCATGCATACATTGGACCTCAAACACATTACTCTAAAGACAGTCTTTCTCATCGCTATCACATCGCTACGAAGAGTAAGTGAGCTGCAACCTCTAACAATACAGGAAACATATTTTCAAATACACAAGGATAAAGTAATCCTAAAGACGAACTCACACTTCTTACCAAAAGTGGTATCTAAATATCATTTAGATCAAAATATCATCCTACCACTTTTCTTCAAAAACTAAAGGAGAAAGAAGCCTCCATACCTTGGATTTAAGGAGAGCGCTACTGTATCATTTGCAAAAACCAGAACAAATCAGGAAGACAAAACAACTGTTTGTCACCTACTCACCAGTCACAAAGGCAACCATTGCAAGATGGATAGTACAATCCATCCAATCATGTTATGCCAATGTCAAAAAATAAGTAACAATTCAGCCAACAGTTCACTCCACTAGAAAGAAAGGAGCAACCTTGGCTTTCATGGCAAATGTACCCATTGACTCTATTTATGCAGCAGCAACATGGGCATCACCACACACGTTTACAAAGCATTACTGTGTGGACATACAGATGAGTAAGGAAGCTCAAATTGGACAAAGGGTGCTTCAACACCTGTTTGCAAAGTCTTCCTTTCACCACAGCCTCCCAAACACAGGAGAAACCGCAACAGAATCTAATGCACAGCATGTGAAACCAGAAAAGGATTCACGCTGCAAAACAAAGTGGTTCGTTACCATTGGGAGTGGTTTTGCAGCTTGAAGAATTTTCTGGATTCACATGCGACCTACCCAGCTTCCACCACAAGGAAAACAAACATGTGGGGAAGCAAAGGATTAAACAACTTATTTAACAACCATCTCAAAGACTACAAAACAGAAAAAAGAATATGAAAATGGCTACCACGCACGTCGACCTCCAGGATACCGTCTGACGTCACACAGGGGACATACCTGGCACCAGATGGTGGTCAACAGCGACCAAAACCAAAAAAAACACAAAAAAACAAAGACGATTTCGGACCCAACCACTGGATGTCGGAATAATGCACAGCATGTGAATCCAGAAAATTCTTCAAGCTACAAAACTACTCCTACTGGTAAGTAACCATTTTGTTATGCCCCATTCACTACTAGTAACTTGCAAAACATGCCCCACTAGCAGTCCGTGTCTTGAGAGTCCACTTTGACTGTAATTTTATAATAATGTTCTAGCACTACTGCACTAAATAGGAGCAAGTTTCCACAGGGCTGGCACTTACCTGCACTGGTAGGTGTGAACTGTCTGGAGTTTCTGAGCTTGCCCCGTCCACAGGCATTAGAAGCAGCTGAGTTTGTTGCGCGTGGCTCAGGTGGCTGAACTCAGCAGGTGCAGAGCTTCTCGCTCACAGCTGCGCTCCCAAAGCGTCCAGAAGTTCTCTGCAGCTCCTCCTGCATGGTTAGTCTCTGGTTCATCTCCCAGTGGGGGTGGCTGTGATGATCTTTTTGTGGGTCCTTGCATGGGTGATGGTGCGAAGGTGCTCCCACAGAGTCCTCACTTCTCTGGTGGGGTGTTACAGATCAAGTCGCATTTCTTCATGCTCCCGGTGACCTCCTTCTGGCATACAGGGTGCCCCGAATCTCACAGTGCAGAGGCTCCCGCCCGATAGACATGGTGAAGGCTTCGGTGGTGGCCGTTCCTGACATACTGGGTCACAGCCCACCACCAAACAAGGCTACGGCCCTTACCACACAACAGCCTTGTTCATGGCGGCCGCTCCTGCAATACAGGTCTCCGACTCAGCACTATGCATGCACTCTGGCCCTATCGGCAGTGTGGCCACAAGGCTCACTTCACGGCTGTCCTGTCCTTGCACACAGGAGTCGCCAACCCTGTCCTGCACACAAGCAATGACCCGATCAATGCAGCAGCAATTTCATCACACCTCCCTGAGAAAGTACACTCCACTGGGCTCCTCACTGAACATCGCTCCCTCCAACGCTCTCCTCTTCCTCACAGGGCACACTGGTCTTGGCAGGCAGGCTATTGTTCTCTAGGCTTCAAGGCAGATGATCTTGGATTCCCTGGGTGATGTACCCTTGCCCAACAGGGAGATGAGCAGACTTTGGCCCTAAGTCCTGTTCCCAGGTAGAAGTTGTGCAGGGGTTCCAATTTTCACACAATCCATCTGGCTGCTTACCAGATGGCAATTTTTGGGGTCTTAAACTCCCCTTATTTTACATTTCCAGACAGCAAATGTGATTTAGGGTGTGAGTCTTTGAAGCTTTATATTGCGGGTCTGCTTCTTTTGGAGTTTCCACTCCTCTGCTCCACTTCCTCTTGAAAAACAGTCCGTCACAGCAGGAGTGACTCCAAAGCTGATAGCCCCACAACACATGCCAATGGGGTGACTAGACTTCACACATGGATATGAGCCACAGTGATATGTGCATCAAAAGGTTAGCCCAGGACCCCCAGCCCGACTATTTATGATTCTATTATCAGCCCAATTTCCTTCATGAGGTGTGCACATGCCCCTTCCTTGTGACCTCTCACTTAATCAAAGAGCACCATTTGAAGTGTACAGGGGAAGCCTGCACCCCCCCCCCTGAGTCTGTGTCCCACCCAGCTTACAGGAATGCACCAATACACAAATCTGACTGGGGGTTCTCTCTGTCTCCTCTCCATGTTTCACCACACTGGCCTGCGATTCCCAAAATGGAACCCAGAGTCCCATCCACAGGCCCACATGCACTCAGTGCAAGTATTCAAACTACACAGACTGTACAGCACTGTATCCCCATCTACTGTACCGCTCCTAGGCTCACATACATCCAGCAAATGCATTTACCATGCAACCACTGCCGACCACTACATCCTTCTTGTATTGTACCACTCCTAGGACATACATCCAACACATGCAATCGCCATGCATGCACTGCTCAGTGCTGCATTATTGTGCCCCTCCCAGGCTCACATAAACCTAGCACAGATACACCACTGTGCAGCACTTCACAACAAACTGATGTAGGCCAACGGTGTGTTAAGTATAGCGCAGCAGAACTCTAAAAATGAGTGAGTCTGTAGGCCTCACTCCAGTGGCACAGATTAAAAAGCACCTGTTCACTACTACTAATCACTACACGGTATGCTGCCACTACTGTGCTCGTGATACTTAACACCTAGTGAGGGCAGTAGCTTTCCACCACTATGAGGGTAGTGATTTGGGTGCACCTCCCTGTCTAAAAAGACTGCAATCTGTGAGACAGGCCTAAGTCATAGCTCACACACACGATCTATGTTTGTCTATGACAACAGAAATTAGCATTAGGGATCCAGACATCGGTACATTTGGGCATGTCCAGGAGTCATTCCCACTCACTAATGCCAGACATAGATGTGGCGCCTCCAGGCTCCCACTTCAGAAAACTTCCTGGACCTGTGGAAGATCAGAAAAGGACTGGACCTGCTGTCTGTGACCTGAGAGGAGCCTTGAAGGACTGGACCTCCTCCCTCTAGTACTCCGGACAAGGAAAAGCGCCATTGGATATAATGCACTTGCAATATGGCAGACAGAATATTCGTCACTTTTGTGATAGAGAAACCTGTCTGCCAAACTCTAATTAAGACCCTAAGTCAGAAGGTAAAATCTTTAACCAGGACATCCCTGGTTGGTGTATTCGATACGCGTTCCATCGCAGTCAGCTTAAAATTGCACCTAGATTCTGGTCTATTGCGAACATTGACTATCACTGGCACTTTGTGCTTCTTGGCACTATTCCTACATAAAACTTTTAAAATGTATATCTCTGGTTCCCCTTGGGGAATTTATGTCCTTTTGGTGTCAATTTGTTTGTATGTGCATAATTTTGGGAATTTCATGCTATGCTTCTTCCAGAACGTTCGTCATTTTGTGTAAATATGCTCCTGTTGTGGTAAAGTTTTACCACAATTGATACTCTTCGCAGTAAACATTTACCATAAACGAATGGGAACAACAGATGCGAGCAGCTGTTGTTCACGGTGCTCTTGTTTGAAGGTGTCATTGCACCAAAAATTGACGTATGGATTAATTTCACACTAAAGTACAGTGCACAATGATAGATTGGCAATTTGCATAATTTTGTTGCAATTTCGCATATTTATGTGAAAGCAAATTATGTGAATTTCACACACCTCTCCCCCTCTTTAGAGTTGCTGTGATAATTCCGAGTCTACCAAATTCTTTTCTATTCTCTTTCCGATTTATACGGTGGGGTAGGCCATTCTAGAAGCAATGCTGAAATCATGGAGGAGGCTGCAAATGCCCCTGTAATCGCCATAGGAGGAATCATTGTTCCATTAGATGGTCATACAACTATGCTCTTAAAGAATAAACTAGCCCTTGTGAACTTCCTAGCATCAAAGAGGTGTATCCGTACAATAGTAGCGACTGATTGTTGTACATACTTACCTAACACTTTACTCAATATACACAAATAGATCACATGAGAGATATTGTTAAGAAACTACATGAGCTACAAAACGGGTTACATTTTAATCTTGGTGACATATGGAAGTGGCTAAGAGAGTTCTTTGGAAACTCGGGTATGAAGTGATTTGAGATCATCATTGCTATTATTTTAATTGTGGTTAGTTTGTGTGTGTGTTAAAAGTGTTGCTAATGTGCATCATCCTATGCCATTGGTCAAATAAAGATACTACCAAACATTTATGCTTTGCAGTAGTGCTTAATATGTAAAAAAAATAAGTGCCGGGCTCTCTTCATGACGTATTGCCCCTGCCACGCTGCCAGTGATAGTAACTTGATAATATCAAAATGGGGTAACCCAGTATCCCTCAGAACCTGGGCGGGTAATCAAAATATTACAAACGGTTCTGTCGGGTAAACAGTATTGCTTCAAGAAAAATCATCATTTTTATGCATATATGAACACACATGGAGACCATAAATAATTTTTCAAAAAGGCTTTATGAATTGCATCATTCATAAATAACTAATGGCAATGGCTGTCAAATGTAAAACATAGTTGTGACAAAGTGGCATGAAGTGACATAAAGTGCTCAGTGCTCTGGTGAAAAGTGCGTAATATATACAGTGTGATTTTTGCAGGATACGAATAATTTGCAAAGGTCAGTCTGAGCGAATGATCAAAACAAACTGCAAGTCGATTGAATCAGTCTTTTTTGCAGAGTATTTCAACTGATCCTTCAATAAGTGTCGACGTTTCAACCCAAGATAGCGTGATTCGCTAGTCAAAGCGGGTCTTCATCAGGACAGGGATAGACAGCCAAATTAAGCAAACCAAATGTTGCTTGAGGGGCGATGTGAAATGGAGAGGCAAAAGCAGTAGTATCCTGTTCTCCTTTGAAAATGCGTGAGTTCCGTTCAAATTTGGAACGAATCCGCGTAGGGGAATGATCGTCCTTTGCGGGAGCATGGACGAGATTCTGGTATTCAGACGGACGATTTACATCTAGTTTCTGCAATTAATGTGTGATCAGAAGCGCGCAGGCAAGCGTCCTGTCATTCGCGATGACTGACCTTTGCAAATTATTCGTATCCTGCAAAAATCACACTGTATATATTACGCACTTTTCACCAGAGCACTGAGCACTTTATGTCACTTCATGCCACTTTGTCACAACTATGTTTTACATTTGACAGCCATTGCCATTAGTTATTTATGAATGATGCAATTCATAAAGCCTTTTTGAAAAATTATTTATGGTCTCCATGTGTGTTCATATATGCATAAAAATGATGATTTTTCTTGAAGCAATACTGTTTACCCGACAGAACCGCCAGTGATAGTAACATCACAACTGCTAATCGTCACACTCCTACAAGTGTGACAATTCTGACTATTTCAGGCCCTCAAAGCTATAAGAATTGCTTCGGCCGCAGGTAATCGTCATTTTTTATGTATATTGAATTAATAATTAACTGTTGTTCTGGTCATCTCTAATTGAGTCAGACAGCACTACATTGTGGCAGACTGTCACAAGCGCTGGTGTTGATGAAGTGCCGAGCACCGGAAACCACCGGCTCACATTAAGCATTGCTTGGTTGGTACCTTTGAGGTTGATGAAGACATCCCATTGCAGTTCCCTGTTTTTTTGCAAGCACGACTGGTTATCGAGCAAGAGGTAATTTTGAGGGAGTTCAAATTCGGTTTGCTCAATATCTTTTTACAATGTTGGAAAAAGCTAGTTGATCTATTCTCTATAAAGAAACTCACTAATTTGCAAGGCATCTTTATGGCTGATTGGTGTGTGAAGTCACATCCATTGTAATCACCCACAAATCTATTAAATCAGTCAGTACATCTTTTTTTTCCGATAATGTCAAATTTATAATAAATAGTAGGAAAAGGTTGATACTTTGTATGAAATTGTTGTTGTATATAGTTTACCTGAGTGGACTCTTGCACTACAGTTTGCGCTGTACATTTTCTGTTGATTATAGAAGCTTGCCTGCTGCTGGCCAAGCTACACCTATCCTGTTTGTATTGTACCTTTTATTTTGAGAGAAAACTACTCTGCTTATCACTGTGCTGTACTTATTCTATGCATGATGGAAACCTTAAATGCTTCTGTCGTGCTATGCTGGTCCTGTGTAGCTCTGCTGTTGGAAAGCCTGTGCTGCTGCTGTGTGTCTTCTTTATGAAGCCACACTGTATCTGTCCTGTTTGTGTTTTATCTCTCATGTTTGAGAAGTTTGCTCTACTGCTGTTTGTTCTAAGTATAAAGGAAGCTTGCACACCTGTTAATACGCTGCACCTGTTCTTTGTGACCTCTATGTATGGTACAGTCCGATAACTCAGAGGGATCATGTAGCCACTGCAGGAAACCTGTGTTTAACCTCGCTGTCACAGGTTTGAATACTAGCAATCCAGTTAGCCTTTCATCCTTGAGAAGTCAATAAAATAAGTACCATTGAGTTGGATAACAATAAACCTCTATTTGTCAACCCCAACCAGACTTCTATACTTCAGAGGTCGATAAACTGAGTACCATTTAGTTGGGTAACAACAAACATTGTTATTCTGCCCCAACATACTCCAAGGAATAAATGTCCACCTTACAAATAGACGGATGCTATGTTATGCTTGTTATGTTATGGACTCTTGTCCTGCTGCTTCTTTTATTGTACATGCTCTACCGGTTATGGATAGTTTGCTGCTATGTTGTACATGTTCCCTGTGTGTGGGAGGCTTACACTATTGCTGCCATGCTGTACCTTTTTGCTGTGCCTCATCTACATTTCAGGGAAGATTGTACAGTTTCTGCATATATAGAACCTGCTCTGTGTGCGAGAGAAGCTTGCACTGCTGCAGCCCATGTTGCACAGGATCTCTGAGTTTGCAAAGGTTGCACCGCTTTAACGTACCTGAACAGCATGTAAGATAAACCCGAACTGCTGCTGTCGTGCTGTATCTATTCTGTGCACCAGTGAATCTTACTCTGATACTGCACACGCAGAGCACCTCTTCTGTATAAGGAAACTTATATGACTGCTGTTTCTCCTGTACTTTCTAGACCTGATTGTGACAGTACAGCCGTGTAGGAAGCTGGCTCTGTATAAACTATACCAAAATGAGGTACAGTGTGCACAGAGTCCAGTGGAACCCCAGAGGTAGGCAGAAGTAAAAGTAGATAGCACCTTACTCTCTATTTGTGGTAGTGTGGGCGAGCAGTAAGGCTGTATCAGAGGGTAGTGTTCAGTGCTTAATTTTTAAAATATGAAGTGCCAGGTCTCTGGCCAGGAGGCCACTGCAGCTTGCACCCCCCATCGCCCCAGTCATCGCTGCCAAAAAACTACTAACCATCTCTCCTGCATGTAAATGCGACAGTTCAGATTATTCCAGGTACCCAAAGCTAAAGGAATGGCTGGGGAGGCAGGTCAAAGCAATTTTTTAATGTACATTGTTTTCCTGAACAACTGTTATACTGCTCATCTCTAAATTACATGAGCAGCGCCACCTTGTGGCAGACTGCCCTAAGAGGGGTGTTAACAATAAGGTGCCGGTGCCGAGCACCAGAAACCAATTAAGTGCCGGTGCTCAGCACCGGAAAGCACCGACTCAAATTAAGCACTAGTAGTGTTCAGCATTTGTTGTACACACTGAGGCAAGAAATGATGTCACACACTCAAAGACTGAACTCAGACCAATTTTGTTTGTATCAGAAATATTATTAAGGTATTTTATTTCTTAGAACCAAGCCAAGCATGGTGCGTGTAAGTGAAATAAATGCTTTGCAAAATCTTATGCAATGTTTACAATCGAATGCAGGTTCAAATGCAGTTGATTGAGTTACTGGTATGTCACTGTTTCGAAATTACTTTTTAGTTACTTTCCAGATTACTATGTGCATTACTTTTTAGATTACTTTTGCTAATCAGTGTGATATGCCTAGATATCTCACTCAGACATCTCCTAGACAAAAGGTAAGTAATTCACTTTTAGTACATAGACTGTTTTTCAATGTTCCATCTCCGCACTTAAAACAATTTTCAAGGAAAAACAGTCAATGTATTCCTATGAAGAAAAATGAAGTTAACGGTTTGCAGGTAAGTACAAGTTTGTGTGAGTTTGTATTCTGGGGTTAGAACCAGGGTTCCCCCAGGGTCAAGGATTCACTCTCAAAGCATCCTCAGTGGCACTAGGGCGGCTGGGTGCAGAGTGCTGAGGCCCAATGTTATTAAATGGGGGATAGGGGCCATCCGGTTGGTGGCTGCTCATGAGCGGGCCACAAGGTTGTAGGAGCAGAGCTCCTGGTGATAGGCTCAGGGCAAAGGGGGATCTGAGTTAGCACCCAAAGTACACCCGCAGCGGTTCAGGGGTGGCTGGGTGCAGGGTGCTGTTTTGGCGTCGGGTGCCCTGTTGTTTTCAATGGGGATTCTCCAGTTGCAACAAAGGCTGCAGGCTCGGGGACAAAGATCTTCTGGAGATAACCACCGGTTGGAGAGGTAAGTTGCGATGCCTGAGGATGCTAGGACACCGTCAGTTGGGCCACCCAAGGCCGTGGGACTTCAGGTGCAGGGGGTATCTTTAGGCGTTGGGTTTTTCTTACCAGCTGTGGTCGTGGTCAGGGAGATCCTCCAGAAAGGGGCTGCAGGCTTCGCTTGGAGATTTGAGGCAAGTCAGAGATCAACAGATCTCAGATCAGGATCGCCGGGGAGACCTCCTCGTGGTGTTGGGCCACTTGAACTCGGGCGGTGGGCGTCGGGTGCAGAGTGGTGCAGACTCGTGGTTTTGGCTGGGACCTGAATCTGTGGGTGAGCAAATCCAGATCTCACAGGAGACAAAGACTTTGAATTGGAAGGCAGAGCAGGTCCTCTGGGTTCTTGAGGTTTCCGGCTGCAAGACACACCGGGATTTCGCTGCAGCAGGTTCGAGGTGGGGACAGGCCGGTAGGGCTGGAGTCAAGTCTGTGGGTGTCCTCCTCTTCTTAGTTCAGCACGCCTTCTTCGGTCCTTCTTCTCTTCTTCTTGTTGATTCTTGTTTGAGGAGGCAAGGTTCAGGGTTGCCCCTAAATACTAGATTTAGGGGCATTACAGGTAAGTAAAGGTCAAGACAGTGGGTCCCTTCCTTGGGGTGTGTTCACCCCCTATTATGGCACTCTCCAGTGGGAGGGGGGCATATGCCTCACTCTGGTTGGCTGGGTCCCCCCATCTGCAAGATGGCGGGGACTGAGAGTTGTGCTTCACCTCGCCTCCCCCACCTGAGGGGTGGGATTGGCAAAGGTGGGCACACCTCCCTTCCTCACTTGGTTTTCCTGCTTATTCTCCCGCCCAAAGGGGGGGGGGGGGTCAGAACCAGTGGGGGCCAGTTGCTGGAAGCAGCAAAGGCCTGGGGTAGCTCACAAAGGCAGCAAGCCTTTGAAGCTTCCCCTTCTTGGACCCTGCCCATCCTGGGGGAGGAGGCTTGGCACCTCGTCCCAGGATATGCATTGTTTCAGGACCCCAAGAGCAGCAGGCTCTCAACCCAGGGGTCCAAAAACATGACTGGTGGTGGCAGCTGGTGAGAAGCCACTCAGCCTGGACACTAGTGTTAGGTCATTTTTTAGGGGCATCTCTAAGATGCCCTCTGAGTGCATTTTTAATTAAATCCCATACTGGCATCAGTGTGGGTTTAATGTGCTGAGAAGTTTGATACCAAACTTCCCAGTTTTCAGTAAAGCCATTATGATGGTGTGGAGTTCGTAATGACAAACTTCCAGCACCATGTACTCTTAATGGCATTACTGCAATTACAATGTCTAAGAAGAAGAGACACTGTAGGGGTACAGGGCTCATGCACCTGTACCCTCGCCACTGGTATAGTGCACACAGCTAGAGGGGTGGCCGACATATGCCAGGGCAGTGGGTTGTCGGCATGGCACACAGGGATGTGTGTCATGTCGACTCTTCACTTTGTTCTGCACCATAACACACAGCCTGCAATGGCAGTGTTTGTGTGTAAATGTACATGGCCTCTAAGGGTAGCACAATAAGTGCTGAAGCCATAGAGGCATTTTCTGGCCAAAGTGCCCTTGGTACCTATGGTACCATTTACAAGAGACTGACCTGTGGCAAAAGAGTGCCAATTGGGTTTTGTTTTTAATGCAGTTTAGGGAAAGAACATAGGCCCTGGGTACCTGTCTGGCAGGAACCCAGGGCACACTCAGTTGAAGTACATCAGCAGTTAGGTCAAAATTGGGTCAACCATGTAAAAAGAGGGCACCTTCTGACAAGCCGTGAAACAGATTTATTGTTAAAATAGGGCTATATGTTGTTATGTTATATAATAATATCATATTGTTACAATCAGGCTTTGGATCAACCCCTTTCAGCCATTGGCGTTCATCGACCAGCCCCTTTCAGCTACTGACTTGAAACTGTCCGTCATGTCTTGGCTCAGCCCAGGTGCTGTCTGATGTATCCTCTCCTTCCGCCTCCAGCACGTGCTTCCTTTACACAAGCGACTACTTTGCAACTGTAGCCCTCTCTGTCCTCCCCGCTGGCACCTCCTGTGTCTGTCGTTTGAATGTCTTAACTCTGCGTGCATCAACGAATTCAATCCAGACCCGTTGACTTTGCCAATGCTTGTTCTGTTTTAGTGATCTTGCGTCACTGGCCACACTGATTCTGTCCTGTATAAAACCTTTTTGCTCTTCGGAAGCTAACACTATTGGCTTTGTCGATGTTAGTGTTTAGCAAAGCATCAACATGGTCTGCAATATCACCCCCGGCCTGCACCCAGTCGCAACCCCCACGCCCCTCCCCCTCCCCGCCCCCATCATACCCGTCTGGCATGAACACTGGCTGATCCCGTACGGGAAGTGCGCGTCTCCGTTACAACGAGCAGATTTTCTCACAAAATGTCCTCCCGGGCCTATGCAATGTACTGCTATTCGCTTATGGTCGACTGCGCTCCCCAGTTAGCGTGCTTTCCTCGTGTTTTAAGTTTCTCTCCGGTTTGCCTTTCATCTCATATGTAATTCCTATGCGTTTAACGTTTTTTTTAATACAGGTTTGGGTTTACTAGGCGTGTTTCCTTTTATATACATGTTTTTTTTCTCTTTGTTGCATATTTGTCTCTTAGCCAGTGTGTAAATCACGTACGCCCTGAAACCAGTGTGTCTACCAGTCTTGGTGTGTGTCTACCAGTCTTGGTGTGTTTTTCTGTGCATTCCCACATTTTTATAAGACGTTTGCTTTTTCTGTCTAGCGTTTTACGTTTTCTCTCTTACGATTACATCGAAGAATACGTTGCACACTAAAGACATTTCGAGAATGGTCGTTCCACAGTGAAACCTACTGCTTGCAATTCTGCAGATTGTGCGTGCAGAGCGACAGATGGCCTTCCCTGTAATCCCTACCGAATGCACATCGGAGGGGCGCAGCCCCCTCTCCACCCGCTAATCTCTCGGTCTGGGCCTGTGTGCGGCTGATCTGTCTTTCGGAATGGTATCTAGGGCCCTCTCACGTCCGACGCATCTTTCTCGCCATCTTGTTACCTCTCTGGCCCTACTTGATTTTGACACCAAGGCCTGCTCTTCCTTATCCAGTGACCGACTCCTTAGGACGCTAGCAGCCCCCCGCATACTTTGCACAACAGAAGCCCTCTTCAGGTTGTCGGGCTCACAGTTTTACACAGCTCGCACAGGTCCAACTCCCAGACAGCAGAGCGATAGCAGCACCAGCTCTCATTTTACTCAGACTCAAGCTTCATACAAGAGCACCGACTCTCCTGTCACGTTGACTGCAAGGCTTGCTGACAGTGACAGCCGAGGTGTCTCTCAAGTTATACGAGGTAAAAGTAGCAGCATGAAGCAGCGCTATCTCTCAGGTTACAGAGGTACAGCTCAGTCCTCAGACTGCAGCGTTGTCTTTCAGGTTACAAAGATCACAGAGGCCTCCTGCGGCAGATCTATCTCTCAGGTTAGGAATAGGCCACGTTGCATGAGTTACATCGCATGCTATTACAACGACAGCATTGTTACATCGCATACGATTACAACGCAAGTCGTTACAACGACTTGCTGTAGGAGGGGTGCTGAATTTTGGAATAGTGTAATTTACTATTCCAACTCCAGTCTGTGCAACAGTAGGGAAGGTGCTGGATTTTAAATCCAACACCTTCTGCCAGGGGCGTAGGAGACACTAAAATTCTGGGGGGGACAGGGACAACCTTGTGCACTTTCCAGTGACCCTATACAAATCACCGCCCGTTAAACAAATACAATCGCATACTTTCGAAGTGAAATATTGAGAAAAGCAGGCATGTAGTCACAGTTTGCATGTATGCTTTATTGTTATTTACATTCATATAGTAATGAGACCAAATGTTTAAAAAGAAACATATATATGAATCTTGCATCTTAATGCACAAAGCAAACAAAGGCCGCTGACTTAGGGTGGGGGCGTCGTGTTTGCAAGTGCATTAGGGTTTGAAAAGTACCTGCTGCTGCATTCCTGGTCTCCAGCAATTTTCAGGCAACAATAAAAATGTGAAGATAACTTTGGTGATTAATGTTCTTTTTTTGAGAGAGATCGAAGGCTTCTCTAGTGAAAGTTTTAACTCAATAGGTTAGTGAGTTACTGCTTTTGTCTGAGATAATCTTTTGGTATTTGAAGTTTATAAGTTAAAATCCTAACATTGAACAGTGAGCTATTAACCGTCATCAAAGAGCTGCATAAAAACTTCAATGTATAGATTAGAACGTTATGATTTTTCACCAGTCTTTTCCTATTCTAATGTTGGAAAATGGGTTCATTAGGATAGAAATCAATTCTGATTATTGAAGAGACCCCCCCAACCATGGTGTTATGTTTTACATTCTGAGTTTGTGTTTCTCTAGTGTTGCAAAGCCGCCCTGGGCACTCCCCAACTTTTTGCTGACTGATACTGGTGGTACCTGACTGACTGACCCTGGCCTCTGCCTAAACAGCCAGTGCTATTCTGAAAGAGGCCCTTAAAAATACAGTGAAAACACCTACATACACTAGGGTGCACTATGGGTTAGGGTACCCCTAGGATTGGCATGACCTCTCCTATAAGGCCCTAGTACATAATAGGGCAGGGGGATTAGAACTACTTTTAAGTCCCTAGAATATAATAAGGCATGGCAGTTTAGAGGCCAGCAGCCCTTTCTGCGCTTGCATGTGTGCACTGCTGAAGCCTGAGGTCAGTTTAAAAGTAGCCCTGTGTTATAGGGCTGCTTTTAAAATGCAAATTGTGCCCAAACTCGACTTTTGGGTTTGGGGAACTTACAAATTGATCAACTACAATGTTGGGGCAAAATTAAGTGGAAAAATGTTTTCCACTTAACTATGGCTGTATCATATTTGCCAAATAATACATTATCTGCTGCATAATCTAACGATTTCCTCCAAAACAATTTTGTAGCTCAAACGGATCCCAAATTACTAAAAGAAATGTGACTTGTGTTGCTGTGAAGTTTAGGGCCCTTTGGAAAGGTTAGTAAAGAAAACAATTCCTAAGAAAACAATTGGTCCCAGACACTCCTAATGACACTCAAATTAATACCTGTAGGAGAGTGTAGTATGCAATCAATTCATACAACCAAAAATGTATAATGTAAAGGCACATTCAACAGGGAAATCTCATAGATAAGAGGCCAACCAAAGTCAATTAAATTGCAAACATCAATTTATTTCCCGCTGAATCATATTCATAAAATGCAAACTTAGGGGCTGACTACGATGGCAGGCGGACTTCAGTACCACCGCCATCGAATCGGGGAATGGGACCGCTGGCCTTCAAGGTGGAGGCCCCACGATAGGCATTACAATGCGACTGCCACTACGGTGTTCGCAGTGCCTATCTTTTACATTGCGGCAGGTGCTGCTGGCTGCATCATCCGCCGCAAAGTAAAAAAAAAAGGAACATGTTAAATATATCGGTGCCTGCC
This sequence comes from Triturus cristatus, assembly GCF_964204655.1. NCBI lineage: Eukaryota > Metazoa > Chordata > Amphibia > Caudata > Salamandridae > Triturus > Triturus cristatus. The sequence goes on along the minus strand of NC_140586.1, from coordinate 50,162,072 downwards.
ACATGGTGCAGTGATATGTTGTGGAGCATCATAGATTCCCCCCAGTACCCATGTCTGAGCGCCAGGGGTAAAGGGGCCTGCTACGGGCCCCCAATGTCCCTTTCGCCAGCATTTCCATGGCAGGTGAACCGCCATTGATAAGCTGGCGGGTAAGGGACATCGTAATCCCTGCTGCGGTGCATGGTAGGCACCACCAGCATTGTAGGAACCATGAGCCCCTCCACCACACCGGCGGGCTCAAGAAGCCCGTCGGGTGCGTGGTGGTTGGTCTTTCCGACCGCCAGGTAACCACCCGCCATTGTAATATGGTGGGCTGTGATGCAGTCACCAATGGCGGTGGGACCGCCACCGACGGGGTGACGTGGCGGTCCCACTGCCATTATAATCACCCCCTAAGTTTGGTGTGCATGCAAATCCTACATTGCCAACCCCTGGCAAGTTGCACTGCTAGTGCTGGAAAAAGGCCAATGGAGGTACCAATGGGTGAGGTGGACTGGCCTCAAGGGTCTTGTGACCTCAGTGACAGATTCACTGTTGATCTAGGATGTGCTTCTTCATATGCCTGCCCGTAAGACTGGAAGTGAACTGCAGTATGGATTGTGGTGGACAGGTCCACCTGCGGGTGCTAAGACACCTGGGCTTCTAAGGTCTATCGGGCCTTCTAAGGTGTAGCATCGGAATAAGCTCTGTCAGGAGTGTGGTATGGTGAACTGGTCATGAAGGTCTGAACATGGTTCTCCAGTTCCAAATTCAGCAGCTCTGGCCAGAGTGCCACATTCTCTCCCACACTGAACACCATACTGCCCCACTGAGAGAAACTCGCACTGCCTTCAGCACAACTCAATTGTGCTGCGACTAAATTCAAATTATGCATTAGACAACAGTAAAATGCTGCCTGAAAAAAAATGAATAACACCCTGGAAAAAGCAAACACTCATAGGGAATGCAAGAATAAGCAAAGCATGTGAACTGTAATCAGAAAAAAACATGGTTACCTTAACGGTTTTAAACTCATTATTCAGAAATCAGTATGTGATTTTGCCTGAAAAGTTCAAAACATGGCTACAGGACCAGGAAGGGACCCCTTTCAATGTCCATTGCTTATTTCCTTTCAAAATGTATGCAGTTTGGTTTAAAAAAGACCACATCCCCAAACACAGAGCCGCATTTTATAAGCTAAAATAATTAAAAAGTTGAAAACGATCATATTACACGTTTCCACTCTATCCATCAACCAGGTTTTGCAGTCCCTTTAGGAATGGCGCACTTACCCACCCTGGGAAAACAATGTTGTTCAAAGAAAGAAGATAAAAAGAAAGTAGCGCTTTCACTGGCAAACTCTGTAAAGTGGCGCTAATGTGTGTGGGTGTAAATAACAGTCTGGCCTGTCTGCTGTCCACTCTGTATTGCTTTATTTAGGTATTTAACTATTTTTTCTCTCCATTCCGAGGTTTTTCTTTTCAATAGAAAACGGTCAGAAAAGGAGGACATTTACAGCCAAAGTGTTCAGCCTTTTTTGGATCAATTTCACAGGGGAACAAATAAAGAAAAGGAGTGGCAAGAGAGAGTACCTAAGAGCTGCCTCTTGAAATCAGCACGTAAGCAGGAGCGAGACAGAGACAGAAAGAGATGGAGGAATAACGAGAGGAGGGCAGCAGCCAGAGGCAGATCAGGAGTAGTGGACACGGTCCTTGCCATGAAGGAAAAGAGACAGCGTTTATTTTTTCTCCGTTCTCTGAGGCTTCCTGCAGCATAACAAAAGGCAGAGGGCAGGTGGCCTCTGACTCCAGGCAGGTCAAGTGCAGGGCCATTAGGTAGCACTTTCGCGTGCTAATGGCCCTGCGATAACAGAAGGGAGAGGGGAAATTCCTTTGTCCCCTCGTCCCCCCCACCCTTGTCCCCCGTGTCCCCCCCACTCCAAAATCTGGGGGGGGGATATATCCCCCGCGTCCCCCACACTTCCTACGCCCATGCCTTCGGCCCCCTACAGCAATTCATTGTTACGAGTTGCGTTGTAATGGTATACGATGTAACAACGCGGTCGTTGTAATGACCACGTTGTAATGGCATGCGATGTCTCGCATGCGTTGTAAACTATCTTTCCCCAGGTTAGCATGGCCTTCTAGCCACAGGACATACAGATATCCCGTACCAGGCTTAGTTCTCAAACAGGAGAGCTATAACTCAGAAAATACATACCTCGGTATCCCCTAGCAACCACAGCTGTTCCTGAAGGTAAACAGGTTCAGGCCCTATAAAGCAGAGCTATCCTTCAGGTAGCACAGGCTCCAAGAGCAGGGCTGTCCCTCAAGTCACAAGTTACTCTCGAGTTACTCAGATAGTACAGGCTCGTGACATATACAGCAGTGTATACATCAGGTGACATTGGTCCTACAGGCTCGAAGCTCATTGGCGTTACATATATTTAGTGCACTGATCAAGCAACAGAACTGTCTCATTTAGCAGATCTTACTGGCTCAGGCTTCAGGTCGGAGGCCTATCCAACAGCTCACTCAGATCAGAAGTGCTATCTCTCAGGTTACCTAGATGTTTCAGACATGCGTCTCAGACCGCGGAGCTATTTCTCCTTATACGGGCTCTACAAGCTAATGGCCTCAGTTTTGCCCCTGAGATGAAGGTCCATCATAGTTTCTGTGAACTGAGGTGGCGAAGTGAGCTAAAGAACGATGATGGATTCAACCCAGATCTGTGACTGGGGGTGAGTGTCTGAAAGGTTTCAGTGCTCCATCTATCATCTCCTTGTGTTTGCCATCACAGTTTCAGCCATTGATAGGAAAGGAATCTCTTAGGTGAATGGATCTCACAAGCATTTTACTGCAGAACTGCTGCCTAGGTTATACAGATAGCCCGGGCATTACACAGCAGAGTGGCCCCTCAGGTTACCCATTTTACAGTCGGAGGCTGCAGAGCTAACCATCAGGTTACACATATTTCAGCCTCAAACAGCTGAGCTATCCAATGATCAGAAAGATGGTCATGGTTCACTCAAGGGACGTGATTCCCAAAGGGTCTTCGCACTCGTGGTGGAGGCCCTGCAGTCGTGGAGAAGTCGCTGTACTCAGAGCTGAATCTCTGCAGTGATCTCACTGCGCAGATTCCACCCTGAATGCAGACTTCCCAACGCCAGCGGGGCCTCCACCACAAGTGCGGAGGCCCTTTGGGAATCAGTCCGATAGTGTTTGTGATATTGAATTTGCTAGCTGAGATGTCCTGCTTACATGAAATTCACAACAAAAAGGTATGTCATTCCTTTTCTTAGTCAGTAGTTCTTTACTGAACTTCATACTTGGTGTCAGTTCTTTGTTGATGCTGAACATCATGCGCCAGCAGTTGTCATAAAAGACGAAACATAACTTTACACAGGTTGTCCTCCATTCCATATTTTGTTTTGCCGGCTGCGATAGCGGCTTCAACGCTGAGCAAAACATGGTCCCACCCTCACAGTACATCACCTTGTGTGCTAGTGCCATCCCCAAGCCATACTACTTATTGTTTTGAAGGGATACAAACAAATATTGCAAAAAGCAAGATGATGCCTCTGAAAGATTGGTACATTTTCTTCTATTTTCACTGTTTATTTACTTTCTGTAACTTTGTTTTATCTTGCAGACCAAAAAAGGGACTTTGTCTTCGTGGGGCACAGGGGAAAAAGACTCTCGGCCTACTTTAGGGTTTGGCAGATGGGATACTCCATCACAAACATGAGAGATATCGCATATGCAGAGTGCCATAGGGTATAACAGTGAATGGGACGTGATATCCGTTATGTTTATGATGGAGTATCCTATCAGCCAAAGTCTAAATCGGTCCTATGTTATAAAACTTGAGCCCCAGTTTTTCAAGAGTTGCTGGAGGTAAGAAATGTAATCTGAGCTATGGTGTCAAGGACATTTTTATAGAAATATACCAAAAACAGAATGTAATGCTTTCTAGAGGTGTCCTGGTGGTACTAAAGGAAATGGCAATCTGCCGCAGGATTATTCATTGGAGAGTGAGTTCTCTGGTCATCTTTGGTGTGGCCTATTGGTGGGGTAAAAATCTGCGGCTTACTTTAAGCTGTCAGGAATGCAGAGGTTTCAGTGAACCATAATATCCACAGTGTTGTTTATATAAAGCTGAACACACGTGGGGGAAGGGGGACGGCGTGGCTTGCAGGGCCAAGATGGCCGATGCACCTTGAAGCTGCTCCGCCACTTATCTCCTTTATCCGACATTTATCGGGCCCAGGGTGCCGCATCTACAACTTTGTGGGACCCTGCCATACTGTCCTAGAGGATCCCTCCCGGATCCTGCTGTCCTGGGACGACATGCATGGTGCCATAGTAGGCTTGAGGCCTGACGCGGAGCAGGAGAGGAGGCGGCGGCTGACAGGAGTGGAGGCCAGATGATGCCGGCCTGTGAAGCCGCCTAACACCATTGAGATTAGAGGGGCCAGGGGACATTAATAGCGGCCCGGCCCTCCCTGAAGGACGACGAGGGCCGTAGCATCGGAGGTAGTGCAGCAAAACTGAACTGGTGCAGGTCTGACAGCGGGGGCCTACAATACCTCCTGTCTTCTCCACCATACTGCCCCACTTAAACAGAAATGCTATTGGCGCCTTTTTACCTACTGTCTGTACTTGGTCTCCACCTACCTCTAACCCGGCTGTGGTAGCTGTCATGAATACTGCTGATTCCAGAGGCTGACCGTGGGGGCAGAGAGCGTGGCAGTATGGCCTGTCGTGTGGGCTTGCGACTGGGTAGGCCCCACTTCTCCTGCTTAGCTGATTTGTGTCCCCCCCCCGGGAGCGGGGACACGTGAGCACATAATGATTGAACTGATTACTGCCCTGCTGATGCCCCCATGGCAGGACCACTGCATATTGGATCGGGACATTGCTGCCTGGTGGTGATCATCCGAATACTGCCCAATCTTGAGGAGGTTGGTATGCATGGAACTGATCTGCTGGTCCGCCCCCATTGCGGCGTTCCGCTCTCCTCAACCATTGAGCAGTAGCTCTCCTGCCATTATTGGAGGGGACTCTCTCACCTATACTGTTACCTGCAGTGGTGGAGGCCCGGTAAACTGTGTCTCCCTGGCGGGCAGTGCTTTACGGGGCCTCCCGTGGTGGCTTAGAGACAGAGTGGTTACTGCTCACCCTCCAGACCTAATTTGCTCACTGGGGAACAGAGTGGATCATACCAGTTGCCACCCTGGGGGCTCCCCGAGGATTGTTTCTTAGAAATGAACTACTGACGCCTGCTTTCACCACCGGGAGCAAGACTATGACGCGCTCCTATGCCCCACCACAACGGATCTTTTCACCTTCAGATATTAAGCTCTTCTTCAACACTGTGGGCCGATTCGCCCTGTGCTGAATGTGCAGTGTTCCCTAAGATTTGCATGTGGGCACCCGCAAGCGGAGCCAAGAGCCCAGAAGATGGATCATCTTCACTCATACCAACACTACATGGTCATTACATTACCCAATTTTTGAATTACGGGTGGGAACAGTATACACTTACCATCTGGAAGAGACCATTAGTTATAGATTCCTTACCTTACAATTACCCCCAGGCGTCAGACTGGATCTGGAGAATTTTTCTTCAGTAGTACCCCTGCGTGTCAGTTGGTGGTGTTGGTCGACTCCACGTTCGTTGTTGGCGTTGTGCTTGCTGGAATTACATCGCGGTATCTACTTAGATGCCGCCCCTGCGTGCTGACATCAGATCAGGAGAGAGCGGTACCCTTAGTCATTTTTTGACTAGTGTTTTTCGACTTTTTTGTCAACATCTTTTTCGAGTCGTTCGACTCCTGGTGCATGCAGGGATGTCACATTGGCAGACCAGCTTCAAGCCTTGTGACTCTTGTCACAAGCTGATGTCAGTTACGGATCCCCACCTCATGTGCCTTTGGTGCCTGGAGCGCGACCACGACCCAAAGTCGTGCTCCGACTGTCGGGCCATGAACCCAAAGTCTTTGCGGGAGCGGTCCCAAAAGCTTCTGGAGGCCCGGCAGTCAGCTCCGCGCCGCTCGAGGTCCCAGTCGAGAGGGAGATCGCGGAGCCACCACCCCTCCCTCTATGCCACCAACACTCCATCTCATGTCCGTCAGGAAGTTACGGCTCTCTTGGCCAAGGGAGCAATCAAGCGAGTCCCTGTTCCAGAAGTAGGTTGTGGCCCAAGAAGGACAAAGGCCTGCGTCCTATCTTGGATCTCAGGGATGTCAACCGCTTCCTCCGGAAGGAGAAGTTCAAAATGTTGACATTAGCTCAGGTCCTGTCTGCCCTCGACCTTGGAGATTGGATGGTAGCGTTGGACTTGCAGGATGTTTATTTCTACATCCCCGTCCTGCCAGCCCACAGGCGTTACCTACGGATCACGGTAGGCCACAATCATTTTCAGTTTACTGTGCTCCCCTTTGGCCTTACCAGTGCCCCTCGGTGTTCAAGTGATGGCGGTGGTTGCAGCTCATCAGTGCAGATCAGGGGTTCCAGTCTATCCCCCTATCTCGACGACTGGCTGTTGAAGGCGGGTTTGCCCCAGGCTTTTATCTTCCACCTTTCAGCCTCTATCCTGAATTTCGGTGAGAATGACCCTGAGGCTACTGGGCCTCATGGCCTCCTGCATACTGCTGGTGGACCATGCCAGGTGGCATATGCAGGCTCTGCAGTGGGACCTGAAGTTCCAGTGGGCGCAGCATCAGGGGAGTGGAGAATAAATTACGATCAGGTTAGGAAAACCGAATATGTACAAACACTGTCAGTATACAAGAAACTGGTTATAGAGGAAAAAAGTAAATATTTTACAACAAAAATCCTGTAGGCTAAGAACTCCTGCAAGGAGCTTTTTGCTACAGTAAAAAAATAAGTCAATCTACCAGCCAAATCTCGGATGGCTAGTAGCCCTGAATTCTGCAATACACTGGGACAGTTTATCCATAAATAAAGTTGAGAGTGTACAAAACCTTCAAGGATAGCACTCACTCCTCTAAGCTTACTAAGCCAGGGTCTGATACCTGTACATCCGGTACAGGTTTCTCCTTTTCTTCTCCCTTGGGGGAACAGATTATTCAAGTGGTGAAGACAAGTAAATCAGGAGCCCCGTCAGACCCTTGTCCCCCTAAAGTTTTCCATTTGTTCCCAGAAATACTAACTGAACAATTAAGTCTAGTGTTTACTGAGATAATTCAGTCAGGCTTTTTCCCAGATGCCTAGAAAACAGCCTCAGTCCTGCCTCTGTTAAAAAAACGAACCTTTACCGTAAGGATCCCAGTAGCTACTGTCCGATTTCTAGGATTCCTTTCCCGTCTAAAGTACTGGAGAAATTGCTTAACACACAGCTTACAACTTTTATCTCCGCTGGGGACCTCTTGGACCATTCACTATATGGCTTCAGAGAGGGTCACGGAACAGAGACTGCTCTGGTCAGGGCGCAGAGGAACTCAGGATAATACTGGATGCAGGGGTGAAGGCCACCTTGATTTTTTAGATCTATCGGCGGCCTTCGACATGATGAACCACGAAATACTAACTGGCAGACTAGTGGAGCTGGTGATTCAAGACACCTCCCTCACTCTACTATCATCCTATCTAACGGATAGAACTTTTTCAGTATAACTGGGAGACATAGCTTCCAAGTCCTTCGAAATGCTGTGTGGTGTGCCACAAGGTTCCTCATTGAGCCCAACACTTTTTAATATTTATGTGGCTCCTTTGGCAGTGTGTTTTTTCGGTGGTCTCCTATGTTGATGACACCCAGGTGGTGGTATCAGTCTCAAATAACGTGGAGGAGACAGCCGATCGTTTTAACTACTGCATGACTCAGGTTAACACCTGGATGCAGTCCAACTGCTTGAAATTGAACAGCGAAAAAACCAGTCATGCTGTTAGGATCCAATTCTTCCTTTTGGTCTCCTAGGTGGTGGCCTGCCAATCTGGGTGAATGCCCAATCCCAGTCCCTAAGGTTAAGAACCCAGGTGATGTCTTTGATGACAAATTGACATTTGATAGTCAGATCAATAAGCTTTCCTCCACCTTTTGGGGTATTTTAAAGACGATCAGGAAAACCCGTCCATTCATCCCCCCTGATGCATTAAAAACACTTGTTACAGCCTCGGCCCTCTCCAGACTGGACTGTGGCTATGCCCTATATTTGGGGATCCAATCCTAGTATTTACTAAAACTGCAGTGATTGCAGAATGCTGCAGCTAGATTAATACTGGATACCCCCAAATATGAGCCAGTCTCCCACAGATAAAGCGCCCTCCACTGGCTTCCAGTGGACAAAAGGATTACATTAAAATCACAATGCCTTGCCTTTAAAGCTCTACATGGTAAAGGGCCACAGTATCTGAGGACGCACCTGAAATGGTATGTGCCAGACAGAAATTTAAGATCAACCCACTCAAAACTGTTACAAATACCCAAGTTCAAGCAGGTACGCTGGGGGGGGGGGGGAGGGGGGGGAAGAAGTTTCCTACTAGGGACAGCTAAAACTTGGAACCTCCTTCCAATCTCGATAAAGAGCAGCACTTCGCTTATGACTTTTAGAAGAGCGCTGAAAACCTGGCTCTTCTCCAACTGATTCAGGCCTCTGGTCTCCAACGGAGTCCGCGCTCCACATCAACCTGCTGGAGCTCCAGGCGATCCGTCTTGCACTGAAAGCATTCCTTCCTTCTGTCAAAGAAAGAATAGTGCAGGCGTTCACAGACAACACCACCGCCATATGGTACTACAACACACAGGGTGGGGTGGGGTCGTGGACCCTATGTCAAGAGGCTCTCCACCTCTGGACGTGGCTGGAACATCAAGGCATGTCCTTGGTGGTTCAACACCTGGCAGGTTCCCTGAACGCCTGGGTGGACGAACTCAGCCGCCGGTGCATGATGGATCATGAATGGCGTCTTTACTCAGAGGTGGTGCAAGGTCTCTTTCAGCAGTGGGGAGAGCCTTGGTTAGGTCTGTTCGCCACCAAAGAGAACGCACAATGTCAGCAGTTCTGCGTGTTGGAATTTCCAAGGCGGCACTCGCTCAGCGACGCTTTCTGTCACAAGTAGAATTGCGGTATTTTATACGCCTTTCCGCCTATACCACTTCTGCCCAGAATGCTGAAGAAGATCAAGCGCGACCGGGCCTAAGTAATTCTTGTGGCTCCAGATTGGGCACGGAGAGTCTGGTATGCCGAGCTCTTAAACATGGCCATCGATCCTCTGATTAGACTGCCTCTTCGGGAGGATCTTCTGTCGCAGCAGCAGGGGACGGTCCACTATCCAAACCTGTCCAGCCTCCGCCTCCTTGCGTGGAGACTGAGCAGCAACAGTTGACCGCTTTTGACCTTCCTCCCGAAATCTGTAATGTCATCTTGGCAGCCAGGCGTCCCTCCACTAAAACAGTATACGCCTGTAGATGGAAATAATTTATGGTATGGTGCACAGAAAAGTCTGTGGATCCCCTTTGTGCTCCTCTTTCGGAGGTTCTCCTCTTTATTCTTTCTTTGGCCCAGCAGGGCTCTGCTGTGGGCACCCTTAAGGGCTATCTTTTGGCCATTTCGACCTTTCTTTGCCTTCTTTGATCTGCCTTCCTGATCAGCCTTCTCTTTTCAAGTCCCCTATTGTAAAAAGATTTCTTAGGGTCATTACTCACCTCTTTCCTCCTATTCCTTTCGTAATGCCCCAGTCGGACTTGGAATCCGGTCTTAACTTACCTTATGGTGCTCCTTTCGAGCCACAACATAATTTTCCTCTCAGACCCTTGACCCTAAAGACTGCTTTTCTTGTTGCCATCACCTCTGCCCGCAGGGTGAGTGAGCTTCAGGCTCTTTTTTCTAAACCTCCTTTCCTTGCTGTTCATCCGGACAAGGTTGTCCTTCGTACTAGACCTATTTTTCTTCCCAAAGTGGTTACCTCTTTCCACATAGGACAGACCATCACTTTACCCACCTTCTTCCCGCCCCGCATCCTTCTAAAGAGGAGGAGCGGCTCCACTGCCTGGATCCAAAACATGTGCTATCATTTTATCTGGATCGCACTTAACAATTCCGGGTAGGTGATCAGCTCTTTGTTCGATATGTGGATGCCAAGAAAGGTCGGCCCAAGCAAAAATGAACCATCTCTCAATGGGTCGTTCTTTGCATTAAAATCAGTTATTCCTTGGCAAAAAAGGAGCCTCCAGTAGAGTTGCGTGCCCATTCCCCCAGGGCGACGGCAGCCACTACTGCTTTGGGACGTGGAGTCCCCCTCAGTGACATCTGTCAGGCAGCCATGTGGGCATCATTGCACCTGTTCACTAAACATTATTCCCTGGATAGCCAAGTCCGGAGAAACAATTTCTTTGGCTGTTCAGTTCTCTAGGACTTTCTGGTGTGATCTTGGTTCGCAGACCCACCTCTGGGGTTGGTATTGCTGGGGTATCTATTCTAAAGTAAGGAATCTATAACTAATAGTCTCTTTCAGATGAACAAGTTACTTACCTTCGGTAACGATATATCTTTAAGAGACACATATTAGTTATAGATTCCTTACCGCCCCACCCATCCTCCCCGTTCTGCGAACTGACTTCTAGAGCAAGGGACTCCCTTTCAGGGCCCTAGTTTTGTGCACCAGTGGTCAGTGTCTTGCATGGCTCTGCGCTTCTGGCGTGGAATGTCGTGTAAAGAACTGACGTCAGCGCGCAGGGGTGGCGTCTAAGTAGATACCGCAACATCATTTCGGCAATCACAACGCCAATGACGAACGCAGAGTTGGCCGACGCCACCTACCGACGCACAGGGGTACTGCTGAAGAAAAATTCTCCAGATCCAGTCTGACACCTGGGGGTAAATCTAAGGTAAGGAATCTATAACTAATATATGTCTCTTACAGATATATCGTTACCGAAGGTAAGTAACTTGTTCATCAGGACCTGACTCTTGGGCTGGTCGTGCTGCAGTTTAGAGCAACAGACTGCCACACCAGCAGGTGGGCCCTTGCCTTACATTGATTAGCCACGCTACATTGGCCCTTTCTGATGTTGGGGGTTGCTGAGATGGGTCTCTGGCAAAATGCCAACTCCAGACCCTCTTCGCACTCCTCCTCAGCCGCAGGGGCCGACTCAACAGACCTTCCTGGGCGCCCTCCCCCTCTAGTGATAGGTTTGATGCAGTATTGGCAGCTATTGAACAGTCTCGTGTCTCACTGGAGTCCAAAAGTGACAACGTAGTGGCGGACCTTACACTGCTACACGCAGATCACTGGAAGCTAGTCAACCGCGTCACGGCCACAGAGTAATCTCTCTTGGAGATCCACCCAACTGCCCATCAGCTGGAGCTGCGATTACAGGAATATGACACTAGAATCCAAACCCTGAAATTGAAGGGTGGAGGATGCGGAGGGCAGCTCATGGCGAAACAATGTGCGCCCCGTTGGCCTTTTCTAGGGCGCAGAAGGTCAGGATGCGGATTTATTTATTTAGGGATGGTTCAAGGAACTGCTACCGGAATCCTCCCTCTCACACTACTTTTCAGTGGAGTGGGCACACCATATCCCGGCCCTTAGGCCCGCCCCTGGATCTGGCCCCTGATTGTTCACATTCAAGTTGTTGCACTATCGTGATAGGGACTCAATACTGCGTGAGACCCAGAAACTGCAAGATATATGGATTGAGAATGCACGTGTGATTTCTTCCCAGACTAAACCCTAGAGGTGCAGTGACAGCGCAGCTCCTTCATAGCTGTAAAGCAACACCTTCGGGAAATGGATATGAAATAATCCCTGCTGTTTCCTGCAAGGTTACGTGTGCTGACTGCTGACAACACACGATTCTTCGATACGCCACTGGATGCTTGGGACTGGCTTGAGACATCTGACCTGCCTTTGGACCCCAGGCCTAGGGGGAGCACCACACCTTTGAGAATTGGATGAGATTGTGCCACAGGAAACGTCACCCCCTGGCCCCGTGGCCGTCCCCAACTTGGAGCAGATCATTTCGGAGCGGCGAAGGGCTGTCCAGGAGGCAGCTCTGATCAGTGATACGGTGGTGGGTCTGACCAGGAGGCAGCTTCTGTGCATTCCTCGGGAGATGAGGAATCCTCTATACCGTGTCCATCTGATGCTAACTCAACTGTTCCACCCGATATTAAGCCGCTGACGTCAGAAAAAATCATATGACCCTCCTGTTAACTATGTCTCAGTGATGTCTTTTGCTGTTGCGAATATGTGCCAAATTGAGTATAAATTATGAGCTTATTGTGAACCCACACACGCTCTTGTCTGGGGATCTCATGTTACTGGTGACAATCTGACCTGTTGAAGCCAGGTTTGACAGTATTAGTGGGGGGCACACTTCTTCTCTTTGCAGTGGAGTGCCTCCAGAGGAGCTGGAGGCCGACTGGTTGCTGAAGCTCCTGGGGCCTTCACAGCCCTTGTTTATTTAGGAGATCTTTCTTTTGCCTTGCATAGTTTTTACACCTCCCCTCCTGAGCTCTGCAGGTAACACGCCATCTGTTCATAAGCACAGCGTGACAACTTACATGTTTATGGGAGGTTTGTCTGGTGGGCCTTTACCCCAGGGCTAAGAAGCATAGGGCGCCACACGATTTCTGGATTTAGGCCAGCTGGTGGCAGGCACCTGATTACCAGATATTGGAAACCCCACAAACGACTATCGGTGGAGGCCTGGTCACGTTCTTTTATCATCTGGGCTAGAGCGGAAGGTGTATCCCTCCGTAGAGAGGCTACTGCAAATACTCCATTTCCTCAAACCTGAGTGGAAACCTGACTGACTTCAGGTTTCCCTGTGAGCAGATGAGGAGATACATGTGCCAATTGACCCTCAGCTAACATCTGAATAGGTACACCCACATAACACCCAAAGCTGTGACCTGCACTGTTAAATTATGCAGTGTGAATTGTATTTTGAGTAGTTGTCATTCCTTGTAACAAGGAAGAACATCAAGGGAGAACTGAGATTATCTGGAGTTGATGCACTTACCTTCTTTTGTTTTCCTCTCCCCCTTTTTGGTTTATTATCTTGTGGTTGATGGTTACAGAAGGCTGACAGGTTACGAATCAGTTTGATAACATTACCATACAGTGCAGTGCCAGGAATGTAATGTACTGCGCAGACACACTAAATGTATCATTGCACTTCAGATGTTTGCAACTGCCTCCGCTTGCCTCAGTCAGAACTCTGCGAGATGTAAACTCATCATCATGTTGCACTGTGTCATACAAATATGCCACTTCTTCCCCTAACAGGACTGTGATTACTATGTAATTTATTGGGTCTTGCCACTGTAATGTTAATGCAAAATATTAATAAAAAGATCAAAGAAAAAAATGAAGCTGTACACCCATGTAGAACAGTCCAGTATTTGTACAGCATGTTGGCTGCTTATCTCTTTTGAACTCCTCCAGGTTGATTGGGCTTGAGAGTCAAGCGCTCACATTGAGATGTTACCTTGCAGTACAATGTATACTAGTTTCCTGAAGTGAGTTGCTCTGTTGCTGAAATCAAAAGGCACTTAAGGAAGCACCATGACTGAACTTTGTACCCTTGGAAGACCTTACAGACTGGCAGTGAGAAGACACGTGAAACTGTATGACTGGTTGTGAGGAAACACTGGACGGTGTGATTCATTGAAAGTCTTGAGATATTATAAGACTGTGAGGGCGCCAATATTTTGGATTGGAATCATGTTGGGATATTGGATTTGAGGTGTACGTCCACTATGATGTACCCTCCCTGATATGATCCTTTCCATGTCCAAATGTTCATATGCACATGAGAGGTTAGTCATTGCCTTTTGTCTCTTTCCATGAAGATCTCCGAGTGGCTAGGCTATTACCTGAAATACTGTTTTTATTGTAATCTGTGGGATTAATGCAATACATTTGATCTAATTTAATAATAATAATAATAATACTTTTTACTCTAAGTAACAAAGTCACAATTCAGGGAAGGCGGAAAGGTTCACTCTTCCCTTGCAAGGAACCATGTTCATCTTAATTTCCAATAGAGCAAAAAAGATTTACAGAAATACATAATTTATAAGAATTCATAGAAGATTCCAGAAATGCATTATTTATCAGACTTAACTGAAGGATCACTTGCTCATCACAAATTAGAAATCAGGATTGGTAACCATACTGAAATGCTGAAAAGGGTAAATGCTTTTTAGATCCTTCTCCTGGTGGCATAGTGTGTCCATGATCCATATTTTTCAATTTTACAATTACCTTCCTAATATTGTAGTGCATATTGGCAAACTGAGTTCACTCTTATTCAAATGTATACAATATCATTAGGGGATGTTTAATACTCCCCATCTTTGGTAAAGTTGCGTTTGTGTCTTCTCAGATAAAGTTGATGTGGTCCGTAATTCCCTACACACTTGATTCTTTAGAATGCTTTTTATTTCAAGGAACTCCTTAATGAAGCATGCCAGCGCTTCCATCAGAATTGCGAAAAAGAATGGGGACAATAGTTATCCCTACAAAGTACCCTGATGTGGTATGAACCTTTTGGATCTCACTGCTGCTGAGAAAATATGCACCAGAAAGGTATCCAACAACTTGAGAACAACCTGACATTATTGCGGTTGTGCCGTCTGGAGTCTGCCTCTTGCGTAGTCGGTGCTTTTCCCTATTTGTGTGGTCCAATGAGTGTTTTTCCCACTAGAACTTGGAAAACCAAAGCAGCGGAGGTTATCATTAGGAATACTGTGTAAATCTATTAAATAATGACTACAGAAGGTTGTGCCTGTGTTGTTCAGAGGTAAAGCTGTTGTCCTATTTACTGGAAGGTGTGACTGGTATAGATAAGGCCCTGAGAAGCATTGAAGTAGTTTACAGTTTGGCTGCAGAGGTCTTAATGATGTTGATTCATGAGTTCCAAGGGAGCTGTTTAGTTTAAGACGTCGAACCCGTCAGTGGTGATTGTCTGTCTTCGCGTTTGCGCAACAGAAAAATCACACAAAAAAACAATACCAGAGGAAAAGTCACTTACAAACAAATTACAAAATAAATTACAAAACAACCCACATTTAAAAAAAAAAGACAGCAGAGGACCTGGTAACGAGCCATAAACGGATAATAAAAAAACCTACCTAATGGAACAAGCCAAAGGTTGAGATGAAGTGAATCACACAGTAGGAATGAGAGCAGAGGAAATTCAAAGGACAAACCAGGGTCAGTAAAAATTGGCAAAGCCAGCAGGTCGGGCTTTTTGTTAGAGGAGAGGCTTTGGAAATATTTAGGCAAATTTATGTGTATTGCTTGTCTTCGCTGTCCTACCAAGAAGCCACATCTTGGGCTTCAGCAATGTGGAGAATGGGACTAGAGCCCCGCTGCTGAACGAACTGCACTAGCAGAGTTAAGATGTACCCTCAAAAAAGAGTATTAAAAAAAGCAGCCAGAAGATAATGACTGTGTTGTAAGATGTTGTACTTAAAAGGCATATACAGTAGGGAGGGGAGTGGCTTGACGCCAATGTAGGGAGCAGCGGACCGCGGAGCTCCTCCGTGGCCTCCCTCAGTTGCAAGTAATTTTGATATGCTGAGGGGGCCCCTGGTCACCTATTTTACGCCAGAACACCTGCTGCCCCTGAGGGAGATACGTCGGCGGTCCAGGAGGCTGTAACGCAGAGCAAGAAGCACTTTCTTGCTCTGCTCGTACTTCAGCTGCGGCGATCCAAAATGGCGGCCGCGACCTGACAGGGAGGTCTTCAAGGGTTACAGCGCCACGAGTCCTGCAGACTGCCGCTGCGTGATGGCGAGGGGCCCTGAATCTACCCCCGTGGCAGAGGTCTGTGGCAGCTCAGGTGTGGGGGCAGCGTGCAGACGAGGCAACACGTCAAAACCTGGCACCGAGTGACGGACCCAAGATGGCGGTCCTGAGAGCTGGCGGAGGCGCTGTGCTGATGATCGCTGTTCCTGGAGCTGCGAGCTGACACTTACAGGGTGCTCTCTGGGATTGAGGTGAATTTGCAGACGGTGAGACAGGCTAGACGCTAGCGGAGGCGCGCTGAGATCGGACCCTGCTGGGTGCCCGGCGGCTCATGAGCGGCTTTGGACAAGAGGACGTGGAGCCCATGCAGGACGGTGCTTGTGAGGCTGGTGGCACCACCTGAAATCTCCCTGGAACACTGGTGTACTGCAGAGAGCTCTGATACCCTCCCCTTTCCTCTGATTGCCGTTACAAGCTATTGGGGAGATACTAACAGCGGGGACAGATGCTGAATGAGAGAGGCCAGATTTATAAGATTCATCGCTGAACTGGGGGTGCGGTGTGGGAACCTCGGGGACTGGAGGACTTCGGTGAGTGCGCGCTGAGCTCCCTGGGGCGATTTCCTCCTGCTCGGCCACCCCAGAAGAACGACGTACTGTGTGGAAATGCACTCTCCAGCTCTCCCTGGCTGTTGAAGGGGTTGCAGGGCCCGGACAGGGTGCTGCCGCTTTCGGGCCTCATTGTCATCGCAACTGAGCGCCGCTGTCCTGAGCATGCACCCTTGCCTGGGGCCCACCCATCTTAAGGTGACCCGCTCACTGGATGAGGCCGCTCCGACGAGTTGACGGTACTGGTGCTCGAGAGTTCTCGCATCTGGTGGGGTACTACACAGCTTTTCGTGGCCTGCCAAGATGGGGCGAGTATCCAGGAAAAAGGGATTGCGGCCCTCCAGGTGGAAGGAGCGGGGCAACAGACTGATGACGTAGACGACGTGACGGAGCGCCCGAGTACAGATGTCCAGGGAGGCCCTACGTTAGCTGACATAATGCAGGCCATCACCTCGTCCAGAGAGGCCCTTCAGACGAAAATTGACGCCATTGGAGTGGACCTCACTTTGCTCAAAGACGACCACAGGAAATTAAAGGAGTGAGTGAAAGCGACCGAGAAAACACTGGAGGGATCCCGGATGCAGTGGCCACCTTGCAGCGCTCCTTGAAACAGCTGGAGGACAAAGTTCAGGTCTTGGAGATGACAGCAGAAGACAGTGAAGGGCACTCTCGCAGGAATAAACTCCGCATAGTGGGGGTTCCGGAACGACGCTGTTCAGTATTTGGAGGGGTGGCTCAGGACAGAGGTTGCCCCGGAGGGACTGTCTCCGTTCTTTGCCCTTGAGAGAGCCCATGGGGTCCCAGCTAGACCTCACAAGCCGGGCGCACCCCGCGGCTGATGGTGGCGAGACTATTGCACTATCGTGACAGGGACAACCTCTTGCAGCAGGCCCGGGGGAAGCAACAGCTACATATCAAGAACATCAAAGTGATGATATTTCCGGACTACACTAGGGAGGTTCAGAGGCAGCGGGCCTCCTTCATTGCTCTTAAACGGAAACTGCGCCAACTTCACATACCATACGCCATGCTCTTCTCAGCGCGCTTACAAGTGGCGGACGGCACCAACACGCTCTCCTTCACCACCCCACAGGATGCATGGCAGTGGCTGGAGATGCGTCAGATGAGGTCCAGGGGGAGTTCTGCAGCAAGCAACGTGGAGAGGAGATCCCTTGAACACATGAGCCCGCCGAGGGTACTCTCATTGCCGGATCACTGCCTTGAGTGGGATAGAGCTGTGCAGGCGGTTGCGGAGATCAGTCAGGGTGAGGCCAGCCTGAATTCTGCTTCCACTAGCCGAGTGCTGGGTGGATCTGAGACCTCTCCGCCTGGAGACACGAATGGAGACTCTGATTCTGAGCTGCTGGTGATCACTCCGCGAACGGGGGACCTACTTGGCTGAACTGACAGTCGACAGCTGGGTGAGACTGACTTGCAACATTATCCAGGCTTGCCCGCTGCCGGGTCTATGATCTGCGGAGAGGGAGGGGTGGCACCACTTGCTCAGTGCTGATGGGGACCCCCATACCGGTACAGAACGAGGGGGGAGCCGGGGGGGCTTCAGATCCCAAAGGGTCAGCACACGTCTCACTGCCTCTTTTGCACAGTTGATGGTATAACCAGTTTGGATGGGAACTAGTTTGAGGGAACCTGTCCTGGGGAATGGGAGTTGGGGTTATGGGATGTCAGGGGGGAGGGGGTTCTTGGGCCAAGCATGCCGCTGGGGGAGTTATGGAGGATAGAATACATATAACCGCACCATGGGAACCGCCGTAGGTATTAAGTGTTTGTCCTGGAACATTAGGGGGATGCATACTAAGACACGTCACCACAGGATCCATGCCTATCTTAGAAGGAGAGGGGTGCAGAATGCACTACTGCAGGAGATGCCTTTAACTAAACAAGAGGGCTTAGCCTTGGAGCGCAGGTGGCGAGGGCAGGAGTTCTGCACAACATATTCGGCTTTTGCACGGGGTAGACTGATTTGGATCCCGTTCCAGAGTACTGGGCAGCTGATTGACCCTGAGGGTAGATATGTTATAGTGACGGGGCGCTTAGATGGAAGGGACATTGTCCTAGGGAGTATATATGCCCCTGATCAAGCATCATTTTTTGCGCATCTCTCAGGGAGGTTAGCACCTCTGTTGACAGGGTCTGCGCTCCTGGGGGGTGACTTCAACTGCATCACTGACGGCTCATTGGACCGCTCCCATCCTCCCCTCGTTGCCCCGGTACACAGACTGGCTGCGGTGAGGCGGGTTTGGCAACAACAATGGGGACTGGCTGAAACATGGAGGGCTCATCGCCTCACTGACAGGGATTACTCTTACTTCTCATCACTACATGACCTGCATGTTCGGTTGGACTCGGTCCTTTGCTCTCCAGACGTCCATGGGGGGATGGTGCACAGTGAATACTTAGCTAGAACGTCATCTGATCATAACCCACTGCTAGTGATATTACATTGGTTGCGGGATCGACCTGCCATTCCCACGTGGCGACTCAGACCTGATACATTGGAAGATCCAGTGTTCCGGCATGCTATATGCTCAGCCGTCGAAGAATTTTTCAGGCTTAATGCCAACACCGCATCCTCTCTGCTAGTTGAATGGGATGCTTTTAAGGCAGTGGTTAGGGGGCGCTGTATAGGAGAAGTGGTGGGAGTGCGCAGAGTGCTGCTCCATGATGTGCTAAAGGCGGAGCAGAAGCTACGCGTTTCGGAGCTGGAGCGCCCAGAGCGTCCAGACAAGCATGATGAGCTACTTCCAGCCCGGGGGGAGCTAGCGGTTCAACTCGAGAGATTGCGCTGTTTCAATTATAAGGCCTATACGGATAGAGCGCACGCAGAGCGCGACAAGTCTGGTGCACTTCTAGCATGGCTGGCCAATCCAGCGCGTAGAGGGAAGGTGATCTTAGAACTGAAAGGCCAGGGAGATGAGGTGTGCTACACCCAACGGGGTATTGATGACCAATTCTTGCAGTATTACAACGAGCTGTATCGGAGCAGGCTGGGCCCTGGACTCCCTGATGACGAGGGGTTTCTACCGGGTGCCGACCTCTCTAAAATTGAACCCGAGGAGGCTTAAGCCCTTGGTAGGGACATTGAGGCGGGCGAAGTGTGTAGCGCTATAAAGCACATGGCCAGGAACAAAACGCCGGGAACGGATGGGCTGCCAGTGGAATTTTATGAGGCCTATGCAGATGTTCTGGTTTCCTGTCTGGTGGCACTGTATAATAGAGCACGTCATGAGGGCGTCCTCCCTGCCTCTACGCGTGAAGCTATCATAGTCCCCCTTCTCAGTCCGGGCAAACCCGCCTGGGATCGCTCCTCGTACAGACCCCTCGCGATGCTTAACCTGGATTATAAGATCTTAAGTTGGGTATTGGCTAGTAGTTTGATGCCCCATATGACGACCCTGGTTCACAGGGATCAGGCCGGATTTATACCATCTCGGAACACTGCAACAAATGTTCGCAGACTCATGCGCATCTTGGGGTCCGACACATATGATAAAGAGGAGGCCTGCATTTTTGCGGCCGATATCGAAAAGGCCTTTGATAGCCTGGAGTGGCCCTACCTTTTTAATGTTTTGTGGGAATTTGGCCTGGGAGAGCAATTTATACGGTGGACAACGCTGCTGTACAGTGCATCCACTGCTAGAGTTAGGATAGGGGGCTTAGTCTCTGCTGCCTATGAGGTTGCTCGAGGGATGAGGCAGGGGTGCCCGTAATCCCCTCTACTGTTTGCTCTGGCAATGGAGCCCATGGCTGCTCATGCCAGGATGGGGAGATTCTATTCCAGGCTGTTGGTGGAGGGGCAGGTGCAGCATATAGCGTTGTATGTGGATGATCTGCTCATGTTCCTGCCGGAAGCCGGGGATGCGCTTCGGGGAGCGAAGGGCTTGTTAGAGACCTTGGGGAGAATAGCGGGGCTCCGCGTGAATTGGGCCAAGTCGTGTTTGTTCCCCACCAGGTTGGGCAGGCTGGACCAACGGAGTGCAGGAGAAGTCTCATGGGAGTCCCGTTGCTTGCCTTACCTAGGGACCAGGATTTATCATGACTGTGATGACCTGTTGGAGGGCAATGTGGGGCGAGCGTTGTGCAGCGCCAAAACTTGTTTCGACTTTTGGGGGACTCTTCCATTATCCGTTGCGGGTAGAGTTGCTTTAGTGAAGATGGTCACTTTACCGAGAATCCTCTATTACTTTGGGACGCTCCCCATTTGGATCCTGGGTAAGTTCTTTGCGCAGCTTAACGCTTTAATTAGAGGGTTCCTCTGGAGGTCTGGGAGATGGAGGGTTGCCCTGATTACTATGCAGCAGCCTAGGGCAGGGGGGGCCTTGCGTTGCCGGACCTTGAGACCTATTACCATGCTGCGCAGCTCCAATGGTTTACGAAATGGATAGCGGGTCACATCAGGCATCCGGAAGATCTGGGGGGGTCGGATCCGAGTTGGCGTCTTTTGTCCTGTGTTCTATTGCGGGTGTCACTGGGAGGTGAATCAGTGCCGCCAGATTTGCTCGTGGTACAGTGTGCTGGGCGCGCATGGCCAGGAGGGCGCACATCAGGACCCGGTACGCGCCTGAGATCCCGCTGAAGATGTTGCTGCCCCATGGGGGTGACTGGAGCAAGCTGCTGTCCTGGGAAGGAGCGGGGGTCCTCACATTAGGTGACCTCTACGAGGATGGCAACCTCCTCCCTTTCAATGATCTCATGGATCGCCATGATCTTCCGAGAGGGGACTTTCTATTTCATGCAGCCCTGGCGGCGGCTGTCAGAAAACACTGGCGGAAGGGACTGAAGGAACTGGACATGTTTACCACTTTTAAAGCGGTAACCTGTCTTTATCAGCGGATTACCCAGGACTTGCGCCAACCTCTGACAGCGTTGCGACTCAAATGGGAGGCAGACTTGGGGGAACCCATTGAGGAAAAACCTTGGGGGGAAGTTGTCGAGAGGGCGTGGAAGAGCTCCCGGAATGCACGCTTTCAGCTAATCCAATTCTATCTTTTACATAGGGCATACTTAACACCCGGCAAAATCAAAGACTATTTTGGGGCATCGTCCGCTTGTTCCCGTTGTACTCTGGAGGGGGCGAAGTTTTTACACATGTTCTGGGACTGCCTGCACTTGGCGGACTATTGGCGAGGGGTGACGACTACCTTGGCGACTGTGACAGAGAGGGAGATAGCCATGACACCAAGGGTTTGCTTGCTGTACGGGTTTCCGCACTCTGCAAAGACCAAAATCACCAGCAAGTTCATTGATCTGGGGTTAGTCCTGGCAAAAAGAGAGCTTACTACCCATTGGAAGGCAAGGCAGGGACCGGCTCATGTGCGCTGGTAATGGGAGCTTGTGAAGAGGGCAGAGAGTGAAGGAAACTACAGGCTATGCATGGCTCGTTGTAATGGGAGCGAGAAATCAATGGAAATGGCTCGGGCGTGGGTGGCGCTGGTGGAACTGGCTAAGCGCCCTCCAGACGATGAGGAAGGGGCTCTTGGTGAGATGGAGGGAGCACAGGCCTCCTGAGGTGGCTGACTCTTGTTGAAAGAGGGGCATGATGAGGCTGATGAGGGCCTTGAAAGGACTCCCCCCGATGTTCCCGGTCTGCCTTATATTGAGATCTGCGAGACAAGGACGCTGGTGGGTGGTGCAGGAGAGCTGGGAGATTCCCTGAGTATTTTTAGTGGCTAGCGGCATGCTTGGGGGGGTGGTTTGGGGGGGCTTTGTTGGGGTGCTTAATGAATAGAGGGTGGGTTGGGTATTGGGAGTTTTCTATTTGAATCTGCATTTTGGACTGTTACAGACATGGAGGTGAACAGAACTATATGTTAGGCTAACTAGGGGGAGATGACGGGGATCCAGTAGTGTGCGCCTGGGGGACCCTGTCGAGACTTTTTGCTTGTAGCCATCTGGGAAGGCCGCAGGAATGCCAATGGTTATAATTGTAATGCATATTGCCTCTCCAACTACTTCTCTATGATGCCCATGAGGCTGTTTGTATGACTTTTTCAGAAAACCAATAAAAGTCTGTTAAAAAAAAAAAAAGGCATATACACTATTTTATACCTTTGGAAAATCAGTCATGTTGTGACAGAGAAAGGCACCGCTCCCCTCAGGCTTATTAAGTACCAGAATTAACATTGCATCTTGAACAAAACCTGAAACGGGGGTGGGGCAAACATATGAGTGTAAATTAAGGCCAGCACCACACGTGGCCAGCCACTGATACTGCAAGATGCTCCCAGAGAAAATAATGGAGGTAGGGCCTTAAAATAAAACCCCATAGGAAATAATGGTAAATTAAATTACATTATTTAAAATAGTTAAAGGTATAAATACAATTATTTTAATGCAAAAAAAACCTAAATATATTTGATTTCATTTTTACATATGTTAACAGCGTTTGTTGGATTGTAACATTCTTTTTCATTAAAATATAATTAAATTACTTTAAACTGATTTTATACATCACTTTTAATGATTAGTAACACATATTTAAAAACATTTTTTTTTACATTAGACACGTTTTTATTACTACATCTTTAAAAAAAGAATGTTAATTTTATTTATTTAAATTAATGAAATATTTAATTCAAAATTAATTTAATAGTGTGATACTACATTTAAAATAAGTAAATCAAATAAATTTACATTCA
This sequence comes from Triturus cristatus, assembly GCF_964204655.1. Lineage (NCBI taxonomy): Eukaryota > Metazoa > Chordata > Amphibia > Caudata > Salamandridae > Triturus > Triturus cristatus. Next base: position 50,139,101 of record NC_140586.1, on the reverse strand, counting down.
TATTTAACATAAAATATTTTAAAAAATGTTTCAAGTTTAATCCACTTTTTAAAATTTCTCTCTACTTTATGATGGGAAGAGGTTTATGTGAATAGCCAAGAAATAGGAACAAAAATTCGAGGACGGGGTCACTTACTATTCTAACTACAACTCACAAATATTGGCATTTTCTGGTGCCCTGGCATATTCTTAGCAGACAGGGAGACCAAAAATATAGGTGTGTCAATGCCCCCTTGGTGAACATTTCCCAAGTATGTGATTGCAATCTGACCCCATTGGGAAAGCCAGAGGGGAGTCAATTCTGTCAGGCAGTGGTCTCATTGAATAAGACACAGCACAGCTCTCCTACAAAGCACCACCAAGTGGATGCAGGAAAGTGTAATTAGAGGCATTCGGCCCCCATAAAGCAAGTCAAGAAGCCCCTCAAAGCCCAGAAGATGAAGCTCTAAGCGGTAGGCAGGGTCATCCGAGCCCCCTGCAAACCACTCATTTATTGGCACCAAATGTGCTGCCTGATAGTAAGCATAGATGTCAGACATACCAAGACCACTATAGAAGGGAGACTTTTGTGCTGAATTGAATGCCTCACTATGACACTCACCGGCCCATATAAAGGATGGTCAGGAACCGGAAAGACTTCCAGGGAATCGGATAAAGAAAGTTTGCCAGAACGTATAAATATTGGGGAAGACACATCATTTTAAAGATTGTGATGCGGCCCATGGGGTTAAGAAGTATGCAGCCCCATCTGCGCAAGTCATGGTCTAGGGACGAAGCCAAGGGTTGAAAGGTAAGGGTCCAGGCTATGTGTATATGAATGCAGGTATACAGAGGTGTTTTGCCTGAGAGGTATGTCAGGGCATCAGTGTCGCCCCTCAGCGTCCCCAGTCACCTCCACAAGTAAGGATTTACACACATTAACCTGGAGACCAGAGGCTTCTCCATAAAGACGAAGGACCTACAGACAACGGGGACCAGTGGTCAAGGGATCACAGAGTAAAAGAAGAATATCATAAGCATAGAGAGCTATTCGATCCTCAAATCCATCGCCCATGTCCTGCCCAAGTTCCGAGAATCACAGCGTATCAGGCGGGCCAGCGGTTCAATAGCAAGGTGGATAGTAAAGGGGAGAGGGGACAGCCTTGGTGTGTGCCTATACGGATCAGAAATGAGGGGGATAAAACTTCATTAGCATGGACCTGAGACTTGGGGGTACTGTAAGAAGATGTACCATTCTGCGGGATAGTGGGCCCAGTCCTGCTCGTAGGAGGACCGCATCAAGGAAAGACTAAGAGACCGTATCGAAAGCCATATGAAAATCTGTTAGGAGAAGTGCCAAGTTACTGCCTGGACAATGGGTTTTGGGAGAGAGCCAATTGCGCTCAGTGAATACAGTGGTGGGTTCTTCACCTGGCATGAAAACTAATTGGTCTGGATGAATAAGATTGCAGGAAGCTGGCTCTGTATATACTATACCAAAATGAGGTATAGTGTGCACAGAGTCCAGTGGAATCCCAAAGGTAGGCAGAGGTAAAAATAGATAGCACCTTACTCTCTATTTGTGGTAGTGTGGGCGAGCAGTAAGGCTTTAAGCATTAAGTGTTAAGCATTTGTTGTACACACTCAATCAGCAAATGATTTCACACACTCAAAGATTGAACTCAGACCAATTTTGTTTGTATAAAAGTAATAATAAGTTATTTTATTTCTAGATCCAAGCCATGCCTGGAACAGGTAAGTGAAATAAATGCTTTGCAAAATCTTATTCAGTGTTTTACAATTTAATGGAAGTTCAAATGTAATTGGTTGAAATACAGGTAAGTCAAAAATGTCGAAATTACTTTTCAGATTACTTATGAGTTACTTTTCAGAATAATTTTTAAGTTACTTTTTCTGCTCAGTGTAGTATGCCTAGATTTCACACTGGGACAGTGCCAAGTTACTGCCTGGACGATGTGTTTTGGGAGAGAGCCAATTGCACTCATTGAATACAGTGGTGGGTACTTCTACCTGGCACGAAACCACATTGGTCTGGATGAATAAGATGGAACTTTAGCGAAACCTTGATATCTGCATTAATAAGCAAGATCAGGCAGTAGGAAGAGCACCGATCCGTAGGAAGTCCCACCTATAGAATGTCAACAATAGTGTCACCGTCGAGATCCGGGGGGAACAATCCTTGTCGTAATGCCTCCACATGAAGGGCCAACAGGTGGGGTTTCATAATAGTGCAATAACCTTTTATAATATTCAATAGGGAAATCATCGGAACCGGGGGATTTCCCCCAAAGGAGTCTGAATATGGCCTGATTGATCTCTTCAGTCGTTAAAGGTTGGTCTAAATCTTGGGCTAGAGAACATGGGATTGAGGGTAAAGTAATGTCCCAGAGAAGGGGTCTCAGTCTCTGTGGGGGCAGGTGGGCACACTCCATAGAGGTCTTAATAGAATGCTGCGAAGGCTTGAGCAATCACCGGCAGGTCCTTTTGTAGGTTGCCAGCTAAGTCTCTGATGGCAGGCAATATTCTGGTAGAAACATTGCGGGTCACCAGCCAATATAACAATTTGTCAGATTTGTCTCCTGATTCATAGACCCATTGAGTCGAGGCCCTCCAGCACTGCTTTGCCTCTCCAAGAGAGACCTGTTGCAATATAGACCGTGTTATTGCCAGTAGGCAGTTTACATCATCTATCCCAGAGCCATCAATCTGGCACTCCAAGATGAGAATTTGGGCCTCTAGAACTGTCACCTGCGCTTGTTGTATAGATTCCCATTGTCACACGTAGCCCTTGAGTATTCCCCTCAAGGTAGGTTTACCCGCTGCCCAAAGCACTGCCGCCGAGGACACAGAGCCCACGTTGCTTTGAAAAAAGTCCAGCACCCAGATACCTCTAGGGGTGACAGAGTGCTCTTTACAAATGCTGATTGATTGATTGTGTTCCTTCTCTATGAGGTTGGCAAACTTGGAGTCCATTCGATGCCATGCACTGAATCTCCAGATTGGACGCAGAATCTGGGGTTGGGTACCCCGCTCCATAAGAGGGGGGTGGGGGCGTGAACAGATATGCAGCGCAGGAGAATCTGGATGGACCGCAGTGACAGGTCAGTTGCCGGCAACCAGAGCAGGTCAATTTGTGAGTTTGTATTGTGGGCTGCAGACTGATGTGTATATGAACATTGTAAAGGGTTCCATCAACGCCATGCATCGCAAAGGCCTATAGAGTCAGCCCAGGCAACTAGACACACTGAGCGCATCCACCTGCCAGGACGAGGGGCATCGGAAGTGTCCCACCGGGGGTCAGGAACAACATTAAAGTCCCCACCCATGAGGGAGTCCCAGGGGGGAGGGCCACTATTAGGGACCAGAGGACACGCACAATGGGCTGCAGCAGCTGTGGGGGGACATAGCAAGAGATAACGTTATAATGCTGGGCAGCCATACGTCCCTTGATCCCCACATACCTCCCCTGAGGATCTTCATATACCTTGGTTACGGTCAATGGGAGGGTCTTGTGTAGGAGAAGGGCAACAACTCTAGACCCTTCGACGAAGTCCAAGTGAAAGACTCTGTCAAAGCCAAAGCAGCCCAGGAAGGAGCATTGGGAACCCAGAAGGTGTGTCCCCTGCAATAGGACTACATCAAGTCTATACCGCTTAACTTAGTGCAATACTGCAGATTTCTTTATACGGTCCAAGAGACCTTTTAACAATCCAAGAGATGATCTTAATCATATAGAAAGGTGGTGTGATTGATGCATAGCAATTGGGGACCTGTCAATGATGTGGACAGTCCACGCATAGCAGCCCAGAGTATAGTGAAGGAGCCAGAAGCGTCGCATTGGAGAGCTTGCAAAAAGAATACCTGAAAAGCAAAAACTAACTCATAGCTATCCTAAAAAGAACCAACATAAGTCCCCCCTCCCAGCTCCACCCACCCCATACTTCTATCCCAGAAGCATCTGTCGCCCATAAACAAAACATGTTTTACAAAACAGAGAACGACAAAAAACTCAGAGGGTATTCAAATGGCAGTGTACGTCACCCATAGATCGGCTATTGTGCCTGACAGCATCAGGTTAATTAACTAGAAAGTAAAGGCCCAAATTTAGAGGTCATACATATTTGAACAATATAGCACCAAAACATTGGAATATGGTGCACATAACCCCCTCCTTCCGTCCCTCCACGGCTACAGAGTCTGGTGATGAGGTATACAATACCACTCAGAGTGTCTGCAGCCAGCCTTGCTCCACCATAGGCCCCCGCCTGCGCTCAAAGATAGAATTAGGAAGGGGGTGGTTAACACAAGGAGTTGGGTGCACTGTCTAGAGAGCCAAATAGCCAAAGGGTTGGGTGCACTGTCTAGGGAGCCAAATAGCTGTGGGGTGGCTAAAAGAGTCTCATCAGGTTCCCCAACAACCGGATTCTCCTCCACCGGAGGTGGGCTTACCAAGGCCCCACCTCTTGTTGAGCAGATCTCGTCTTCTGGGATCTGGAGTGCTTCCTCCAAAGCCCTGGAGTGGGGAGCTGTTAGAAATTAGATTTTTGGTAGGCTAGGGCATGTGCCAAAGCCAGGCAGAAACCACCACTCTAGTCAGGATAAGGGAGTTACACTCCTAAAATAACCCCTGCTCACCCCCTTGGTAGCTTGGCACGAGCAGTCAGGCTAAGATAACTTAGAGGCAGTGTGTAAAGCATTTGCACATAGCCAGTAGTAATACAGTGTAAGCACTATTAAAAGACACCACACCAGTTTAGAAAAATATCCAATATTTTTATATAGTTAAGCAAAGACCAAAAACGATAAGAATCCACAATACAGTACTTAAAAGTCTTCGGTTATCAAAATATGCTTGAAACATAGTTCCTTGATGTTAAGCTCCGTCCAGAACTATCACGGCGTCGTGAGCAAATAAACATTTCTGGCTGACCGCGGTGTCGTGGGCCAGCTACGCTGTCGGAAAGACCCGCAAACAGTACCTTTTAGAAATGCAGGGTGTCGGCAACCTCTCGTTGAGCTTCTGAAAGCGTGGCGTTCTGGAAGCCGTGCAGGAGTCATCGGGGCCCTCGAAGTCACACGCGTTGCAGATCAATCTCCTCTCTGTTGGAGTCAGGAGCGACGGCGTCAGCAGGCATCGGGAGCTGCGGTGTGAAGTGCAGCGGTGTGGCGTAGGGTGCACTCAGGTCACGGTGCGAGCAGCAGCTCGGTTGCGTCGCCAGAGAGACCAGGGTCGCAGTGCGAGGTGAAGACGGTGCTCGACGCAGTGCTGGCAGGTCATGGTGCAAGCAGCGGCGTCGTCGTGGCTGAAGCGCTGTAGTCGGCTGACGAACTGGAGTCGATGGCGCCGGCGTCATTAGGCCAAGGCTGCGGTGCAGGATGAGGGCGGTGCACCGTGTAACTTTACAAACGGTGCCGTTGAACCACGGTGCAACCAGCGGCGTAGATTTCGGCATCACCGGGGATACCAAGGCGTCGTCGTGAAGCGAGGCGGTGCGGAGTGCGGTACCCACAGGTCGTGGTGCGAACAGCGGCTCGGTGGCGGCATCAGCAGATGGCATCGGTGAGACCAGGGTCGCGGTGCGACGTTGTGGCAGTGTCCTCTGCGGTGCCTTCAGGACACAGAGTCAGCAGCGGCATTGTAGACGTCATTGGGTTGCTTTTCTTCTGTTGCAGCACAAAACACAGAGTCCCCAGTGCTGAGGGCAGAAGAGCTTGAAGTCTTTGTTATTCCATAGACTTCTTGAACGAGGGCAAGCTCTACCTCAAGCCCTTGGAGAAACTCACAAAAGTAGATTGCAGAAAGTTCAGTCCAGTCCTTTCACTGCCCAAGACAGAAGCAGCCACTGCAGGCCAACACAGCAAAGCACACAGCAAAGTGGTAGTTCCTCCTCACACCTTCTACAGCTCTTCTTCTTGGCAGTCTTCTTGGTCCAAAAGAGTTCTAAAGTTCAGGGATCTGGGCCCCAATATTTATATCCCAAATGCTTTGATCTCTTAGGCAGAGAGTGTCTGTGCCCATCCCTTACCAGTTCTGCCCTCTCTGATGTAACTTCCTGGCAGGAGGTAGAGGCGGCATGGTCAAAGGCAGACCAGGCCCTTTGAGGTGCAAGGAAATCTTCTCCACCTTCCCCCTTGCAACCCAGGTCTATTCAGCCCTTGCCTGACCCACCTAGACTATCTGGAGCCACTCCGGCTCCCCAGAGGCACACAGGATGACTGAGCAATAAAATACCTACTTTCTAAAAGTGGTATTTTCAAACACAGAATGTAAAAATCGACCTTCACTAAAAGATGTATCTTTAGATTCTGAGTTCAGGTATACTAAACTTTATTTTCCTACCTAATTCCCCGGGCCAGTTATGTTTATAAGATGTTATAAACAAACTCCCCATTCTCTCCTATGGGGAACAGGTAGCCTTGCAATAGCGACAAACTAAATTGGCTGTAATACACTATCAGGACATGCCACACACACCAGGGCATGTCCTACCTTTCACATACACTGCACCCTGCCCACAGGGCTACCTTGGGCCTACCTTAGGGGTGGCTGACATGTAAGAAAAGGGAAGGTGTGTGCACTGGCCAAGTCGACATGGCAGTTACAAACTGCGTGCAGACTCCACAATGGTGGGTCTGAGGTACCTTTTTCGGGCTACTCACATGGGTGGCACAATCAGTGCAGCAGGCCCACTAGTAGCATTTGATTTACAGGCCCTGGCACACTCAGTGCACTTTACTAAGGACTAACAAGTAAATCAAATATCCAATCATGGAAACACCAATCCATAACACAATTTACCACAGGAGCACTTGCACTTTACCACTGATCAGCAGTGAGAAAAGTGCGCAGAAACACTACGCCAGCAAAAACAGAGTCAAAACCAGGAGGTCAGAAAGCAAAAACTCAGGGAAAACACGCCAAAAGATGCCAAGTCTAACAGGAGCGGTGAGGCGGTCACATGGCCCCAAATCCACCTGATCTCCCAATTCTGCAGGACACAGCAGTTGCTTTTCTGCAGCCCATTCCCAGGCCTATTCCAGGGTGTCAAAAAAGTAGGTTGAGCATTGGAAGATGACTTTGAGGCAGGCTGGAGAGAGACGGATGTAGCGAAGATTAAGAGCACAGTTTCTGCATAAACGCGTTGTTTCTGTTGGACTGCCTTTGTATAATCAGGAACAATCATGACCTTGGAGTTCAAGTGGCGAAGATCCGGTTGGCTCCGAACTTCGCATAGGATGGTGTCTTGGTTCCGAAAGTTAAGAAGCCGCAGTATCACCGGACTGGGTGTGGCTCTGGGTGGGTGTTTCTTAATCTGGTCCCAGTGTGTGGAATGTTCAGAATTCAGTGACATAGTTGTCAAGCTAAATCATCGACTGGGGCAGGGAAAATGAGAATGATTTAGGGGTAAACCAAGGTAGTTGTAGTTAAAACCGAAAAGAAAGAGCCTGAAACTAAGTCTTAGGAAGATGCAGAACCAATGCAGATTTGGGGACTTTGAGCTCCTCTGACCAAAGAAGAAAAGAAGAGAAGAAAAAAATTAATCTATGTTTGTACTGTGGTAGACCTTGTTATTTTTCTAGAGACTGCCTTGGTAAGCTGAAGATGACCAAGAAAACCGTAGCTCTGGTATACTCAGAACAGCAACCATTAGAAAACCAAAGGACTTGGTAAGAGTGGAGGTGAATTATCGAGTGACAAATCTAAAAGAGTCTTCAAGTACCTTCATAATACAATAAATAGAATACCTAGGCATCTGACAATCCCCATAAAAATTCCTGCACAAGTAAGGAAAGTCTGTCAGATATTACTAGACTCAGGTTCCACTGGAAACTTCCTTGATCCAATCCCAGCTTCACCCTTAGGGGTGCTTAAGGTTCATAAAGCAGAACCCGAACCTGTAAGGAAGTAGATGGCTCAGAACTTTCCTTATTGCTTCTAATTTACCAGATGAAACCAGTGGTTATGGCCTTTAAAAACAATCATACTGAACAAATCAGTTTTAATAACATTGACATTCTTGTTTTTGGAACAATACTGGGGGTTCCCTGGTTGTAGCAACATAACACAAAAATTGACTGGTTCCTCAGGAAAGCTACATTGGACTCTTATCATTACTGGTATTCTTGTTACCAGAAGGTCTTGAATCTGATAATTCCTCTGAACTGTCCTCTGGTCCAAGAAGGATCTATTCAGACCTTACCAGCACTATATCAGGATTATCATGATGAGATGAAGGCCATCCATATGCCCCCCACATAGTGCATATGATTGTCGTATAGACCTTATTCCCCGGGCACCTTTGCCTTGTAGCACAGTTTATGCCCTATCTGAACCTGACAATCAATACCTAAAGAAGTACCCAGTTGAACTACTAGCCATAGGCTTTATCCATCATTCAACATCACCTACTTCATCCCCACTTCTCGTTGTGCCAAAGAAAAATGGGGAGCTGCGCATGTTTGTATAGATGTCTGTGCTTTAAACAAAGCCACGGTAATACATCACCTCCCCCCCCCCCCCCCCCCACACTCATTCTAGTCTTACTGGATCAAGTTAATAATTCTACCATCTATGCCAAGTTGGACATTCGGGGTGCATACCACCTTATCAGGGTATTTGAGGGCCATGAATGGAAGACAGCCTTCCGTACAAAATGTGTTCTATGTGAATATAATGTCTTGCCCTTCAGATTCTGCAATGCCCCAGCAGCATTCCAGTTCTTTATCGATATGGTACCACAGGAATTCTTTGGACATCGGTGTAATTGTCCATATAGACAGCATCCTAATTTGCTTGCAAAATACAGATGAACATTTAGGTATAATAGGGCAGTTTACCAACATCTGTGAGAAAACAGTATATTCACCAAGCTGGAGAAATTTTAATTTCACGTTTCATCAGTGGAGTTTCTAGGATAGGATATTTCATTTCTCTAGCAGGTATCACCATGAATCACAAAAAGGTAAAAGCTATTCTTTATTGGCAGCCCCAACTTTGTGCAAAGAAGTTCAAAGGTTCTTGGGGTTCACCAATTTTTATAGGCAACTCATCACTCATTGTCAAGAATGTTATAGCCATGATTAGGGGTGTAAACCATAGGGTTAAATAAAATGCGAGGTTAATGAAAGCACAGAAACACTTACATTGGAAGATTTTCCCACATCAACCTTAATAGTTTTAAAACAATGCTTGAAATCACTGAAGGTGCTCTCTGGAACCCACTCACAAAATAATGGACATTACATTTACGCAAGTGGTGAGCGGCCTAGTGTCTGAGCACGCACGTAATCTTCAGGTCCCAACGTGCATGATCCAAAACAGAATGTCACACTTCAACTATTTCCTGAGAGGCATTGGTAGCGTCTCCGCTTCACATGTTTTAAAACATCTTTTTATTAAATTTAGGCAGTTTATCATATAGTACAACACCACAGTATTTTACGCTTGACCAATAATCACAGACATTGCAGTGACATTTATGGCTAATTCACCAATTGAGCTGTCCAATGTTAATCTCACCCGGGGCCCAATCGATACCTCGCAAACTGGGGACGCCACTGACATAACAGTGGGGGCGGCACATGGACTTCCCCTGCGAACATTCCATTTGCCCCAGACCCTGTACCACTTCTAGGGACAACCCCTATTTTCATAGACGACCTTCTCCACCATCATACACCTGTCCATGTCTCGCTTCCAATCCCTGAGAGTTGGTGTGGACTCAGCCCCCCATAGACGAGCTATAATGCGCTCAGCGATCCTCATGGCCAAGGTCACCAAGGTTTGGTCCGTACGCATCAGGGCAGTGGCCTCCCACACATGGAGAAGACACCACTTAGCTGAGAGTGCCAGATCTCCGCCACAGACCTCATTCATGCTCGATACCACACAGTTCCAATAGGTCTGAATGATCAGGCAATCCCAGATAATATGAAAGAATTTACTCTCCTGACCGCAATGTCTGCAACACAGCGAGTCCGACCTCTCGCTCACTTTTACCATCATGTTACAAGACAGGTTGACCCTGTGAAGTATTTTAAGCTGTACCAATCTAAAATGTGTCCTAATGGCCACCTCCCTAGGCGAAGCCAAGGTCTCCAGACAGTCCTCCTCATGCATGTCAGCTAGGTCTGCTTCCCAGGTATCCCATAGACGCAGAAGTGTATTGGGGAATTGTTAATAAGTTTCTGATATGTGAGGGGGATTGCCCTGCGGGTAATGTATTTTCTACTGGTGATGACTCCGGGAGGTCTTCTCCTGGGGGTATCGCTGCCTATAGAGCATGATGAATTTGTAGGTATCAGAAGGTCTCTGCGGGAGCTAGGTCATAAGTATTCTGTAAATCAGTGAATGAGACCATCTTCGTTCCAGCCCAAAGATCTTAAACCCTCGAGAGCCCTATTAGGTCCCTTTTGTCAAAACCCAGTCTCGACCCTATCGTACCCAATAGTTCAGAGTCCCACAAGGGTGGTGCTTGGGTGATCCTATTCACCCACCTCAGTTTGTTAAGTCTCTTGTGCCTAAGGTGGACTGTAAGTGCAGTTGGTCCCTCCAGGCTAAGACACAGTGGATTTGTGTAGAGCATTCACAAATACCCCGCAAGGTGGAGAACAAGATGGTCCATATGGTAGGCTGGTTCGCCCATGGGTTGATGAATCCATTCATTGATAGTCCCCAACTGCGCAGCTCTGTAGTATGTCTGAATATCGGGCAAGGCCATCCCTCCATCATACCACCCTCATGTCAACTTTCCTGGGAAAATTAGCGGGGGCCTCCATCCCACAGCACGGTCCTGACCTCACCCTCTATAGCTTTAAAATAGGTATCGAGCATGAGGAATGCTGTGTACTGTAACACGTATAGAAAGCTCGGTAGCGCCATCATTTTTAATAATGCCACTCTCCCCAGCAGGGAGAGTGGAAGCGACCTCCAATATTGGACATTGCTTTTAAGTCAGGCCAGTGGGCCCTGTAAATTTCCAGCGGTAAATAGTTCAGGACTAGTGGTGATATAGACGCCAAGATATCGGAACCCATCCATTACCGTCCGAGCCTCACAGTCAGGCAGCAGGCATGGTGCCGGTCCATAAAGGACAAACACCACTGCTTTGGACCAGTTGATTGTATAACCGGAGTATCTACCAAAATTAGTGAAGATGTTCAGTATTCTGAGAATGGAGGACTGTGCAGCCACTACGTAGAGGAAGATATCGTCAGCATATAGTGATATTCTGTCCTCCCAGTCCTCTGTCCAGCGTAGAACGCAGATCAGCAGATCTTCCCGGACCCAGGTTGCCAAGGGCTCGAGAATCAGAGCAAATATAAGCGTTGATAGGGGGTATCCTTGTCGGGTCCTTCACTAAAGGGGAAAAACGTGGGATAATCTCCCATTTACCTCCACCTGCGCCAAAGGTTCAGTATAAAGAAGTCGCAGCCAGAACAAAAACCTAGGGCCAAAGCTCATACGCTCTAACACCGCAAAGAGATAAGGCTATGCATGCATCAAGAGACAGAACCACCAAATCCTCACGGATTTGATGTATGTGTCCCAAGACTCCATTTGTGCTTGATTTTTTAAGAGAAATTCCACAAGTATTTGGCTCAGATATGTGTCTCTGCACAGCACTTGTGTAGCCCATTTATTTTAAACACATTTGTGAGGAAAAAGCCTTTGTGTTCCCAACTTTAGACCAGTGTCTCAGCACAGCGCTTGAACAGGGCATTCAATTGTGTTTCTGGAGGTTACTGTGGAAAGACAATACACAATAGGAAAAAGAATTTGAATTCCTGACAGTTTCTTCGTATGGTCTTCAGGTAGTGTCTCTTCACCATCCTATCTCCAGTCAGCTTGCATACCAGTTACAGTGCGCAGTTCCATGCGGTGCTGGGGTGAGAAAATACCTTCTTATCTATATGCAGACAGTGAACTAACATCCAGTTTCAGAAGAGCAATATTATAGATTATCAGAACTTTTTTTGGGATTGACAAGAAACGAGAAAAGCGCTCTTGATGCAATTGGTGGGGGGGACACTATACAACCGGTGCTCACGGCGAGAAAAGGGCCAGTTCTCGCTTGGTTATTTTCCAGCAATCGAAGAATACGCGGCACACACCTTCGTAGTTTTTCAGCTCTTTAATTTAGACAAAAGCTCTCCTCTTCTCTACGTGTTTCAAACTTCTCGTTCTTGATCACGGTAGTGTTTAACATAGTCCTTTGTCTGTTTTGACTTATATACTCTATATCCACGTTTGCCCATTATGAGGCATTGTGGTAGTAGTAGTTCATGCCTTCAATTAACTTTATTCATACAAATTCTTTCAGCACACTAATTATATTTAACAACATTATATAACAACCAATAACACTAGGGGAACATATTTTATGGCTGTCATGTTCAGATTTGTCTATGGCCATGGTTAATCTCAAGTTGGACTATGTTTGTCAAAGCGCCACTGCTTTAATCACTTTGAGCGCTGTTGTTCTTAATGTTAAGAGGCAATACAATATTTAAACAGTGCTCCGCAGCGCATCGCGATGCGTGGACTTCACTCCCGGCTAAGTCCCATGTGCAGTTTGTTGCCATTACCACCCAAACTCAATCTGTAACTCAGTATAGTACTGTTTTTTTCTGCAATAATGGCACTCGAACAAATCTTCCAGACCTGATTAAGACTATGTGTCCAATTATAAAGATCCAGAATGCAGTGTTAGAAATTTGACAGTCGGATACATTCTCCCGGCTCAAATGTTGGACTTAGTGTCCAACTATAAAGAACCAAATGTACATTAGTAACATTCTAAATTTATGCCACTATCCCCCAACAAACTCTGTTCATAAATGTTGAGAATAAAAACTTTTGTGCTTGAAAGAAATAAGAACTACCTATACATTTCATAAAAATATTCCCATAGGTTCCCTCTTAAGCTGTGTTTCATTCAGGTCATCATAATATCCAAATCAAATCGTTCAAAATGTTTGCAAAATTGTCAATGTCAAATGAGAGCCTCTCTTTATTTTCTTTATAAATGAACATGCATTTCCTCATCCCCATTGAGACCTGCCGGGATCTTTGTTTTAAACCTGATGATCATTTTAGATTCAAGGCATCTTAGCTTGAGTGTTCTGTTGCCACCTCTTTCATGTGGTGGGATTGAAGCCAGACGCGAATATTTTATGTCCAGCCATATTTTGCCTGTGTGTGTATCCATATGCTTTGCAATTGCATATGACATATCATGGTTATTAGTGGCCCGGTTATGCTCAAGTATTCTTTTCTTGAGTGGACAGATGGTACTGCCGATATATTTCTTTCCACAGAAACACTCTAAAAGATATACCACATATGAAGTGTCACATGTGATGGTTTCCTTTATTTCAAACCGATGTCCCTTTGGATCAATGATACTTCATAGGTTCTGTCCTATCTTGCAGGCTGTACATGTCATGCATTTTACAAATCCCTTCTGTCTTGATTGTAACCATGTCTCTTGTTTTTCATTTCAAAGTGGCTTTTCACTAATTTGTCAGACAATGAAGTTGCCTTTCTGTATGATATGAGGGGATGATCACCTACTAGGTGGCCAATATCCGGGTCTTTTTTCAATATGTTTCAATACTTCATTAGGGTCTGTTTGATTTGGAAGCTTTCTCTACTGTATGTCAAAATTAGTCGCGGTATGTTATTTGATGTATTAGATGTTTTCTTATTCACAAGTTTCCTGTTGTAAATCAGTGTCTCTGCTCGAGTTTTGAGTCTGGCCTTTTGTTCACCCTGTTGAACATCTCTATATTTGTATCCTCTATGGAGAAAGTGGTATTTAGCTTCCTCAAATTTGTTTTCCATTTCCTTGGGTTCCAAGCAATTTCTTTTCATCCTAATGAATTCCCCATAAGGGATGCCCTTTTTGAGGGATTGTGGATGAAAACTTGAACTGTGCAAGACACTATTGGTGGCAGTCTTTTTTCTATAGACTATATATATACATACATTTTTTTTTGTCTATGTAAGGCAGTTCCACCTCGGCTAGGTAGGCCTCCACAACCTGAGGGGCTGTGGGGGACTTGGGCTCCGAGTATATTCTATGTAAATGGGTCACAAATGCCTTATTGATCTCATGTTGAGTGTAAACCATATGGCCATGTTCATTCTGAAGTGTTAAATTGGGTGGGGCTGAGTCTCCATCCGAATCAGGCGCGCTAGTAGCCGTCCAGCCTTATCCTCCTCCGTATACTAGCGGTGCCTGCTCGCAGTTTTATTAAATTTGCCCAGTGAGTCTCAGATGTCCCGTATCTTCTGTCTCAATACTGCCCATTTAGCCAGCACTTCCGTGTTCATGGGAAGCTCTTTCTCTAGAGCTACCAAGCGCTCCTCCTGCTGGCGTAAATCTCGTTCCAGCACTTTCCGAACCCCCACCTCCGTGGACATACAGACCCCCGTACCACTACCTTCATCGTGTCCCATTCAATCGCCCTAGTTCTGGATATATATACATACATACATACATACATACACACACACATACAACTCCAGTGTGGCTTTGTTGGCTGCTTCCAAATCGCCGGTGGTGCAGGTCAGGGACGAATACCACAAATGCCTCTTCTATATTTAAACACCTCCACTCCCATTATGAAGGAAGCTCGCACTCGAGCATGGAGATAACCTTTTATTTTGAAGCATAATTTCAAAATTACAAAAGTTACAGAAACGCGTTTCGGCTGTCTCGGCAGCCTTTATCAACCTGAATATGCACTATGACGTTGTTTTTAAACTTGTTTGACTGCTGCCCACAGGTGTTGCTGACCACAACATAATTTCGTCATTTAAAGGCCTAATCCTCTCACTCGTTGGCTGCAGTACCAACTGACTAACTGGCAACTGTGAAATTATCTGAAGAATTTCCGATTATGTTACCAGCTCTCTTGCTGCCAGAAATGAAAGTGAGTTTCACAATATAAATCAACATACAATAGGTTTGACTGTCTGAATTCAAAACTTTACAACTTTATTTGTACTGCAGCCGAGTGAGAGTATGCTGCAAAATAAAAGGTTATCTCCATGCTCCAGTGCGGACAAGAGGAGTTTTTGCAGTCTTTATCACCGTAAAGGATGATAAGGAGTGCTCTTTCATTGGAATATATATATATATATATATATATATATATATATTCACTTAAAAAACCATAGGTTGGGGGGGAGGAGCCTAGCGCGCATCCAAGATGGCCGCGTAGGCTTACGGCTCTCGAGGGCCTCCGCAACCTCCCACGTCTATCCTGACTTAATCCTGATTTATTTGACGGGCTTTTGCTGATGAACTTGCGCTGAGGTGCCACCCGTTTTCCAAATTCGGATCAGACGCCGGGAACCGGAATGGTTGCGCTCCGAAGTTTGCGGCCTGCTCTTGCCTTGGTCCCGATCTCGAGTTGGTGAGGTGCCCGGGTACGAAGTGAACAACAGCGGCATGCTGGGCTCGACCTGCCACGTACCCCGCACTTTCACTTTCGTTTTCAAGCTTGTACTCTGATATCGGCTGCGGGACTTTGGTGCTTCAGAGGGGCGCGGATGGCGGAGTGTCTGGCCTGCCTCTCGGACTATACTCGGGCTTCCTGTCTGTGACGGCTGTGTTCAACTGAAGTAGCTACTTGGTCCTTGTTCCTGGTGCTGGCGGGTGCCAACTTTGGTGCCCTCCGGACGATGGCGGCGAGACTAGACGGAGACAAGTCGAAACCTAAGTCAACCCGGAGGGGAGCCTATACTCAGGTCAATAACATGGATCGTTATGCGCAGACAAAGGGATCCCCTAGTGGCTCGCATAAATCGCCTGAGAGGTCCAAAGAGGTCTCGGGCCCTTCGTCAGAATTGACCTTGCTGGATGTTATGGGCGCCATTGAGGAGATGAAGGCTGCTGTGGGTCAGCAGTTTGATACCCTGGCTCATAAATTGGACGCGGTCCTGATCGATGTGAATTTGGTCAGGGCAGACCTGTCCAAAACTAACGAGCGGGTCGACTCTTTGGCTCAAGCTGCGTCGAGCCTAACTGTGGACGTGGCTGCCCTGCAGACGGAGGTCCGTAGGTTGCGGGTTGCCAGTGACCAGACGGACCGTCGACTTGAGGACTCCGAAAGCAGGGCTAGACGGAACAATGTTCGTATCATCGGAGTGCCGGAAAGATCGGAGGACTCTGCTACCGACCTTTTTGTGGAGGATCTGGTGATCAATCGTCTCGCGCCCAAGGGACTGAGCAAGTTCTTCGCGGTGGAGCGGGCCCACAGGATTCCGGGTGGCGCGCCCAAAGTGGGTGCTCCCCCGCGGCCTATAATTGCCCGACTCTTTAACTTTCGGGATAGGGATGCTATCCTTCAGGCGTCGAGGGTGGCCGGGCCGCTGAAGTTTGAGAACTCTAATGTCAGTTTTTACCCGGACTTCACGCAATCGGTCCAAAAACAACGGCTGGGTTTTTTGGGCGTCAAACGGCGCTTGAGGGACATGGAGCTGAAATATGCGATGTTATTCCCGGCCAGGCTGCGGGTTGAGTTCCGGGGTCGCTCACACTTCTTCGGAGGCGGTTGGAGACTGGTTGGATGCCCTGCCTCGGGGACAGGATCGGGATGGTCAGATGGCGGCGAGCGGAGAGGGTTTGGTGCAGCAGGACTAGAAATTGGTTCCTGGAGATGGACTGGACTGGTGACGTCTTGTACCTTGGCTCAACTGGACTCTAGTTTGGGACACTATGCCCTTCAAATGCTGGAGGTGGTGGGGAGCTTATTGGGGCCTTTTCCTCCTTTTTGTGGTATATGTTAGGGCGACAGGCACACTGCGAGTTGGGGGGGCTGTTTGGGCTCATGCAGGGGTGCAGGGAGGGGGGAGTTGTGGTTGGGGGATTGTGGGGGAGGGGGGGTGTTGGGGACTGTTCGTTTGTTTTGCAAGGCAATGTGAAGTTCTCTGCTGACTTGTCCGGGTTGTGCTCTCCGGGATGTGGGTATCATGCACGGGAGTGGGATGGGGGGTAGGGGATTGGGAATCCTTTCGTGGAATGTGAATGGATTGGGGGACAGGATCAAGCGCGGGGTGGTGTTGCAGTTTTTGAAACGGATTTCGCCCGACATTGTTTTCCTGCAGGAGACACATTTGATTGGGAACTCCTTCCATGCCCTAAATAGGAGGGGCTATCGCCTTGCCGCTCACTCTGGTTTTACTTCTGGCTCAAGGGGAGTGGGTATTTTGGTTCAGACCTCTCTCCCATTGGAGGTGGACGAGGTGCTTCACGATGATAGGGGGTACTATGTGGCACTGGTGGGGAGATGGGAGGGTAGGACTGTTTCGCTCGTTGCTGTTTATGTGCCTGCAGGGTTACAGACGGCTACATTTGCTGATTTGGGGCGTCTGGTCCTGGGACTCCCTGGGGGGGTTCTGGTGTTGGGGGGTGACTTTAACGCTGTTGTATCCGGGTTGGAGGACCGTCGCCCCCCCAGGGATCTCCCTAGGGCCCAGGCCTGGTTGGGTGGCTTTATGGACACTTTGGGACTTGTAGATTGCTGGAGGTTGATGCACCCGGGACAGGCGCAATACACCTTTCACTCGGGGGCCCATGGGAGTCTCTCGAGACTTGATTATATGCTTATGCCGGCGGTCCAGGCTGGGATGAGTGGGGAGGTGCGTCATTTGGCCCGAGGTATTTCTGACCATTCCCCTATATGGTTGCAACTGAAGGTTGTCCCCGGGGCAGAGGGGAGAGTAGCGCCCATTAACCCCTGGTATTTACGTAACCCTAAGATCCGCGCGGAACTGGTCAAGTCCACCGATCACTACTTCAATGATAATGTGGGGTCGGTGTCGTCGGCTGTCTCCCTATGGGAGGGTTACAAAGTGGTGATCAGGGGGCAGGCCTTGTCACTTATCTCCCATGGTAAGAGGTGCGGGAGAGCAGAGGTGGTTCGCCTGGAAACTGAAATAGCTGAAATGGAGGAGGACTTGGAGCGGGGTGTTACTGATGAGAAATTGCACGTTCTTGGCCTCAAACAATCAGATTATAGAGCGCTAGTCACGGATGCCGCTAAAGAGATGAGTAGAGAGCAGCAAGGACGATTGTATGATGTGGGGGATAAGGCCGGAAAGTTGATTGCTTGGTTGGATAAGAAGGAGAGAGCGAGCAGGGTGTTGCCCGTTGTGGAGAGAATGGATGGAGTGCGTGTGACTGACCCTGTGGAGATTGTTGACTGCTTCGCGGATTATTTCCGCGGGGTATACTCTCCGGTTTCTGTGCGTTCGGAGGAGGATTCTCATCTGTTGCTTAGAGACATTGCATTGCCAACCCTATCGGAAGCTAATGCAATATTGATGGAGGCGAAGTTGTCGTCAGATGAGATCGCTTTGGCCACTCGCTCGATCGCGTCTGGTAAGGCTGTGGGTCCTAATGGTCTTCCCATTGAACTATATAAGTTGCGTCCCGATAAGATGGCGCCGTATCTTCGGGACATGTTTTTCGCGGCACGTGCGGCGGGCTTCCTCCCCCCTCACCAACGTCTCGCCACCATAGTTGTGATACATAAAGAGGGGAAGCCGCGAGATCGCTGCGCTTCCTATAGGCCCATTTCGCTGTTGAATGCAGAACCCAAAATTCTGGCCAAGGTATTGGCTAATCGGCTGGCCCGGGTCGTGGGCGACTTGATACATCAGGATCAGTCCGGTTTTATACCGCATCGGAATACCGCCCTGAATTTGAGGCAGTTGCACGGCGTGCTTGCTAGAGCGGAGTTCATACGTGAGCCGGCCATCTTGGCATCTGTAGATGCTACTATGGCGTTCGACACTTTGGAGTGGCCGTATATTTGGGCCGTGTTGGCGAAATTCGGGTTCGGCCCTGAGTTTATTGGTTGGGTAAAATTACTATATGCTGACCCACTGGCTCAGGTTGTGGTGAATGGTAGGGTGTCGGCTCCCCTCGCACTGGGGAGAGGTACGCGGCAGGGTTGTCCGTTATCACCCCTTCTCTTTGCACTTTCTTTGGAGCCTCTCGCCGCCTGGTTGCGTTGGGAGCCGTCGCTGCGGGGCATTAGATGGACGCCGGAGTTTGAGGACCGTGTCTCCCTCTACGCGGATGATATCCTTCTGTATCTTACCTCTCCCCGACAGTCGCTAATCGTATTGGTGGACGTATTGAATTCCTTTGGTCGCAACTCTGGCCTGGTCATCAATTGGGCCAAGTCATGTGTTTACGTCCTCGCGGGTGAGGCCCCCCTTTTGCCGTGGGATTGCCCTATCCAGATTGCTACACTGGGGTTCAAATATTTGGGAATCTTTATCTCTCTGGATCCCGCTGTCCGCTATGAGCGGAACCTTCTCCCTCCCCTCCAGCGATTGAAGGCCGACGTCGCAAGGTGGCGACGACTTCCGCTCTCGCCGCTCGGACGGGCGGCATTGTTTAAAATGATGTCGCTACCTCGCTTCTTGTACGCTTTGCAAAATACTCTAGACGTCGTGCCAGCCCGTTATTTCCGTGAGGTGGAGGGTCTTCAGCGCCAACTGTTTTGGGACGGGCGGCCGCGGATCGCTCTCGCCAAGTTGACGCTCCCTTGGTATGATGGGGGGTCGCCCTTCCCGATATTAAAAGATACTATTGGGCGTCTCAATTGGCGGCGGTGAACCACGGGATATACGGTCCCGCCTTGAATCCGGCCTTCGAGATGGATAAATTACTACTCCCGGGTGGGGATTATAATAGGGCGCTGTATTCGGTGACCCCGGATGCACGGTTGACAGGACCCACGCAGGTTGCGGTGCGTGTGTGGCATGCGGCGAGTGCTGCGATGGGGTGGAGGGGTCGCTTGACTCGGGCGACGCCGTTGTATGCCTCCGAGCGGCTGGGTTGTTTGTGGAAAACGAAAGGCTTTGAGAAATGGGATATGATTGGTATATGTAAGGTGGGTGACCTTTGGGCGAAGGGGTCTTTTAAAACGTTTGAAATGCTTAAAACTGAATACAAATTAAATGATAGAGAGTACTTCCGGTATGCACAAGTCTACCATGCGCTGTGTTCGGTCTTTCCGGACGTTGCTGCTATCCCCGAATATTCCCCGCTGGAGGATAGAGTGTTAGATGGCTATGTGCCCGACAGCACGATCTCTCTGATCTACAAAAAACTTATTAATGATCGCGCGGACTTGCTAATCCGTCTGCGGGAGGCATGGACGGGTGACGGCTTGGAACTGGACGATGAGGACTGGGTAACGGCGGTGGCCTCCCCGAAAGAGGTGGCGATCCCGGCCCGCTTACGATTCGTACAGCTGAAGATCCTCCACAGAGTGTATGTCACGTGGCCCGGTTTGCTACGTATGGGTTACTCGATGGATGGAAGGTGTAAGCGTGGATGTGGCCTGTCGGGTACCTTTCTTCATATCCTATGGGAATGTTTGGAGGTTGTGCGATTTTGGAACGGTATCCACGCTGTAATGGAGGAGGTCACGCACGTTGCTCTGTTGCCAGAGGCTAGGAGGTGTTTGTTGAATGTCTGGGAACCGAATGACTATAATGTGGCACAGACGCAGTGGGTGACTTTGGGGTACATGGTGGCTAAGCGTAACATTGCACAGCTGTGGGGTTCCCCGAGGCCGCCCACGGTCGCGGTATGGAAGGAGAATATGGACTGGTGTATGTTTAGGGAAAAGACGGTGTATGTGGCGAGAGGCAAGCCTGGGAAATGGACTAAGGTATGGGGTCCATGGAATTTATATCGTGGACATATCTGCACCCCGCCTCTGCCGTTAGAGGTCGATATTGCTTTGTCCCCCTAGCCACACATTCTGCGGGATTGTGTGAGGTGTGTTCCATGCTTTGTCTCCCCGTTGCCCCCCGCTACCACTTCCTGTCAAGAACTGCTTTAGACACTGTCCGTTGTCCCCCGTCCTGGGTAGCGCACGTTGCTATTTCGGACTCTCATTGCCTTGAGTGTGTTTTGTATTTAACAAAAAATGAAACTGTCTTTCTCGATTGCTCTTGGCCTATAGCCACGGCCTGTTGCATGTGCTCACGGACTGCCGGGAGCTTCGCCTCTGGTTCATTTGAATGTGTGGCGTTGCATTGCGGGCTCTGTAGCGGCCGGCCTTGGTGGTTGTAGGCCCTTGTATGTATTTTATTGTATAATAAAGGTTTCTTTAAAAAAAAAAAAAAAAAAAAACCCATAGGTTTCACACATGTTATAGTTAGGTGGATATTTCACTCGTAAAAAACCAATGAAATTCCCCCGTTATAGTTAATTCAGATAACTATAACTCGCGCGCCCGCAATCCTGCTCATGACGTCACGTATTACATCACTCATGACATGGTCAGTGGCATCACTCATGACATCACTGATGACATCATCCTTGTGATAGAGTGGCGGTCACACAAGTTATAGTTATCTGAACTAACTATAACGGGGGAATTTCATTGGTTTTTTACGAGTGAAATATCCACCTAACTATAACATGTGTGAAACCTATGGTTTTTTAAGTGAATTTGCAAGGTTTTTTAAATGCTAATTCCTAACTATAACGTGTGTGAAACCTATGGTTTTTTCAGTGAATTTGTAGGTTTTTTTAAATGCTAAATTATGTATGTATTATTATATTTTTTATATATTTATTTTACAATAAACTACGTATTAAAAATTGTTTTGTTTTTTTTTGGTTTTTCACCGTGCGCGCACCCCCGCGATTTAAAAAAACAAAAACAAAAAAAAATAATTCTGCCTTCGGGGTCCTTCCGGGTCCCCCTGACAAAGGCTAGGGGGTCAGGAACTCTCTACCCTGCCCCCTTTTCACGTTCAACACCTTCCTTTTTCACTCTCGCACTGAAAACAAACAAAATGGTGGCCGACACTTCCTGATTTCGACCGATTCGAACGTTGACTAACATGTAACCACCAATCAGAATTACGCTCGCGCACGTTAGGGTGCTCGCACGGTGTGCGCACGGTGCGCGGCTATAAATATGTATGTGCTTTTAACTGCAATTTTCTCAGGAACTACTGAACAGATGGACTCCATATATGCAAAAGGCACATCCCTGACCTGAGGACTACCTCTCTGCCAAATTTCAAGTAATTCTGTTCAGCCGTTCGGGCTGTACCTTCGACTAAAGGTCCTATGGGAAAATTCATGGGGAAAACGTGTTTTGGGACCCCCCTTTTTTCTCGGCCCCCGCTTGACGAATCCCCCCGAGACTTTCAGGGTAGGAGCTGAGCGGAGCGCCCCATTAGTTTTGAAAATTTCGCGAAGATTCGTCAACCGGCGCCAAAGTTATTCAAAATAGAATTTTCAGATTTCCTATGGAAACACGGTCCTAACTATAACTATCTACTGGCGACTGCCAGTAGATAATATATATATATATGCAGCTGTAACTGGGTGTGCGCCAGGCAATAAATTCCAAGATACTTTTGTTAAAGCAAAAAAGTCTTTATTTTAAATCAGTATTTTCCGTATGATAAAAGAACATTCAGCTCAGACAACGCTTTTCGTTCTCGCTTAGAGAACTTCATCAGGGCTTAAGTAAAGCATGCCTAATTAGGGCAGGAAGAGGGCATACAAAGGGAGACCATAAATAATCTGGCCCAAGGAAACAAGTTAAGTAGAGCAGGGTCAGTTAAAATACTTAGCTGACATATTGCAGGGCTAAGAAATAAAATGGATGATGTTATCTGGAATAACTTTTGAAAGGAATAGGATCTCATTGGGCTCCAAGAATCTTGGGAAGTGGACAATACTCTGGTTGGATGGTTATACTACCTATTCTGAACCTGCAAGCACTTCTGTAGTGGGAAGACCTAAAGGGGGGTTAATAACAATGATTTCCCTGAAGGTTACAGGTAATCATCGAAAATTGGATACAGGGTTAGTAAATTGTATAGCTGTTGAAATTATGCCCACTAATTTAGCTAAAGATTTAGTTGTTAATTTTTATAACTCATTTGACAGAATATCTGTCACTGAAAATTTGTCTAGTCTTAAAACCTTTTTGGAGGGTTATAAGGAGAAACAAGTCACACCTTATTTGGTTGTTATTTTAGGGGATTTTAATACACACTAATGTTCCAAGAACTGTCATGTTATTGATAGTTCAGGGCCTGGCATGTATTCGGACATACACTTTGAACACGTACCGCAAGGGGAATTCTTGGAGCAAACATTAGCAGATTTTGGTCTTTTATGTCCAAATGATTTGTGTGGGATGGACGATATTCCATCTTTTAAAGGTAGGGGAATGCATACAACCATTGACTACATTTTCATAAATACTGCCCTGGAAGCATATATTAAAAATTACACGGCTGTGTGGTCATAATTTAGTGACCACAATAACATACACCTGATACTGGTAGGGGACAGCGGGCTCAATTCTGAAATCAACAAATGGGCCTCTACGTCAGCAATTAAGAACAAAGACCAGGGCCGTAGATTAAAATGGTGTAAGGTCATTCCAGAAGAGTTTTGTAATGACTTAGTTACTAAAGTAGAATTGGAAATGGTTATGTGTCTTGACAGTAGGGCAAGAGATAGTAGGATTTTAACTGCTTATGGTGAAATGTGTAAGCAGGTGGCAAAAGACCTAATGTATAATTGTAAGGATTACCCGAAGAGAGGAGAAAGGTGGTTTGACCACAGGTGTTCAGTTGCGCACCAGAAGTTGATGGTCGCTTTAACCCCTTCGCCACGGCACGAATTCCGCCGCGGCGCTGGGGGGGTTCGGGGTCAGCATGGCGCCACCATGCTCGTGACGGAACCACTCCGTCATGAGCCACGGGCGCGCTGTGCTCATGACGGAGTGGTTCCGTCACGACTCCGCCCACTTGCATTGATCGCCCACACAGGCGGGGAATCAGTGCCGCGTGGGCGGAGCGGCCGCCAACGGCCGCAGCATGACCGAACCACTCCGTCATGAGCACACGGCGCCCGTGGCTCATGACGGAGTGGTTCCGTCATGAGCAGGGAACGGGTTAAAAAATAGACCACAAGATAAACATTTGATAGCTGTCCTTAGGAAAGACTATAAGTTAGCAATAAATACACGTAAGTTGGATATTAAAAACGAAGCTTTGAATGATTTATTGTCAATTGATGTAATAAGGAATAGAGCCAGGTTTTGGAATGTTGTAAATAGACAGTTCTTCTCGAATAACAAAGGTAGTCTGTTGGAATGTAATATCCCAGAAGAGGATTGGTTCAACCATTTTCAAGGTATATATGTGGATCAGGAGGATCATGAACCTTCAAGTACCTCATATGTAGGTCAGAAATATTCTTTAGTTTTTACAGATAAGGAACTAGCGGTGGCCATTGATCAAATGTCAAGGAATAAAGCTCCTGGACCGGACGGTGTCCCGGCTGACCTATACAAAGCTGATATACCTTTATGGTCTAAATTACTAGCTAATGGTTTTAATATAACTTGTGAATTTGGTTTACCCCAATCTTCGTCACAAACAGTTATAGTCCCGGTTTTTAAAAGGGGAATAGAGGAGACCCGCGATGTTATAGGCCAATCTCATTGATAGATTCTACTGTGAAGGTTTTAGGCAGAGTGGTTTTAGGCAAACTCACTGAGTGGCTAAATGACACTAATATCCTCTCAAATTTACAGTATGGGTTCATGAAAGGAAGAGGAACCACGGGCGAGGTCCTAAATTTGCTTTTATTATCCTGGAAAATACACAACCGCGAAGAAAGGATCACTTCATTTGGCCTTTATGGATATTTCTTAGGCCTTTGACCGTGTACAGAGATCCAAATTATGGCACTTGTTATTAAAGCTAGGTCTGGATGAAAATATTGTAAAGTTTTTGGCGGATTTGTATCGGGATCTTACAGCCACAGTGAGATTTGACCAAAAAGGTAACCTCACGCGAAGCATTCGTATTATTAAAGGAGTTAGACAGGGTTACATCCTAGCCCCACTTTTATTTACCGTATACATCAATAATCTTGATTCAGTTTTGCGAGTATGGATATTCCCCGTGTAGGGGAGCGGTTAATCCAGGCTCTCTTATATGAGGTCGATGCTGCCCTACTAGCTAGAATGGCGATTGGCCTACAGCATCTTTTAACAACCTTTTCCGAGTTTATGAAGTCATTGGCTCTGGATGTCAATTTTTCTAAATCCCACACCATGATCATGGGGGTAAAGCTCAAAAAATGTAAAACTCATTATTGTGAAGGGAATGTAATATCACGGGTGACGTTGTTTCTATACTTAGGGGTGTATTTGATGAAAAGGGTACATGGATCCCACAAATGAAAGCCAAAAGAAATGCAATGGCCAGATCCACCATTGCAGTCCTTGATTTTGCACGTAGATTGGGTTCTAAGCCAATGCATGCTATGTTAAATATCTACAGGGCCAAATGCATAGCTATAGCAAATTATGGTTCTGAACTTTGGGATACAGAGAAGCTAGAGATATCCAAATAGTGGGAAATAAATTCCTAAGAAACCTTCTATCCGTGCCACAAGCAACATCTACTTATATTATTCATCAAGAAACCGGTTCAGGTTTCATCTCAGATCTAATAGGAATGGCACCTTTACTTAAATGGATAGGTATTTGGATAAATCCAAAGCTTGGGATGAACCGCAAAATTATTCGCGATTGTTTAGCTCTTGACCTAGCAAGTAGTATCCCCTGGCTAAGCTACGTGAAACGGACTGTCTTTTATCTGGGAAGACCAGAGCTATTTAGCTCCCAGAGAAACTCTTAAAGGGCAGATATGCTCTGGGTTAAAAGTACTTACCTGCAGTTATCACAGATGGATAGAGAGGCTAGGGAATTAAGTAAGACTCTTGTGCGGGCACACCAGTTGTTATCCACCTCACAAGTGATTGAACCGTATTTAAATATAGTCACCAACCAGCATCACCATTTCCTTTTAGTGAGGTTTAGATTTAATCAATTGCATCTACTCCTCGCTGAACCAATGGGATGGAAAAAGTCTGAGGACCTGAGTGTTTGTACATGTGATTATTTTTCTACTCGGGACTCAATGCATTTTGTCTTATTTTGTGAGCATTTTTTGCACATTATAAATCGGTTCATTTTACCCATTTTAAAAGGCAAAGGTTTTATACAGGCTAGACCTGCTTTTATATATTTACAAACGTTGAGCAATGTTTGTGAAATTTTTAATATAGCTAGTTTTTTTACTGCAGTGGTCAGAATAAGGAAAAAGAGAAGGATTGCTATTAATTAGAATACTCAATACTTCAATACTTAATCAATAGGGGAGAACCCCAAGTTATCATACAATGAATTATTCCTGTGTATATTGATGACCTAGATGTCTTTCCTTCTGTATTTTGCGACATAAGTGCTATCCTAACATTTTAATATATATTGTGTTTTTATGTAGTATGCTTTTATGGTTTTAATTAACCGAATAAAGTGAATTTGACTGACTGCATGCCTAATTATCAAGAGATTCATGTAGAGATGATCCGATGTAGATGCTCCAGTGTATTGCGCTGGACGCAATGGGGAATTCCCAGGGCCAAAACAGGCCTGAAAGCAAAAGAACCTTCTCGTTCGCAAACACGGGTCCATATATATGTGTGTGTGTGTGTGTATATATATATATATATATATATATATATATATATATATATATACACATATATATATATATACTGGAAAACAGATGGCTGCTATAGAAGACGACTGCACCACAGGTAAGTATCAGCCAGAGTACGTTTATTCAAGTAAGCAGCAGCAAGACCGCACTCCAGTCCACTGAAATTCATAGTCCCATCCCGACGCATTTCGTTAATTACTTCATCAAGGGCATTGGGCTGGAAAAGAGCAGCAGGACGAAATTTGGCGGCACTCATTCAATTCCAAGTCCCAAGGCGAGACGCTCATCCAGGTAGGTATGTATTGCGCAACACGGAGCTGCTCCGAGAAACACAACAGTCCATTAATTCATTGCCGACGCGTTTCTTGCTTTACGCCCTTCTTCATAGGCAAACACTGCAGAAATGGCGACCTGCACACACTCCCATATATCCCCATCACAATTGGTTAATCATGCTCAGGTGAGTCTCTGTTCCCATAGCCTGCTGGGATTGATAGTCCAAATATGCCCCATGTGGGTTTCTGTCACCACTCCTGTTTAAATAAAGTTTTTTCTCGGGACAAAGTTCAAGGAGTCATTCTCACGTGCTTACCGCACCTCCTGTCCCGCTTGTTGCTGCCCCAATATACAGCAGCGGGCCCGCTGCTGATCTCGCGGTAGAGCCATCTCACGGCCGGGCCGGCCGTATTAATGTGAAGAAAAGAAGTTGCCCTCAAGGCGAGACGCTCATCCAGGTAGGTATGTATTGCGCAACACGGAGCTGCTCCGAGAAACACAACAGTCCATTAATTCATTGCCGACGCATTTCTGGCTTTACGCCCTTCTTCATAGGCAAACACTGCAGAAATGGCGACCTGCACACACTCCCAATATATCCCCATCACAATTGGTTAATCATGCTCAGGTGAGTCTCTGTTCCCATAGCCTGCTGGGATTGGAAGTCCAAATATGCCCCATGTGGGTTGCTGTCACCACTCCTGTTTAAATAAAGTTTTTTCTCGGGACAAAGTTCAAGAAATCATTCTCACGTGCTTACCGCACCTCCTGTCCCGCTTGTTGCTGTCCCAATATACAGCAGCGGGCCCGCTGCTGATCTCGCGGTAGAGCCATCTCATGGCCGGGCCGGCCGTATTACTGTGAAGAAAAGAAGTTGCCCCCAAGGCGAGACGCTCATCCAGGTAGGTATGTATTGCGCAACACGGAGCTGCTCCGAGAAACACAACATATATTATATATATGTATATATATATTACCTACTGGCGGTCGCCAGTAGGTAGTTATAGTTAGGACCACGTTTCCATAGGAAAACCTCAACATTCTATTTTGAATAACTTTGGCGCCGGTCGACGAATCCTCGCGAATTTCTCAAAATAGGTGGGGCGCTACGCTCCGCTCCTACCCTGAAAGTCTCGGGGGGATCCGTCAAGCGGGGGCTGAGATAAAAGGGGGGTCCCAAAACGCGTTTTCCCCATGCATTTTTCCATAGGACCTTTAGAACGAGCTACAGCCCGAACGGCTGAACAGAATTACTCAAAATTTGGCAGAGAGGTAGTCCCTAGGTCAAGGAAGTGCCTTTTGTAGGTTTGGTGTAAATCTGTTCAGTAGATTCTGAGAAAATAGCCTTTAAATCAATATATATATCTGAGCCCGCTTACGGTACGCTTACCGTACGCTTACGGTAAGCGTACGGCGGCGTGCGCGAGCGCGATTCTGATTGGCTGTTAGATCTTAGTAAACATTCGAATCGGCCGAAACCAGGAAGCGGCGGCCGCCATTTTGTGTATTTCACTCTGAAAAAAAAGAGTGAAAACAAGGAAAGGGGGCAATGAGGAGAGTTACAGACCCCCTAACATTTGTAAGGGGGTCAAAGAAGGACAGAAAAGTACAAAAAAAACATTTATTGATTTTAAAAAAAATCACGGGGTACGCTTACGGTAAGCTTACGGTAAGCGTACGGTAAAAAAATAAAAATAGATAAATGAAAAGCAGATTTAAGAGTTTAGAAATTAGGGAGCTCTAAAAAGAGCTGTTGTGTTTATGAAGTCATTTTTTTAGTGGTACCTACAAGTAAGTACCGATGCAGAGTCTAAGGTTCAAGAGGAAGACTCTGTTCCCTTCATCATTGAAGTGCACACCATCTCCTCTATAAATGTCTTGCATGTCATAACGCAAGTTGTTGTGGTAAATGGCACCCATACCATAGTCACGGAGGAAAGCAGAAACAGATTTGTTGACGTGCTTTCTTGCTTTGTCAATCTGTGGACAGAAATGATTGGACCAGTTCCATTTTTGCCTTTGGCATATGTTGGAAAACACAAAGGCAGTTTTAGGGAAAAGTGAAAACAGTTGTGCAAAGGTGTCCTTCATAAGCATTTCCAGACCTACCCCAGTCAAAGTGCCTAGGTCATTGCCACCACAGTGCACTATTATGAGGTCAGGGTGTTGGATTTGAATGAAGGATTTCACCAATGGCATCAATTGGTGCCACTTTAACCCTCTCTGACCAATCCATTTAATGTCTACATTTGGCAAAGCAAGGTCTCTCACCATATCTGTTTTCTCTGCATACTTTTCACTCCAGAAGACATAGCTGTGCCCTACAATCCACACTGTGAACATCTTCAAAGGAGAACTGGATGCACTCAGGAGGTGTCTTTCAGTAGAATGGCAATATGAAAAGAAAGACAGTTTGGAAATGGAGGCATACATATTTTTTTAAAACAAAAAGAACTGATTGGCTGTTTCATACCATTCTAGAATAAAAACTAGGCTGTATGTGAAAATTAATAGAAGCATGTTTTGTATTGGTACAAAAAAATGTGTAACCAAAGAACAGTACTATGGATTTGCTGTTAGGTTTGAAAAGTCAAGCACTCTTGCTCTGTGGAATTGAAACATTGTGTGTCGAACTTCTGACCTAACTGCACACAGCAGTGTTCCATGAGCTGTTGCTATGGTAGCAGGCAGAAGTCAAGTTGGGGGAAGGGTACTAGGCAGAAGTCAAGTTGGGGGAAGGGTACTTTTGGAAAAGCGTTCGTTTTCAACCAATAGAAATGTGTGATTACATGTGAAAAAAAGGGGGAAGCACTGAGATTTGAAACTTACATGTATATGTGTGGAAAAATAGAGGGAAAGTTTGCCATTATCTGGTTCTGCTGAGAGGAGAGAGGTGAACACAACAGAGATCCTGGCTCTGATAATCTGCTGTTTGAGTGTCACATTTCTTTCACAACTAACTAATTTTAAAGGTGAGTTTACAGTTTGAGAGGGTATGTATGTGGTAACTTAAGAAATGAATAATAGAAATGGGAATTGTTTTTGTTGTAGTTACACATGGTGGTTTCATAATGTGTCAGTGTGTAAAAGTGATTTACACTTGCCCCGAAAAAAAAAAGAGCAGTAAGTGTGCTTTCAAATTGGCAAAGAAATTTCGTTATGGGACTAATGTGAAAACATGACTCTGTGTGCATAGAAGAATTATAGGCAGAGATTTATTGCGTCTTGCTCTGGTGATTTCACAGTTGCATTAGATGGAAAGGGGGAGCGAATTTTTTGGGGAAGAAGCAGAGGCTTAGCACACACCCATGTGCTTGCCGTGTATAGTCATGCACAGTATTTAGAAGCCAGTGGGGTTTTCAGGTTTAAGTCTGTAATGCAAATACATTCAGCATCACTAAGGCTGGTTGCCCTTGCTGGAGTGTAGGCAGACACAGAGAATACACATGGTGTTGGTCTGAAAAAAAAACAGCTTGGACACGTGCAATTAAATAAATCAAAAATAGTGGTTTCATAATGTGTCAGTCTGTAAAAGTGATTTCAAATTGTAAAAAGAGATTTTCATTTGGCCCGAAAAAAAAAGAGCAGTAAGTGTGCTTTCAAATTGGCAAAGAAATTTCGTTTTGGGACTAATGTGAAAACATGACTCTGTGTGCATAGAAGAATTATAGGCAGAGATTTATTGCGTCTTGCTCTGGTGATTTCACAGTTGCATTAGATGGAAAGGGGGAGCGAATTTTTGGGGGAAGAAGCAGAGGCTTAGCACATACCCATGTGCTTGCCATGTATAGTCATGCACAGTATTTAGAAGCCAGTGGGGTTTTCAGGTTTAAGTCTGTAATGCAAATACATTCAGCATCACTAAGGCTGGTTGCCCTTGGTGGAGTGTAGGCAGTCACAGAGAATGCACATGGTGGTGGTCTGAAAAAAAAACAGCTTGGACACGTGCAATTAAATAAATCAAAAACAGTGGTTTCATAATGTGTCAGTCTGTAAAAGTGATTTCAAATTGTAAAAAGAGATTTTCACTTGGCCCTAAAAAAAAAGAGCAGTAAGTGTGCTTTCAAATTGGCAAAGAAATTTCGTTTTAGGACTAATGTGAAAACATGACTCTGTGTGCATAGAGGAATTATAGGCAGAGATTTATTGCGTCTTGCTCTGGTGATTTCACAGTTGCATTAGATGGAAAGGGGGAGCGAATTTTTGGGGGAAGAAGCAGAGGCTTAGCACACACCCATGTGCTTGCCATGTATAGTCATGCACAGTATTTAGAAGCCAGTGGGGTTTTCAGGTTTAAGTCTGTAATGCAAATACATTCAGCATCACTAAGGCTGGTTGCCCTTGGTGGAGTGTAGGCAGTCACAGAGAATGCACATGGTGGTGGTCTGAAAAAAAAACAGTTTGTACATGTGCAATTAAATAAATCAAAAATAGTGGTTTCATAATGTGTCAGTCTGTAAAAGTGATTTCAAATTGTAAAAAGAGATTTTCACTTGGCCCTAAAAAAAAAGAGCAGTAAGTGTGCTTTCAAATTGGCAAAGAAATTTCGTTTTAGGACTAATGTGAAAAAATGACTCTGTGTGCATAGAGGAATTATAGGCAGAGATTTATTGCGTCTTGCTCTGGTGATTTCACAGTTGCATTAGATGGAAAGGGGGAGTGAATTTTTGGGGGAAGAAGCATAGTCTTAGCACACACCCATGTGCTTGCCATGTATAGTCATGCACAGTATTTAGAAGCCAGTGGGGTTTTCAGGTTTAAGTCTGTAATGCAAATACATTCAGCATCACTAAGGCTGGTTGCCCTTGCTGGAGTGTAGGCAGTCACAGAGAATGCACATGGTGGTGGTCTGAAAAAAAAACAGCTTGGACATATGCATTTAAATAAATCAAAAAAAGTGGTTTCATAATGTGTCAGTCTGTAAAAGTGATTTCCAATTGTAAAAAGTGATTTTCACTTGGCCCGAAAAAAAAAGAGCAGTAAGTGTGCTTTCAAATTGGCAAAGAAATTTCGTTTTGGGACTAATGTGAAAACATGACTCTGTGTGCATAGAGGAATTATAGGCCGAGATTTAATGTGTCTTGCTCTGGTGATTTCACAGTTGCATTAGATGGAAAGGGGGAGTGAATTTTTGGGGGAAGAAGCATAGTCTTAGCACACACCCATGTGCTTGCCATGTATAGTCATGCACAGTATTTAGAAGCGAGTGGGGTTTTCAGGTTTAAGTCTGTAATGCAAATACATTCAGCATCACTAAGGCTGGTTGCCCTTGCTGGAGTGTAGGCAGTCACAGAGAATGCACATGGTGGTGGTCTGAAAAAAAACCAGCTTGGACATGTGCATTTAAATAAATCAAAAAAAGTGGTTTCATAATGTGTCAGTCTGTAAAAGTGATTTCCAATTGTAAAAAGTGATTTTCACTTGGCCCGAAAAAAAAAGAGCAGTAAGTGTGCTTTCAAATTGGCAAAGAAATTTCGTTTTGGGACTAATGTGAAATAAGGCAAAAATATTTTTTGGTAAAAAATGTAAATATGTGTACTGTATTATAAAATGTTTAGAAAATATTAATACTTTTTTCTTTTTTTCCAGATAGATATCGAAAATTTTCGAAAACTACAAACATTTTTAAAACTATTTTTAAAAAAAAGAAATGAATAAATATTTTTTCAGTGAGTATGGTAAGTCAATAATAATAATTGTAGTCTCTCAAGGACAATGTAATGTGAAAAATGTTTTTTAGTGTTTTTTTAAAAAAATAAAAAAAAGGTACGCGCACCGTACGCGTACGGTAAAAAAAAATAAAAAAAAAGTTTTTAAAAACATATGTAAAAATAAGATGAAAGATAAGGTTGGCTCTTAAAAGAACCGTTGTGTTCATGCAGGGACAGAGGAAAGGAAGCATGGGAAAATCATTCAAAGCTACAAATGTGCTGATCTATTTTGTTGTTCACTAGGGAAACACTGGTCTCCCTATGGCAAATTAGACCTTTACAAAATGTGCAATGAATATCAACCTTCCGAAATCGAAGGTTCATTTCCAGAGGGCCAGCAAAAGGAGATTCTCCCCCCACAGATGAAGGGCTCACCTGACCTGCAGAAGAAGGAGTAAGCCCTGCAGATGATAGTCCAGGCTGAGCTGCTGTGGATGTACTGGCTCGTCTTTCTGAAGAGTTACCTCCAAAAAGATGACCATGTGTCCTTCCGTGTACATCCTGGAGGTGCCTCTTCATGGTGTGATTCCCAAAGGAATACTTCCTGTCAGGATTACCTCTAGAAAGTACACGCTTACACAGACAGCAAGTAACTAAGGGTGCATTCACCTTTTGCTGGCCTTCTGGAAAAGTAAAATAATCCCAAACATAAGAAGGCTTTTGTTTCCTCGATCTCTGCCTCAAGACAGTGCTGCTGGTGCTAGCCTCACTCTCAGAAGAGCTCTGCTGTTCTGCCATCGTATCCCAAAGACAAACCAGCTCCTTCTCCCAAGGGATCACAAGCAGAAATGAGGGGAATGGGTGTGGTGTAGGAGAGTTCTAGAACTGAAAGTAGTTTCAACCAATCAAAAGTTGTGTTTCAAGATCACATGACCTACCGTACGCTTACGGTACGCTTACGGTACGCTTACGGCAAAAAGTACGCATGCGCGTAAAAAAGACACGCGCTTCCGCGCATGCGCATAACAGTCACTCCCCGGCACTTCCGCGTAACGTGCGCGTGTGGCGTAAGCGCGCACGCGTCCCACGCGCAGTTCGCGCGGCTACGCAAAGTGCGTAACTATACGCAAGCAGCGTAGATAGATTACGGACGTTGCGTAAACCGTACGCTTACCGTGAGCTTACGGTACGCGTACTATAAAAAAATAAAAATAAAAAAAAAAAACTGGAAATAAATTTTACATGTTTATTTTAAAAAATATATTAAAAAAAAAATATTTAAGGTTTTTAAAAATTTAAGCATACTCTTTATAAAAGGTAAGAAAAATAAATTAAAAATATGTTTGAAAAAAAAGAAGAATAAAAAAAAAATTTGCATTTAAAAAACCTTGCAAATTCAATGAAAAAACCATGGGTTTCACACACGTTATAGTTAGGAATTAGCATTTAAAAAACCTTAGAAATTCAGTGAAAAAACCATAGGTTTCACACATGTTATAGTTAGCTGGACATTTTACTCGTAAAAAACCAATGAAATTGCCCCGTTATAGTTAGTTCAGCTAACTATAACTCGCGCGCCCGCAATGCACTGCTGATGACGTCACATATTACATCACTCATGACATGGTCAGTGACATCACTCATGACATCACTGATGACATCTCAAATGACATCACTGATGACATCACTGATGACATCATCCTTGTGATAGAGTGGCAGACCTCCTCTCACCCTAATATAACCTTTGATACACACATTCAAAAATAGAGACTAAAATTTTCAAAACAATGGACATACCAATACCAGTTACAACAACCTCTTCAGTAATTCTAAGATCCACATACACATCCACTCATTCACCAACAGTCCTATACAGTCACTCATACATGTACTCACTCATCATATGTACTCATACACCTATACATCCTGTTACACAATGCCACTCATCCATAGAGGTACTCACACACATAGTCACTCATGCTAATAAAGAATCAAACATACATTTACTTGCATATACAGTTATACACACACCACCACACTTACTTCTACGGAAACTTACACATACTTAGTCTTTTAAACAATCACTTATAGAAACACATACTTATTCATTTAGGAACTCTTTCAATCTCTCACTCTCACATATACTCACATATATACACCAATAGTCACATATACTAGTTTAAAACATATGTAGTTATTCATAAAGACACTATTGAGACAGTCATTCACTCACTAACACACCCATACACACACTCATCCACCCATACAGTCCTGCACACATACTGTGTTCAACACATACAAACAGTGAGTCACTCATTCATGCACCTATGCACTACATAATACCCCCACCGAACCATGCAGACACTCAGACTGATACTCAAAAAACAAACTAATAATCTATATAGACACCCATGTAGCTACTCACCAACCCATGCAGCCACTTATACACAAAGTGAGAGACTGATACAGATATTTACATATTTAAACATTACTCACTAAGCCATGTATTCACTATGATACACTTAATCAGTCAGTTACACAATCAATTTTTCAAAAACAAATTATCATTTTAGACACTTATATACCCATTTATTCTTCCATCGACCTTGAGATATACATATATAAAACATATTTAATTTTCAGAAAAACACACATTCACTGGATGATGTCATCAGTGATGTCATTTGAGATGTCATCAGTGATGTCATGAGTGATGTCACTGACCATGTCATGAGTGATGTAATATGTGACGTCATCAGCAGTGCATTGCGGGCGCGCGAGTTATAGTTAGCTGAACTAACTATAACGGGGCAATTTCATTGGTTTTTTACGAGTAAAATGTCCAGCTAACTATAACATGTGTGAAACCTATGGTTTTTTCACTGAATTTCTAAGGTTTTTTAAATGCTAATTCCTAACTATAACGTGTGTGAAACCCATGGTTTTTTCATTGAATATATATATATATATATATATATCTCTCAGACTTTACCAAATAAACAGACTCTCAAGTTTCATCCTCGCAAAGGAGGAGTTGAACTCTAAAGGAATCTATTTCACAGAACCAACGAATACCTTCAGAATAAGTCTTTAGACTCTTCGCTGCCGAGTATCATCTATTCCATATACAAATATTCTCTGCAACTACATATAAGAGAGGGCTATTGCCTTGTAAAATTTGGAGTCAGCATAGAAGTAGAAATTATTTATATTGATTTAACATTTTAGTAGAAATGTGTGCAATGTCTATATATTAGGTTTATTTCTCAATGCAGGTGAAGCATAATGAGTCACCCATAACAGAGAGGATAATAACAGAAAAAGAGAATAGAAGAAAGAGAAAATGTCTTCCTCAAGGCAGTCTCTCTTGTTTATCTCTCCACTTCACCTTTCCCCCCTGCTGTTGCTATATGCAGACAGATATACTTTTTGTTGGCTTGAGTATTGGGGAGTGGCATTGTGTCCAGCTTCAGCGGAATCCAGGATAAAGTGCCTTCTGACACTCATTCCTCAGATATAGATATGCCTATTATTGTTTACTAAAAAAGGGGTCACCTTTCGATGGGCAAAAGAAGCTGAAAAAGCTTTCCAAACTCTCAAGTAACAATTTACCACAGCCCCAGTATGATGCCATCCTGGCCCTATACAATTGTTCTTTGACGAAGCTGATGCCTCGCAGGTGGCTTTATAAGGAGTGTTTTCCCAAAAAGGTACTGACTTGGGGCACATACATCTAATAGCTTATGTCTCAGAAAACTCATGCTCACAGACCAAAAAGACACTATAGTGGAAAGAGAGCTCCTGGCTATTAAGCTGACTTTTTAGAAGTAGAGACATTACCTGTTAAGAGCTCAACACACCATCAAGATATACTTTGACAATAAAATGTACAATTATTTCATGCAGCCTGAACTCTTACCCCAAAGCAAATGCGCTGTTTACTATTCGTCAAAGAATTTGATTTTGTCCGTACCTACCACCCTGTGTCCAAACAACTTAAGGCAGACACGCTTTCTCATTTGGGTTTTCCAGCAGCAGATAAAGATTTAGAAGTCCCCGCAATAATTAGCCTCCAAAATCAAACTGTTGCAATTTGTAATACAGAATCCAATCAAAACTCAAGAGTGTAGAACAAGACATAATTAGTGAACAATAGGGAGAATCCAAAAGACTAAGGGGTCCATTACGATGGCGGGCGGACTTTGTCCGCCCGCCACCGCAATGGCAAACGGGACCGCCCACAAGAGGTGTGGCGGTCCCGCAATGGCAATTAGGATGCCACCGCCACGGTGGCGGTGGCATCCCGCATATATTGCATTGCAGTGGGTGGTGCTGTAAGCAGCACCCGCCACAATGCAATATATGCATGTTGTCCATTGGCATGCACAACGTGACAGGCATCGCACAGTGCCTGCCACCTTGTCCATGCCAATGTTGGGGGGTACTATAGGTAGCCCCCAAGTGCAGCCCCCCCACCCCCCTGGGGGCCCGCAACGGGCCCCCAAAGTGAAAACAGCATGCCTTTCCATGGCGGAGTCTCCGCCATGGAAAGGCATTGAAAATGCCACATGCTAATATGGATGGCAGTGCCTGCAAGGCACCACCACCATATTATGGGCCTTTTCCGCCTGGCAGGCAATCGGGACAGCCTACCAGCGGAAAAGTGGCGGACGGTCTTTCCGTCCGCCGCGATACCCCCGCCATGCTAATTTGGCGGGGGTAAACGGCAGTCCTGTGGGGTGTGTTGGCGGGCGGATTGCCACTGCCGGTCGGGCAGTGGCAATCCGCCCGCCATGCTAATGGGCCTCTAAGGTTCGATAATTAGATACTTTACTGTTGGAAGGATTTATTCCCAACCAGAAACTAATGATACAGTATTACACTGGAGCCACAGGACAGGTCTTTGTTGGGGACCCAGGTGTAAAGAAAACTACTGAAACATGCAAATGATGGTTCCGGTAGGCCACTGTATCCAGGGATGTGAAGAACTACATCCAAACTTGTCCCACTTGTATCCGTATCAAAACTCCGCATCGCCTCCGTCTGAGTTGTTACAACCCTTGCCTATACCACCTTCACCGTGGCATATTGTGAATATGGACTTTGTAACACATTTACCTGATTCAAATGGTCATACCATTGTTTGGGTAATAGTTGATCTCCTTACAAAAATTACACATTTTGTCTTTTGTGCCAGTAAAGAAATTGCCGTCAACAAAATAATTGGTTTAACTTTTTACCCAACGTATCGTGAGCCTACATGGGTTACCTTCTGTCATAATATCGGATAGAGAACCTCATTTTATATCCAAGTGTCAGCATCGTTTCTGTGAATCCTTGGACAAAGATGTCAATTTGTCATCTGCTCATCACTCTCAGAAGGATGGCCAAACATAACGGCTAAGTCCTTGAAACAGATTTTTACGATGTTTGATTGTTAACTAGTCTACAGAATGGGACAAGGTTTTATATCTCGCAGAGTTTTGTATAACAATAGCACACTCCGTTACTGGATTCTCTCCATTTTTATTGTTTAAATAGGGTTTCACCCTAAAATTATGACATGTCTGTTCCTTCAGTGCTGGATCATCACCAAAAGCTAATTGAGACATTACAAATTGTGAACAGAAACCTCTCCCATTATCAAGAGCAAATGAAACAACAATCTGTAAACTTTGAAAGTCATCACGAAACTACACTAAAAGAGACCTTGTATGGCTAGCTTCTTAGCACTTACAATGGGAAGGTTCTAAGAAACAGAGTCCCTGATTTGTTAGATCATTTCATATAGCAAACATCATCAACCCTCCAGCAATAAAACTGACTCTACTGGAGAGTTATAGAGTACATCCTGTATTCCATTTATCATTTTTTTAAACTTATTCTGCAGCAACTAAACTGGAGTCCTCTCCTCCAACTTTTAAGGTGAATGGACAATGTAAATATGAAGTACATACGATTTTGGACCCTAGATGTATTAATTGAATGTTTCATTATTTAATTGATTGGAAGAGTTATGGCCGGGAGAATCAGTCTTGGGAGCCTGCTTCAGCAGTCCATGCTCAACGTCTCGTTAGACTATTTCACCCCCAACACCTGCATACGCCATGTCCAGTATGTTAACCTTTGGGAGGGAGAACTGTTAAGACCTTGACCAAGTCTCCATGTGTGGTCTGTGCAATGTGACTCAGGACCCAGTTAAACCATATTCAGCCCAAAGGTTCCGTTCCCTCAACTTCCCCATCTGTCAATAAAGACCCCCCCTTCCTCCAGTTATGCCTACATTTGTTTTTATTGTGCATGTGAACAGGCAAGGCACTCAGAAGAGCTGTGACAGCACAATGGTTCATCTTTAACATAACAAGTTACAATGTCTTTAATAAACTCCCCATGGCCTCCACCCAACTTCCCTCCCTCCACCATGGTGCTCATCGAACCTAAAACCACGAGAGTGTTCACATGCTAGTAAGGCTTCATGGAGGCATGTTACCA
Organism: Triturus cristatus; assembly: GCF_964204655.1. Classification (NCBI taxonomy): domain Eukaryota; kingdom Metazoa; phylum Chordata; class Amphibia; order Caudata; family Salamandridae; genus Triturus; species Triturus cristatus. The sequence continues at coordinate 50,100,083 of NC_140586.1, read as the reverse complement.
GAGTTGCTCATTCTGTAGGTCCAGTCAATCAGAGCAACCACAGGTTTCCGAGGGCAGGTTGATTCCGTAAACTCTTGAGAAAGGAGCATGATATATGGTTGCCAAATATCCAAATAAGAGTCCTCTTGCTGTGTAAGTGTCAAAGAGAGCCTCTCCACCCCCAGGACATGCCAAATACGATGTAGCCAATTCTTCTGGGTTGGCACCTTATCCATTCCCCAGAAAGCTAATATAGACTGGTGCACCACTCCCAGTGCCAGAGCTATATGCTGACCCCTTCGAGATTTAAGGGGGTACATGAGTGGGTTGGTAAGTCCCAGTATAGAATATGTGGGGAATCTAGATAACTGTGTATCGAAACGAGTATCTATGTCAGTGAAGATATCGTTCCACAATTGGAATAGTCTAGGGCACTCCCACAGGATGTGTAACAAAGTTCCAGGAGAGTCGCAATGCCTCCAGCACTTATCGCTGCGTGCCGGATTCACTGTATGCAGTTGAACAGGGGTCAGATACCAATAAATGGCAATTTTCGTTGCAGACTCTAGGCTTGAGGTGTTGGTAGCTGTGTGTCATGCTCGGTAATAAATATCCTGCCATTCCTTGGGGGACAACTGTCTGCCGAGTTCTAATTCCCAGTTGACCTGTGCTGGGGTCCTCGACCTGGTCTCTTTATGTTGCATTATCTCATATAGTTGGGTAAGAAGGCACCTATCAGAGTCTTTGCTAAGGAGCCAGCATTTGAATTTTATCAGGTGCCACTTCATGGCCTCTCTAATTGCTGGCTGCATCAGCCAGTGTCTGATCTATGTGAATTGAAACCGTTCCCTTTCAGGAATATCAAAGTCAGCTCGCAGGGAGTCAAATGGTATGAAGCCATCTGCATTGAAAAAGTGACCTATAGACTGCCATCCCGCCTGCTGCTAGGCTCGGAACAGAGCGCTATCCAGACCCTACGTAATGTCCCCATTTCCCACCACCGGGGTTAAGGGGGAGGAAAACGCTGTAAGGCCTCCCCGGGCGCCAGACTATCCCAGGCCCTCAAAGTAGGTACAGTGATCAAGGATATGTAAAGATTTCCGGGATGATGGGTACGAGATAGAAATGGGACCTTCCATAATGCTGTTCCTGCCAGTGCCCTGTCCATAAACATCCACAGCATCTCTGATTCTGGGCGAGACCACTCAAACGGATAGTGAAACTGTGTTGCCTGGAAAAAATGTAGTAACTTTGGGACTCCCAAGCCTCCCTCAATTGGGTGGTGCCAGCTATGATGGTGTTTCATCCGAGGCCGTTTTCCCACCCACACGAAAACGCTGTAGTGTTTCTTGTATTGTAGTTTGTATCATCCCTGCCATGGGCTGTAAGGGGAGGGTTTGGAAGATGTCAAGAATTTTGGGGAGAATTGTCATTTTTGGGGCAGCGATAAGTCCCAGCAAAGAAAGGGTATATACTTGCGACCGTGTCGGATCAGCCTTCACCCTAATAATCAGATCTTGGTAATTAAGGTTTGTGATGCTGATTTTAGTCGAGGGTCTGCTGAATACCCAGATAAGGGATATATCCCAGTATCCATTGTATTGCGTGATACTGGGTCAAAAAGGCCTTGATGTTAGGTGAGACTGTGAGATCGAGGTCCTGTGATTTAGCAAGATTCATATGGAATCCAGACACCTCCTCAAATTGTCTCACCTCATCTAGGAAGCTGGGCAGGGCCTCTCAGGGATCATCGAGGGACACAATAAGGTCATCCCCGTATAATGTAATAATGTGTTCCTCACCCCCAAAGCATACCTCCGTGATGTTTGGGTTATCCCTGACCCTCTGGGCCAAAGGCTCCATATAGAGCGCAAATATTAGGGGTGACAAGTGGCACCCCTGCCGCATACCACAACGTATTGGAAATTGGGCCAAGCTTCTCCCATTGACTCTGACACAGGCGTTAGGGTCCCCATAATTGCTAAGAATCCAGACACAGAACCGCTCACCTAGGCCAAAGTAAGTCATCGTCTCAACTAAGTAAGACCAGTGAATGCAATCAAATGCCTTTTTGGCATTGATTGAGAATAGCATAACCTCTCTCTGGGAACGTTTGGTGTTATCCGTGCAATTTCTATAAGGAATAAAACTTGCTTGATCTGGGGTCACCAGTCCAGACATTTAGGGCACAAGGCGGGCTGCTTATGTGCCCCTAAATTTAGCATCAGCATTTAAGAGGGAGATGGGTCGTTGGGATCCGCATTGCTACTTCTCTTTTCCAGGTTTCACTAGGACCACTATGGAAGCGTCCATCATTGAGGGGGGAGCCTGGCAGAGCTCGTGATGGAGTTAAATACTTTAGTAAGGAGTGTAGCTATAGACGTACAAAAGACCTTATAAAAGGTCAGCGGGAAACTGTCCGGACCAGGCGACTTGAGTTTTTGTCTAGAGATTACTGATATGACCGCTTTTATTCTAATTGGACTGTCTAGCCCGGCTGCCTGATCAGTCAAATGTGTCACTTTGATCCTCCCAGGTAGTTAGCTATTTTATAAGCGGGAAGAGCCTTTGCGGACTAAAGATCTTTGTAAAATTCCCTAAATCTTGCAGCCACGGATCCGCCCCTTCAATAAGGGCTCTCTCTTTAGTCAGTAAGGAATCAATTGTGGTTGCTTGTTGTTGAGCTCTGAGTTTATTCGCCAATTATCTTCCACATTTGTTCCCCCCTATATAAAATGAGTGTGTGAAGTAGAGTAGGGAATACTCTGCGCTATCTAGAGCCAACCATGCTAGTTGTTTCCGGGTGAACACCAACTGGCACCATACTCTAGGGGCCCCTGTGCGGTAATGGATGCGTTGTAGCTTCTTTACTTGCTGCTGTAATTGAGTTAGTTTGTTCTACCTTATTTTGTTATCGGCAGCTGAAATGGCAATACATTCCACTCTAATAATTGCCTTCAGAGCATCCCAGACTATCAAGACAGGGGTATCGGGGGTATCATTAATCCTTAAATAATCCCCAATTGCCCTCTCTATATGTTGGACCACAGCTGGTCTCCACAGGCGGGTCCCTCGCAGCCTCTAGGTACTGATAGTGGAGTCGCTTCAAGGCAGTGCAAGGTCTATAAAAAAGTGCAGAGTGGTCCGACAGAGAACGCAGTTCTATTTCCACCGGAGTGACCGCCATCTGCTCGTCTCTAGAATCCAGGAAGTGGTCCAGACGAGCGTATGATTTATGTGCATGGGAATAGAAGGTATAATCTTGCTTTAGCAGATGGCGATCCCGCCAGGGATCCCTCAGTCCCATCTCTTGGAGCCAGAGGGCACTGCCTGTGGTGATAGCTCCTGTTGCCCCCTGGCTCTGGGGCAAGCGGTCCAGCTCATTATAAAAGACTAGGTTAAGATCCCTCCTGAGTAAAACCCACCAGCCCTGTGTTGTCATAGTGTCTGGTACAGCCATGCGCAAAAACTGTTCCTTTCCCTCATTTGGTGCGTACAGGGAGCCCAAAACCAGAGCATGTGGTCTGAAATGAATGCGATAAACTAGAAGGCGGATCCTAATTTCTGCTATTTTGGATCCCACTTTCCCTCTAAAAGAACGTGACAACAGTACTGCTAACCCTGCTGCCTTTCGCGCTGAGGAGGAGAAATATTTTTGAGGAAAGGCCCTGATTTAAGCCTATTCCAATCACTAGCTAGTAAGTGAGTCTCTTGTAATAGACAGATGTCTGCTCATGTGTGTTCTAGATAGGAGATGATAGCATGTCCTGAGAATAGGAATAACCCGCCTACCCTGAATGTAAAAAATGCATGATTTCTATATCTTAGTGGAGTGCACCCCTGTAATGAAACCCCAACAATAAGATAAACAATCCAATATCCCTGGATCGAGGAGGTGACCGGAGTAACTTAAATTTAGTGGTGAAAGAAAGGAGATCTCAGAGAGCTTTTCCAGGAGACTCCTTCTCTCTGAAGCGATCACGGCGGAGACTGGCCTGGCCCTCCCAGGCCCAGAAGAGGCTTGTCTCCATTTCAATGCCTGTCAGCTCTGCCCCCTACAGCTACTGCCCCAGGTCTGGTCTCCTCCTGAGTCTAGATCTGCAACAGTTCACATGTCGCTGTGAAGGAGCGAAAGTAGTGAAGCTTGTCTTGCCATCGAAGGATAATCCGGAAGGGGTACCCCCAGGAGTATGGAACTTACTTGTGTCTGAGGGATGCAGCGACCGGGTGAAGCTCCTGTCTCTTCTGGAGAGATCCTGGAACAAATGCAATGTATGACCTTGAAACTGCACTGACGGTGACTCTCTGGCTTTGCGAAGTATTCGTTTTTTCAAACGAAAGTTGTGAATGCAAGTTAGGCTATCTGTAGGCGGGCGGTCGACTCTGTGGGTTCTATCTAAGCGAATGTCTGAGGCTTCTGTGTCCCCCAAGATCTGAGCAAACAGAGCGGTCTCCAAAGCTTGAATGGGGCATGACCGGGGCCTCTAAATCCTCCTTATCCTGCCAAGGTAGCTCTACTAGATGTACTCGAGCAGTCTCCGGTCGGGGGTGCCGCGGTCTTTGCGAAAATGTATTTGAGCGTGCCCCACTTTTTGTTGTATCCAGATGCAAGTTTATTCTGGGCTGATAGTCAGGGATCACAAATATCCACTGAGCCCGCCCCCTGGGCCTACACACGCTCCACCACTCCACGCTTGGCTAGCTGCGGTTTGTACTATTAGGGAGTGAATGCTCTCTTAACTGCGGTGCTCCCTTTCAATGACACCTGCAGAGACAAAGCCGTATACACGCCAGGTCACCCGCGCACCTGAATCTTCAGTGGCCCTCTGCTCCGGATACCAGCACTCTCCTCAAGGCCACTCCTCTATTGTGACCCAGGCCACAAGTAGGTTCAACCGCTGGAGCCCAAGCAGGAGCTCATCCTCCACTCTGGCCCCAGCCCCTCTGGCTCTAGACGGCTTCACAATGGGCCTTACCACTCACTCAAAGCCTTCCCACCACTCTGTGTACCTTCAGGCCTCTCAGCGGCAGGGCCCAAGGCAGCCTCCTGCGCAGGGCGAGGCCCTCAGCTCTGATAGGGGGCCCAGCCGGCCGGAATGAAAGCTCTGAGGAGTATGGTGCAAGATCACTGCCACCTGGGCCTGCCACAACTGTTGATAGGTCGCCTCAACCCTATGGGCCAGTCTACATCAGGCGAATCCGAAGCCTTGCCGAGCGGAGTCTACCATAAGCCCTCGGCACCATCTGGGAGTCAGGCAAGGGCAACCCAGCGGGGGTCCCAGGCAACTGACCACATGGATGAGTCGGTGCGTAGGCAGGCGATGTGGCACAGTCGTCCCTCGGAGGAAACCACCTCAGGAGTCATCCCATTTGTAGGCCTAGCAGCATCGTGCTCCGTCCTCACTATCTCTGTCGGGATTCACAGTTCCAGGCGGGATTGCTTCGTCCCAGGGGGGCACCGCGGTCTTCAGTGGCAGTACATAATGATGGGCAGTCAAGAAGGCAGAATAGAGAAACACGTTTTATCAATCCACCATCTTGGCAATACCCCCTTCATCCAGTTAAAGGCCTCCATAAGTAGTTGAGGCTGTAGAGTGGGCTTCCCGTGCTACTACCGGGAGACCAGTAGGTTACATGTGGAGTTCTGTTTATTTACACTTTTTTTGTGTGTTCTGGCCACGTCATGTGACTAGGGGCCCATCTTGACTGGGGCGGGTATATATACCACCAACGGTGGCCTTGCTTTGCTTCGTTTTTAACACAGCAAGGTTTCTGCTTTCCTGCTCCTCATCAAGTTGAAAGGCAGGCAACATTGAAAGACACATACCTCCTTGGAAGACTCCACTGTTGCTTCCTCTTGATCCTGAAGGGCTCTCCCAGTGAGTTGCATTCAGATTTTCTGTAAGACCCAAAAGAACAGAGGTGAGAGACGTACTTACCTTGTTCTTCAAAGTAATAATCTTTAAAGAGGTATCACAAGTGAGAGCACTACTTGAGAACAAATTCTTTTTTTTTTTTTTTTTGTTGAAAATTTTTATTGTGCAGAAAGAAGGTTACAAGCACGGGCCTACAACCACCTGGGCCGGCCGCTAGTAGGTAAAAGTTCAAACAGTGCAAACACAATGACTGGCCCACCGGGGCTCCGCACCCTACAGAAGATCAGACTGCACATAAAGGAAATCAGGATACACCATTTTAACATAAATAACAACTTAAAACAAAAGCGAGGCAAGAAAACATGAGATGGGCGTCGGGCCACAGCAGGGGCACTTCCATATCCGACCACCCGATGGCAGTCAAGAAGAAGGGGAACAAAGAGGTAGGGGTGGGGAGGAGAAACGGGAATACCAAAACTATACTCAGATGTGCCAGATAATTAAGGAACCATCAAGGATCAGGGGGACAAGGCTACCTCAGACGTTTCCACCAGGGGGGGAGCACAAATACTTCCACGATACACATTCCACTGCCCCCAAATTCTGCTCCAAGCCCCGGGTTTACCACGAGAACAAATTCTTATTAGCCAAGTAGTTGCATGAGCAATGGACTGTAGCAATCTTTCAGGAAGGTCAATTAAAGACTCAAATACACATGTTTGATAAGACCTGTTGTGCAATTAACTTTTTATCCCACCCTGAAAAAAATCAAGGTAATCTGCTGTGCAGTTAACAGAAAAATACTTCAAGTTGAAAGAAATAAACTTGAACCCAAAACAGTAGAGAGAAGTAAGAAGGTGGGTTTCATAATGGGTTTCGAGAATTATCCTGGTGGGCTACTGTCTGCCAAATTTAGATATGACCGCTGGCCCAGCGGTCATCTTTGTACATTCATTAAGGCACTTCATTTAAGTGTATAAAAAGTTTGATGGAGGGCCAGTGTGAGTTTCGAAATTTTTTAACCAAACTTTTCACATTTTTTTGTTTTTCAATGATTCCATTGAGCCTTCAGAGGAAAAGCTAAGGTCCTCCAGTCTACAATCTTTAAATGAGAAGGGCGGACCTAGGGTTTGCTGGAAAGGGTACTCCATTGTGTTTGCGATGGATACCCTATGCGCCAAATTTTTAATTCGAGCCCTCTGTCTCTTCCTTTGGCAGAATCAGAATTGCCCAATATGAATTTAATGTAAAGAACATTTAGGCCTATCATGTGTTTATCACTACAAGCAGGTAACTTCAGTGTTCTGTGAACACACTCCATGATTCGAATTATGTTGAAAGCAGAAGGTTCATAAGCTGCAATGCGATAAGTGTACATTAGCATTAGTTCACGTGACAACAAGCAATCACATACCCATCTTTTGTCTATACCTTAAGACCATATGATTTTCAAACAAAAGGTTATCAAAGTATGTGAAAATATGAGAATAATTTTTGTTCCCCGTGTAGAAATAATATGTACAGTATAAAAGTTTATAATCTTTAAGGACGACACCTGAAATTATGTTTAGAAATATACCTTCAACTTCTTAAACACAAATATTTTCTAAAATGCTTCTCTTAATCTAGGTCAGTATTTTGTCGACTTTCAAGGATAACAATAGTTCTGCCAAACTGCAACATTCTAACAGCAAGGTCACGGCCGCAGCAACTATGTATCTCGATTGCCTATCAAGGATGTCCTGGACCACAGAGAACTTATACTCTGTAACTTGAATTGGCTGCCACCACTATGAAATCTTGCGACAGTCCAGTAGCTTTAAGGGACATGTAGTTTCCTTGAAAAAAATCATGTACTTTGCCTGGTGCATTTTGCGTAAACGTAAACCTCTACCCAAGCTACAACAACACTAACAGCACACTGACAGCCTTTCTTGCTTTTGAATGCAGGCACCGTCAGGCAGTTCAGAGTGTTGTGTTTCCATGCAAGTCGAGCATGAGGAGGTAAGTGCAGCTTACGTATCCTCAGTGCTTAATTTGTAAAATATTAAGTGCCAGGGCTCTGACCAGGAGGCCACTGCAGCTTGCACCATCCATCGCCCCTGTCATCGCAGCCAAAACACCTACTAACCATCTCTCTCGCATGTAAATGCGACAGTTCAGATTATTCCAGGTCCCCAAAGCTAAAGGAATGTCTGGGGAGGCAGGTATTAGTATTTTTTGTAATGTATTTTGTTCCCTAAACAGCTCTTATACTTCTCCCCTCTAAATTACATGAGCAAGGTGGCGCACCTTGTGGCAGACTGCCTGAAGTGTGGTGTTGACAATTAGGTGCCGGTGCCGAGCACCGGAAAGCTCCGGCTCAAACTAAGCACTGCGTATCCTGACATTTATATAGTCAGAGGATTGTAGGTACAATTGTTTTCTTGAAACCTTAAAGCACTTGTCCACATTTGATATAGAAAACCCTAATGAATATACTTTACAGTACTATTACTGAAAAGAACCAACATTGGTTCCTTATCTTTAACCACCACAAGACCAATGCCTGTTTGGGGGTGAGCACTGATGTGTTGCTCTCAGAAATGCACCATGACAGACAACTTTATAACCAGCTTGAAGGCTATGGGAAGTGTAATGTGTTTAGAACTAACTGGTACAACTTTGTATCATAGCAGGGTACCGCAATCCTAGAAATTCAGAGAGTGAAGACTATTTATGTTCTACACCATTGACAAGAATTTCAGTGGCATCTTAAACCTTAAGTGTTTTTTGGGAGCAAAATTTGTGTGTTCACTTTGTAACTACTTTTACAGCACCAATGGCCTTATTTGGAGTTTGATAGGGCACTCCACCACAAAACTGTCAGCGTTCCCTGATCACCAAATTCTCAGTCTGCCTGCAATATTCTGAGTCAGGTGAACCACCACATTTCCACCAGTGGAGCCTCTGTGGTTCTGCCTTGTGGAAATATTTGAACGACAGCCCATCGGATATTGTGCCATGTATGAATGGATATGAGACCCCCCTGCTCAATTAAGGGCGGATGTTGCATGGTCATGTTTTCCTGTTTAGGCGAACCAGAGAAAGCTTAACGGTCCTGAATAAGGAAAAACAGCAAGCATTGGCGAATCTGATAGGTCTGTTTTTTACTTCCAGCCTTTTGACTTTGTCAGTGTTTGTTTTGACATGGTTTTGATAAAACTTTATTGTTGGGGGAGCTGCCAGGCCCTTGCCACTATAACAAAATTTGAAAAAAAGCAAAAATATTTTTGGGTCTCAAAAAGTTCACATTGCCGTTGCTGTCTCTGGCAGTGAAAGAAACTACTTTACAAGATAGTATCGCGTTGTGCAATGCCTTTACGTGTCAGCAGCCGCCATAGGCGCTGCGGGTTCCTGTGAGTCGGTGTCAGCCTCTCTGCCGTTTCCTCCCGAGAGTGTACTGAGGAGATCATCCCAAGATTGTGCGATCGGGTATTTTCGCAGCCCCGCAGTTTCCTCCCTATGCAATACTGTGCTTTTGGCCTGTGCCCGCACCGTGAGGGACCACACCCAGCTGTGTATTGTTGGGGGAATGGCATGCTTCCATCTCTGGGTTATGAGGCATTTTGCCACTATCAAGCCTAAATCTCTGAACCTGGAGATGACTCTGGTTTTCTTCGTTCTAACATATAATCCTAAAATGCAGACCTCCCATGTGTGCGCCAGTTGTACCTTAGTGCTGTTTGTGAGGGCTTCCATTACTTCGTGCCAGTACGTATTGAGGGAGGCACAAGACCACATCATATGTAAGAGGTCTGCGCCTATTTGTTGGCAGCGGGGGCAGGCTGAGGTGTTAATGCTGAAGTGTTTATTTATTTTATCCGGTGAGAGATATGCTCTCTGTATTATGTACGTGTTTATGAGCCTAAACTTTGCGCTTCTCGGTATGAAGGAGGGGCTAGCGAGAATCGTATCCCATTCCTTTTCTGTCCATGGTTGTCCTCTATCTTCTGTCCAACGCGCTCGGAGACTGGACATGAGTTTCAGTGTATGTGTAAGTAGGGCTTCAACTAGCCAATGCACTATGTGCAAGCCCACTCCCATGATGTGCAAGTATTGTAACAATAAGTGTGTGGGTGGTTCTGTGGTTATGTCTCCCCATTTTGCCGTCAGGGATCTTGTGACGGCATTATGTAGAAGGAATTGTCCTGCCGGTAAATCATGGTCCGCGGTTAGTGTCTCAAAAGGTAATAGGGCACTATCTTCATAAAGGTCACCCAATGTTTCTAGTCCTACTTCATGCCAACTTGCGATTTCTTCCTCAGAGAGGTTAGCCCCTCCCTGGGGCATTCCCACAAGTGGAATCAATGGAGCATAAGGGATCGTGTCTCGAGAAAGGAAAAGGCTTCTCCGGTAACATCTATAGGCTAACTCCAAGTATATCTGGGTTGGTTGGGGGGGGCTGTGAAATTGGATGAAATAAGTAATAGATTTGGGTCCGGGACCATGCTGCTGCGCTGTTTCTGTGTCGTCTAGACCAGTACCGCTGAGCCATTTCATCACCCACTGTAGCTGGGCTGCTAGATGATAAAATTCCATGTTCGGGACTGCTAGTCCGCCCTTGTCGGTAGGGGCAAATAGCTTCCATAATGCCACCCTGGGCCGTCCCTTATTCCAGATTGGGTCACGGAATAGGCCTTCCAGGTCACGAAAATTCCTAGCCGGGACGTAGACCGGTATATTTGAAAAGTAATACAACAGTTTTGGTAGGATTATCATTTTTATCAGCGCTATACGGCTCATTACATTCAGTGGGAGGGTCTTCCAGAAGCGCACCTGTGCTCTAATTGCGGAGATTGCTCTAGTTAGATTTCCATCTAATATATCCGCAGGGGACCGATAAATGTAAATTCCCAGATATCTAAATGTGGTATGATACCAGGCAAGAGCATCGCCATGTATGTGTACATTAACCTCAGCCGTGTGTTCGCTGAATGCAAAGACCCCTGATTTATTCCAATTGACTCGGAGACCTGATAGTCTTTCAAACTCTCTGAAAGGGTCCACTATTGATCCGGGGATGGCATGTAGGTCTCGTATATATAACAACAGATCGTCTGCGTACAGCCCCACTCCTCTCCCCCCCCTCGAAGCATCACCGCCAAAGGCTCCATGGCAAGGGAGAACAGCAAGGGGGACAAGGGGCACCCCTGCCTCGTTCCCCGTCTCACTCGGATAGCCTTTGAGACAAGCCTGCCCGTCCGGACTCGAACTGTGGGGCGTTGGTATAGTAACTGGATCATACTTAGGTATTGATCGCACAATTCTAATTTGCGTAGCACAGCCGCTAAATATGGCCACTCCAGGGAGTCGAAGGCTTTCTCCAAGTCTAATATCAGGCAGCCAGATCGTGGCCACCTGTCTAGTGCATATTGTTGGGCCCTAAAGAACCTGCAGATATTGAGAGACGTACTTCTGGTGGGGACAAATCCATTTTGGTCAGGGTGGACCAGAGTCCTTACAAACGGGCCAGGCATTTAGCCAATATGGACGCACAGACTTTATAGTCAGTGTTCAACAAGGCCAATGGGCAGTTGGATCCGAGGTATTCCGGGTCTCTACCGGGCTTGGGGAGAGAAACCAGCAATGCCTCGTTCTGTGTATCAGTGAGGGTCGATTCATCGAGTGCAGTTTCATACAACGTTAGGAGCTGCGGTGCCAGGATATGTATATATGCATTATAAAACTCTACTGGCAGGCCGTCCGGCCCCGGGGCCTTGCCGTTAGATAGTGAGAACACACTATCTTTTACCTCCTCTAGAAGGATGGGGCCATTAAGTTCCACTTGCTGTTCTTCAGTGAGTTGTGGTAAGGCTAAGCCTGCAAGATAGGCTTGTATATCTGCATAGTCGGCTCGTGATTGGGATTTGTATAATGCAGTATAGTGTGTCGTGAACTCGTGGTGGATATCTCTCTGTGTATAGACGGTGGTTCCTATGATGGTATGGAGGGATGTCACTGGCGAGGTCGTATCATTTTGACGTATTAGCCATGTTAATGCCTGCTTTGTCCCCCATTTGATGAGTCCGAGCGGAATGTGCTGCATAGTTGAGACATCGGAGCCTCTCTAACAGTTGTGCGTGTTCCTCTCGATCCTGCGTCAGTTGGCCAGCAGATCCTTGGGCTGCCTCACGCTCTCCTCATGCCAATCTCCTCTCTACAGTGGTGAGTTATTTTTCTAACTGTACTCGCGTACCGGCTTGCACTCCCAGGCAATGTCCTCTTATAACCACCTTGAAGGCGTCCCACTCCACCAACGTTGTTGAGGCTGTACCTGCATTGTCGTCAAAGTACTGTGTTTTGTGGGCTGCTAATAAATTACGAAATGGCGCGTCAAGGAGAGCATCAGGCTGTAGGCGCCAAAGGGGCTCACCTATTGCCCCATTATGTATATTGTAGTGAGCGGAATCAAAATGCAAATTACACCACAACAGACCAATGTGTGAAGATGATGGGCTGAAAGACCATACAAGTAAGTATCTTCTATATATAATTTAGTAAAATCAAAAGCTCCTGGCTAACACCAAATCTAAAAATGACCCTGACAAGCTTTGAGAAAACTCCCCCAGCTGCCTCCAAAATTTCCAGAAAGTGGCATCCTCCCACATCATTCTGGACTAATTCAGCTCCCAATGTTGTGAGTTCTTTATTTACATCCCTGACGTGTTGCGTGGCTCTTTTAATAAGCTGCCGTACTGTGCCGAGTTGCCCACTTAGTATTCAATGGTTGTAGAGGATATGGCTGCCACTGCTCTGGCTTCTACAGAGGAACCAGGAGACGACTGAGTGCTCCATCCAGACCATTCAGACCACCAAATTTTCTGACTCACCAGCTCACAATTCTATCACTAGTTCTGTCCACATTGGACTACCACCATTGCTTATGGCCATGGAGTAGGAGCTGCGCCAGAGCCCCACAGATTCTGTCTGGGAGCCTGGCAAGCTTGACTCATCCCTTTCCATGCTTTTTGTACAATCAAAATTATGTTGGCCCTCTTCGTAGGCCTGAACACTACTGTGTAGACTTCATGATGCTGACTGAGGAAAATGTCTTTTTAAAATATCAGGATGTAAACAGTAATAAGGCCTTTGATTTTCAGGTAGAGCCAAAAGCATATTGCCAAGAAAATATTTTTATCTTAAGTATTGTTAGGAATCCATTAGGGATGAGTCTTGCAAATAATGAGAGTGAATGTAATGGTGGCTTCAGTGTGTACGGCTGCTTATAAAAACATATTTTTTAAACAGAAAGTATTGCCCTGTTATCCCCAATCTGTGTAGAGGCAAACAAAAGCAGAATTCAGTGTCCTTCATTTAATGGCTGGTGCACACTGCTGAAAAAAACAAATCTGCATTCTTTAGAGGGTGGGCCGGTGTTTCCTAGATAACTATATGTTGTAGGTGACAGTGTGTTGTCCGTCTTTGAATATGATGGTTGTTTTTATCAACAGTCCTACAAGCCTCATACAATTCAATGGCTTACTAGGTACCAGCTTAGAGCAATTGTGCATGCAGACTTTGTTAAAGCTCTATTGCAGAGAATTGCAGTATTGTCAGAAATGTGTGTGAATATACCTGTCTCGAAACGCTAAATTCAAATGAGGGACATGGCTGTTTTATTAAGAGCAAGGATTTGCCGGAGCCTTCTGAGCTCGGTGATGCCTTTTTCAGTGGTTCAACTAATGATATTCAGTTGCATAAGAATGTGGTAATTAATCTGAAAAAACACAACAACGATTTCACAAGTCAGTATTCTTAAGTGAACATGATGAAACTGTCCCTCAAATAATCTACATATAATTTATAGGGATTGTAAAGACCTAAATTAATACTTTCACTTGATTAAATTTAAATCTACCCTCAAAGGAGATTTTATTTTTTAGTTCTTCCACATAAAGGTGAGAGAAAGCTAATATCCACCATATGTTCAACATGCACTGAAAGTACATACAATCCTGTAGTTGTGTTGGCCAGTCCATCAGAAAAGTTCAATCACAAGTACAGAGGTGAAGGTGGGAAATTGGTAAAGGGTATAAAACTGGAAAAATACTTGAAATATGACACTTCGAGAAAAATTAGCTTGAGCTCTTTTCTAAGTATATTAAATTATTTATCAGCGATAAACAGGAGTTTTCACACTATTGCAATTGATGGGCCAATGAGGCCATAAAGCAGAGTTATATTACTGACTGCTACCAGTACATGGGTATTCAACTAAGGCTGGACAGCATGGTAGTTAACCCCAGTAAAACATAGCCAGCTAACCTTCACCTCAGTTCTCTACGGGGGAAATGTGTCCAATGGACAAACTCAAAATAACTACAGATCCTGTAGGACCGGTATTTGTACCACCACACAGACTTGTTAAAGCTGAAATGAAGAAGTCTTTAAATAAAGGAGGAGTCAGTCATAGGGAATCTCCCGTATCATTCATTCGCTCCAGATGCAGCAGTGGAGTCATCAGGCATTTACAGAGTGTCTGCTTAAGCCTACAAATAACTCAGCTTATATGCATTTGTAGTTACATAGGAAATAGTGAACAACAATGATCTTAACAAAAAATGATCATAAAATACACAGGTCCTTGAAAAATCTAGCTGTAACAGGAAGACTTCAGACAGCTTGCCATTTATCATTAACAACATTTGATTGGTTTCCTTCCTTTCTCACAATGTCTGGTTACACTTTAAGCAAACCATTATTCACTGACCTTGACAACACAATGGGGAATTTGTGGTATCTATAACTAATCTTATGAGAACGTCTGTGGAGCGTCAACTTCCTTACCAGCTCCCTGACCCTGAGGACAGTTTTCAAATCTGAGAGGGAGATAATGCTTTCCTTTAGTGATCTTTGAAGGGGAAGGAAAACATTCTGCAGTCAAAGCTTTTCCTTAGGCACATAATTCAACTAACCTTTCCATGAACCCAGCTGCACTCAGCTAAACTAGATAAACATGTTTGTCCCAGAAATAAGTTCATGTAAGGTATACAGAAGAGAGAAAACAAATCTATATTAAAAAGGACACTCTCTCTCGAGCCTCCATTTGAATTCCTTTTTCACACTGGCATTCACTGTATCTCTATCTGCATCATCCACATAATTTAATGCTGATCGGGATTTATCTGGGACACCATAGCTGTACTTGCAGTAGCACAAGGCTTGAGGTACATATGGAGATACATGCAGGTAATATATTTATGAGAATAATGAAATCCAGTATTTGTAAAGCGCGAACAATTACCGGAGGGTGTCAAGGAGCTGGGGGCTGTTGGGAAGATTAAGCAAGCTATTGCCCAGAGTCACATTGTGCTGGGCTTACCTGCCGCCGGCACTGGGGATCGAACCGTGAGCCCCTGTGTTTCCGAGTCAAGCACCCTGTCCGCTGCCCCACACCTCTTCCACAATACATACTGTTACCAATATTGCCAAGGAAATAAATAGTCCTTTCAATAAACAATGAACCCCAAGACCC
Organism: Triturus cristatus; assembly: GCF_964204655.1. Lineage (NCBI taxonomy): Eukaryota > Metazoa > Chordata > Amphibia > Caudata > Salamandridae > Triturus > Triturus cristatus. Next base: position 50,084,711 of record NC_140586.1, on the reverse strand, counting down.
AAAGAAGGACCCCAAATCGTCCCAGAAAGTTATTTTGATTGCCTCATACTCTTGATACCCAATATCATGCAGATTTGCCAATGCTTTATACAAACTTGGTACACTATCTTCAATGTAAAGGTAACAATCTGCTTTAACCATCCTACAGATTTGTAAAACCAAGGCCCTCCTAGCAACCATTTCTGCCGTTAGGTTTCCCAATGTTGCTGAGGTTTCATTTATAGGTACAAAAGGGGCGTGGTGATGGACGGAGCATCAGAACCAATCAAACACTCACACCCAGTCAACAGATCCGGGTTTGATCCATCACCATTCTTTAGCCCACTCTGCCACTCCAGTTCAGACATGGCCATATGCAAATCAGTCTGACCCTGTGCCTCATGGGAACAGTCCAGCCCGAACTGCCAAGCCATGCCTTCCCTGGACCGGAAACAAGCTTCCTAGGACCGGTTTCTGGTATTTCAGCCGTCTTCAGCCAGGCTTGCTTGAATCCAGTGGCAAAGTGAGCAAGGGACTAACGTCTGAGCATACCCTGCCAACTTATGGCGAACAAAGCGGTACAAAAGGGGGTGGTGATGGACGGAGCATCAGAACCAATCAAACACTCACACCAAGTCAACAGATCTGGGTTTGAGCCATCACCATTCTTTAGCCCACTCTGCCACTCCAGTTCAGACATGGCCATATGCAAATCAGTCTGACACTGTGCCTCATGGGAACAGTCCAGCCCGAACTGCCAAGCCATGCCTTCCCTGGACCGGAAACAAGCTTCCTAGGACCGGTTTCTGGCATTTCAACCGTCTTCAGCCAGGCTTGCTTGAATCCAGTGGCAAAGTGAGCAAGGGACTCACGTCTGAGCATACCCTGCCAACTTATGGCGAACAAAGCGGTACAAAAGGGGGTGGTGATGGACGGAGCATCAGAACCAATCAAACACTCACACCCAGTCAACAGATCTGGGTTTGATCCATCACCATTCTTTAGCCCACTCTGCCACTCCAGTTCAGACATGGCCATATGCAAATCAGTCTGACCCTGTGCCTCATGGGAACAGTCCAGCCCGAACTGCCAAGCCATGCCTTCCCTGGACCGGAAACAAGCTTCCTAGGACCGGATTCTGGCATTTCAGCCGTCTTCAGCCAGGCTTGCTTGAATCCAGTGGCAAAGTGAGCAAGGGACTCACGTCTGAGCATACCCTGCCAACTTATGGCGAACAAAGCGGTACAAAAGGGGGTGGTGATGGACGGAGCATCAGAACCAATCAAACACTCACACCCAGTCAACAGATCTGGGTTTGATCCATCACCATTCTTTGCCCACTCTGCCACTCCAGTTCAGACATGGCCATATGCAAATCAGTCTGACCCTGTGCCTCATGGGAACAGTCCAGCCCGAACTGCCAAGCCATGCCTTCCCTGGACCGGAAACAAGCTTCCTAGGACTGGTTTCTGGCATTTCAGCCGTCTTCAGCCAGGCTTGCTTGAATCCAGTGGCAAAGTGAGCAAGGGACTCACGTCTGAGCATACCCTGCCAACTTATGGTGAACAAAGCGGTACAAAAGGGGGTGGTGATGGACGGAGCATCAGAACCAATCAAACACACACACCCAGTCAACAGATCTGGGTTTGATCCATCACCATTCTTTAGCCCACTCTGCCACTCCAGTTCAGACATGGCCATATGCAAATCAGTATGACCCTGTGCCTCATGGGAACAGTCCAGCCCGAACTGCCAAGCCATGCCTTCCCTGGACCGGAAACAAGCTTCCTAGGACCGGTTTCTGGCATTTCAGCCGTCTTCAGCCAGGCTTGCTTGAATCCAGTGGCAAAGTGAGCAAGGGACTCACGTCTGAGCATACCCTGCCAACTTATGGCGAACAAAGTGGTACAAAAGGGGGTGGTGATGGACGGAGCATCAGAACCAATCAAACACACACACCCAGTCAACAGATCTGGGTTTGATCCATCACCATTCTTTAGCCCACTCTGCCACTCCAGTTCAGACATGGCCATATGCAAATCAGTCTGACCCTGTGCCTCATGGGAACAGTCCAGCCCGAACTGCCAAGCCATGCCTTCCCTTCCCTATTGGTATATTCATTTATAGCTGCCTTCAGTAATCTATCCAATTGTCGGATTTGTCTTGAATGAAGGGCTACTCCCAGCATCTGTATTATCCCATTTTCTAGGTCACCAGCTTATTGAGCTATGGCATCCATTTGGTCTATTCTTTTCTTTCCCCTTAGTATGGAATTAGGGTTTACCAATGTATGGCTTTGTAAGTGTTTTTTTTGGTTGGTGTTGTATGGTTATGGAATACCCATCCTATGTAAAAGGAACCCCCCCAATCTTTTGGCAACCAGGTGTATGCTCTTTTCCCAAAAATAAAGTGCACTTGTTTTCTCAGGTACATGGGCAACCAGGTGTATGCTCTTTCCCAACATATAAAGTGCACCTGTTTTCAAAGGTACATGGGACAGCCTAATAAAGAGTTTTTGCTTCTTCTCTTTCTTCCTCCACTAAACAGATGCTACCATTTCATATCTGCCTTAATCTCAGAGATACCTGGACAGGAGGGGCTGTACCGTTCCATATTAAATCCAGAGATTATCAACAATGTATTGTATTTATTATTTAGGGTTCTTCTCCATATTTCCTGACATAGCCCATACTATACAACCAGAAAGTATAGTAACCTGTCTATCATATTCTAATAATAATTATATCATGGATGGTGTAATTATTTTCTGCTCTGTCCCAAAAGTAAGGGTCTTAAATAAAGACCAAAATGCATAGCATGATGCATTAAATGGTAGAGGCATATGTAACAAATGGGAACCCAACCGGCATCTGCATACATATCCAGCACTCTGAAACGTTGATTTCTTTATGGTATACATTCATCATTTGCATTGCAGCACTGACCTTATATTCAGCATGATGATACTGGTGCCAATCTATTGCCGGGGCAACAGTTGCTACAAATTGAACTTCATGTTTGCCAGTAGGGGATATTTTTTCAGATATCACAATTGAGAGAAAAATGGTCAAAGAGAGCAGAACAAACACAAGCATAACAAGAGAAGGGATACTTAATAGTCTCTTGTTGAGCTCCCTTTCATGTCTCTCCATAATTATATATCCTTGAATTCAATATTGTTTATTAAGTCTTAAAGACACGATTGTTTTTGAATTTTTACCTCTATTACCACACTCTTCACAATCACAAGGCCTCCAGAGGGTTCCAGCACATGTGAAGCTCTGAGTCCAGTCTTTCAAGACTGTTGGATAGACTCAGAAGATTGTCTTATAGATCTTGGATGCAAATTATTTCTTGGTTTGCCAGTGTGCCCTGCTCGCGGTAGATCTGATGTGCGCTCTGTCTGTTCTTGACAGGTTGGTGCAGGCGCTCTCTTCATGTGGTTGGCGTGTATCTAGTTTTTATGCCCCTATCATTTTACAGCTATGTTAGTAACCAGCAGGACCTTTGTGGGGCCCTTCCATCTCTACTGAAGACAATTGTTGCTCTGGAAGTTCTTAGTGAACATCCAGTTTCTGGGCAGGAGACCGTGACCTTCAGTTGTGGATGATGTGGGCGGCAGGACGTCTTTCACCTGATTGTACAAAAGATTCAGTCTTTTAGTCAGGGCAATGCAATAGTCTCTCAGTGTTGCATCACCAATGTGTGTGATAGAATTTCCTTGGGAAGCCCCCTATATGGGCATCAATTTGCCAGTCACAATCTTATGAGGGCTCAATTTAGTGGTGGCATTCGGAGTACTGCACATACTTAGAAGTGCTATGGGCAATGCATCTACCCAAGTCAGCCCAATCTCTGCACACATCTTCACAATCTTTTCTTTAAGAATACCAATCCTCTGCTCCACTGCACCCGCTGCCTTCAGATGGTACATGCAATGGAACCTTTGATTTATAACCAGGGCCTTACATAGCCACATTACGACTTTATTCACGAAGTGTGGACCGTTATCTGATAAAATCCTGCGTGTGACCCCAAATCTTGGGATCAGTTCCTTCAGCAAACACTTAGGGCCCCATTAGCATGTCGGGCAGATCACCACCTCCGGCCCGGCGGTGGCGATCCTCCCATCGAATGTCCCTGGTACTCCCCCCGCCATATTAGTATGGCGGGGCACCGCGGCGGACGGGAAGACTATCTGCCGCATTTTCGATGGTCGACTCGTCGACTGGGCGGAAAAGGGACATGATACGGTGGTGGTGTCTGCAAGACACTGCCATCCATATCAGGATGCATGCGGTCATTGGCCTTTCCATGGCGGTATTGCCGCCATGGAAAGGCATGTGGTGGCTGACATCGGGGGCCTGTTGCGGGCCCCCAGGGTGTCAGGGGTGGGGGGTGCACATGGGGGGTACCCATGGTACCCCCCCTCATTGCAATGCACTACGTGGCAGGCACCACTTGGTGCCTGCCATGTAGTGCATGGCAATGATGTAGGCACTGCATTTGCATTGCGGGCAGGTCTGCAGCCAGCAGATCCACCCGCAATGTCAAATGCCCAGGATGCGTCCGCCAGTGTGGCGGGTGCATCGTAATTTGTATTGCGGGACCGCCGCAACTTTGGCGGTCAGTCTCATGCTCCGTTGTGGTGGTGGGCGGACTTTGTCCGCCTGCCATCGTAATGGACCCCTTAGTAACTGTCTGTGCATTGTTCTTCTTTGAAGCGTAGGCCTCAATCCAGCCTGAGAACATAAAGACCAGCACCAGTGCATACCGAAGTTTGTGTGTAGATGGGAACTCCACAAAGTCCGTTTGTAAATATCCAAAAGGCACCTTAGGAGCTGGAAAGTGTCCTGAAGTTGTGGGTGTTCTGTTCCCTTACTGCTGTTAAACAGTCCACATCTAATGCAGTTCTTGCAGATGGCCTCCATATTTTTTTTAAAGTTCTTATTATACCAAAATTGTGGAAAATATCTACACATGACATTGCTTTCCAAATGTGCAGGACCATGAATGGTCAGGGCCAAATTATACACCCTAATCTAATCATTCCGTTAGGCCCTAACCAAATCCTATCAAGCTCTGTACCCTCCTTTTGCCATTCAACCTTTTCTTCATTAGTTGCATTCCGTTGTAACAAATGGGGATCCATGTTTAAATTATAATCTGCTTGTAACATGTGCTCTAGTTGAGTCACATGGATAGTACTGGTCTCAGCTAAGTCAGTACTTTTAGCAGCTTGATCAGCAAAATTGTTACCCCTACTTAAATCATTGGTCACTTTCTGATGGGTAGCACATTTAATAATTACTAACGCCTTGGGCAAAATCAATGCATTGAGGACGCGCACAATTAAGGTACCATGTTTTAATTTTGTACCGCTTGAGGTCAGGAGTCTTCTTTCCTCCGAAAGTCTGCCTAAATTGTGCATAAACCCAAAAGCATATTGGCTGTCAGTATAAGATTTGCATTGTCAAATCTGCATCCAATTCGCATGCTTGAGTGAGGGCTATTATTCTGCAGCTTGGGCTGACAATTGTAATATTTGTCTAGTCTCTACTACTGTTTGCAATGTAGCTGTAGCATAAGCTGCTCTAGTTTTTCCTGTAGGTAGTATAAAACATGACCCATCCACCCATAAATCTACATCTCTTTCAATGAAAGCTTTGTCTGGCATATCATTAGTTTGTTTTTCTGTCACCAAAATACAATCATGCAAGTTAGTCATTTGATAATCCACAGGCAAAGGCATCAATGGGGCTGAGTTCAAAGAAGTACAACAATGCGGCATAATATTGTCAGCTGACAATAGAACCACTTCATATCTAGTCAATTTGGCATTAGTTAAATGCTGTGTACGTGTTTTATTCAGCATTGTATCTTTAGAGTGAGGAACATATACATTCAATGTATTTCCCAAACACAAACTCAAACTTTGTTCTAACGAAACTGCCACTGCTGCCCTCTGACATTTGGGAAGTGTTCTGGATACAGGGTCTAAAATCCAGACAGATATACACAAGGCCTCTTAAGACCCCCATGTTCCTGTGTGAGTACTGCAAGGGTACATCCTTCCCACTTATGTGTAAGGAGGTGGAACTCTTTAGTGTAATCTGGAATCCCCAATCCTGGAGAGTTACAGAGAGCCTTTTTAATAGTGTGAACACTTTCATGATATATCTGCATCCATTGAACAGGGTCAGTAATATCCTTGTGTGTCAGGTCTTGCAAAGGTTTAGAAATGAGGGAACAATTTGGAATCCACTGCCTGCAATACCCTGCCATTCCTAAAATAAACGTACTTCATGTTGTGTAGTGGGAGCAGTGGTGCTAATCTCCCTTCTCCCCTTTAGAAATCAGGTGGCCCCAAGATGACACCTGTTTTCTACAAAACTGCAATTTCTTTGGAAATGCTTTGTGAGCATGAAATGCTAAGAAGTTAAGCAAATTTATAGTGGCCCACGTACACTGATCTTCCTTACCAGCTCCTATAAGAAGATCGTCTACATATTGGATCAATGCCACAACATGTTGATCAAAGTCTGCCTTTAATATTTGTGAATATATGGAAGGAGATTCTGTATACCCTTGAGGGGTATGTGTACAAAAAACTGCACCCCTTAAACGCAAAGGAAAATAAATATTGACTATCGGGGTGTAGAGGAATGGAGAAGAATGCATTTGTCAAATCTATGACGGAAAAAAAGTAGCTGAAGGGGGTATGGCTGGTAAAAATAGTAGTGGGGTTTGGCACCACATGAAATCTATCTGTACTGTACTATCTTGTAAATCTCACAAGACCTTGCATGAGACACCACCCATCAGGCTTTGAGGAGTCCTTACTTCATTTTGCACACCAGTAGAATTGGGAAATTTCAAACAAACTCCCCTTTGTCTCTAGTAGGACTCCCTCCTTAACCAATGGCTATATTATTTCCTGCAATCCCATCTCTCCCTGCTGAGAAATATGGTACTGTGGAACTCGGGGCAACACACAATTTGTCTACAGAACAAAATGAATAGGTTCAACATTTAGTATTCTTCTCACATCAGATTTGTTTAAAGCCCAGACATCAACTGTTACCTTGTTTAGCACAATATCATGTAAACAATCTAAAACATCAGATTCAACTTCAGTATGATGTACACACATTTGAGATATAAATGGATATTCATCACTGCATTCACAGAAAACACGATATTTTATGACAGCATTCATGTTTTTCAAAAAATCAAGACCCAACAAATTACAGGTACTTTTGTCTGAAACCACAAAAGAATGTCTGTCCTTAATTGGACCAATGGTAAATGTCACAGGTGTTTATTGGGCTTGTAATGTCAACAGTTAAAATTGGTCATACCTGAGAGGGAGAAGTGGAGAACAGTATAATCTGATACTGAGGAGTAAGTGGCACCATTGTTTATGAGGAACTTAACGTTATATTCATGAACCTAGCCTTGAACATAGGGACCTTTCTGGTCAACTGAAAATGCAGGTGCCATTACTCCTATTTCTCCTCCAGGGCACCCCTATGCTTCATAGTAATCCTGAACATAAGTGCCTTGGGCCAATACTTGATGTGAGGTCTGCTTTCGTTGCTGGTCAAAATAGTTCCTGTTTATTGGACCCGATGGAGGCCCTGAACAGGAAACGAGGAAGGAATTGGGTTGACGTTGCAGTGGGGGGTTCATACCAGAATGGGAAATGTTGGGGTTATTGGAACAGTCATTCTTCCAATGATATTTAGCACCACAAATACAACATGTTGTGACTGGGGGTCGGGGTCCACCTCTACCCCGTCCTCTTCCCCTGAAGCCTCCACCTCTCTGGGTCTGCGTGCTGCCATGGAATCCCTGCTCCATCTCCTATTAGTGGTATTAAACTGCTGTTGAACCATCAACTTGGTGTTAGGATCCTTTTGTTGCTTCTCTTGTTGGTCCCTTTGTTGCTGTTGAAACTCAAAGCAACATTAAGCATTAGCCAATATCTTATTAAGTGGTTCCATCAACCAGCAAGGAATAACTGGCTGGAGGTGTTCCTTAAAGGTGGGCAGTAAGCCTTGTACAAATGCATTCGCTAGGGCAGAAGTAGAGCCATTGTCATCTATTTCCATCCCACTAAGGCGCTTTAAAAGCCTTCTTAATCTTCTCTTAATAGCAATGAACAGATTCATCCTTTTTTTGAGCTACCTAAAATACTTTATTCCAATCAATACGTTTGCGAGGTACCAATTCATTGAGACATTCTAGAACCTTTTGTGACTGGTCCAAAGTGTCCTGGGAAAGGGAACCATAGTCTTTTCTATCTGACACTTCCTTTGGCCACTGCACCTTTCGATCAGTTTTAACCTTAGTTCACATTTCTGAAGGTAAAATTATGAAAAACATAGTATCAAGGTCTTTCCAGGTCAGATCGCCTAATTTCAATACTTGTTCTACCTTCGGATACCATGTGTCAAGGATTTCTCATAAATTAGGAAAATCTTTAGTAAAAGTGTATAAGTCCATCTTGGTCCATGGGATATAAACATAATGAAACCTCTCAGTTGCTGTTCCCGGTACTTCCCTTCTAGGAAGAACCTTACTAGGGGTATTGTCAGGCTCTAGAACTATCAGTCGACCAAGTGTATTTGTAGAAGTCCGATCCCCCGACAGTGAGTTATATGTAACCATCTGACCTGTAACATGTGTCTGATTTTACATCTTCAATCTATTTTCCTTTTTTTGTCTTTTACCTTCCTTTATCTCTTGTTCCCATTTGTCTGCCTAATCCCTTCATTCCTGTATCTTTGGATACAATTCATCTATACAACTCCTAGCTTCTTTCCTATCCCATTCTTCTATGCCCAGTTCCATATAGTCATATGTTAATTCAGTGCCCAATGGTGCTACTAATTGCTCTATATTACTAGGGTGCCACAAAGCAAAGAAAAGTGCATCAGTATGTGCTCAGTATCCAAAATCTCCCATCTCATGTGCCACCCAATTTATTGTTCTTTCCTCGAATGTAACCTGTACTGAATCATCTCCACTTTGTAACAGATGTCGGGCTTATTACCTCCATCTCTGAATTTCTTGGTGTGTCGCTCTTCAACCTGTGCCACTCATCTTTTTCATGATCCTACCTTTACCCTTTTCCCTTTTGACAGCATTCTCTATCCCTTTATCATCTGTCTTAGACTCATTGTAGGGAGGAGGCCTTCTTTCCAAATGTCCCTCTATTATTAGATCTGCCTACTCCTCCTGTTGTGGCGCTGAAGGCTGTGCCAAAAAAGCCTAACTTTCTGCCAAAGCGTCTTTACACCAGTATTCCTTACTCTTCTGCACCCTCTTGGTCTCTCTAAATTTCTGTAACTCCTGTTTCAATGTATTACGTACTATCTCCTTTACCTGTTTCGCACACCTCAGTTTTCTACCAAATGTCTCCCATTCATTCAAGCAATCAAACTGTGCCAATCTAATCTTCTTTTTCCTGTCTTTTTTTACCATGCAGTGTCTTAAATGCTATATTTTCGCTAAGTCAGAGGTTCCTCCCTCCCCAAAGGGAATTGCAAATAAATTGATTAAAAAATAAACCTGTTGGGGCGTGGCTTGGCGCCGACTGCAATGGCGGCGTAGCTCTGGAGCTCCGTCGGGGCCTGCGGCATAACCGGCAAAATCTGATCATAAATCCGGCATCTTGAGGGCATTATATGCGTGCAGGCGGCACCAGAGGACAAGGAGCGGGCCTGGGATCGCTTTTTGGGATCCTGCCTCCCGCTACTGCTTCATTATCAGAGGAGTGCTGAAATCGAAAGCGGCGGATCGGCCGCGTCGTGGAAGGGCGGAGTCTCATAATCCGGAGACCCGCAGCGAAACCCAGGCCCGGGACCTACGACTGCGAGAGGACCGCGGCTGGGGGCCTTCCCTCTTTCGACTGCACGCCAGGTACTGATGACCCCCCTAGGAGTGCCGTCTATCTGCAGCAACCTCGGACCTCCTTCACGGTGGGACCTGGGGCGACAGCGGGAGACCTTCCCCCCTCCCCTCCCCCGTGTGAACTGAAAGCTTGACACCCAGCCTCCCCCTCCTGAGGCCTGCCTGCAACATCGACTGGCAGCATAATTTGGGGCACATCAAAGCGGCAGGGGGGCAAGGCAATGGACAACACTGTGGCTACTTGGGGGAGTCATCATCGGAGTGCGGCCGCTGGCGCCTGGGCTTGCGAGTAGGAGTGCAACCCCCAGGAGGTTGAAGACGCGCAGCAGGAAGACTCCGGGCGTGTATCCTCGCTCTTCCCACCTCCCTTCACTGGCGCTGCATGAGGATCGGGCGGGACGGGTCTGAACACAGTGCGAGGCCACAAATGAGACCCCATAATACAGTCTGACCGCCTGTCGACCCCCTGCGGGTCATCCTGGCCCTTTGCCCTTAAAGCGGCTTCTAAATTAGGAACCAAACTGCGAGACTGCGGGGGGGGGTGAACTGGAATCAAGCGTTACCCAGTGGAAGCCACGAGGTGCTGCGGGGGAGTCTGGACCAGCGGGCGACCGCCTCTGCGGCCTGGACTGCCTCTGCGGCCTGGACTGCCTCGGACTGACATTAAGTGACGCCTACTGCCTGCACCTACTTACAAGATAGCACTTGCCACGATTCAATATATTGGGACTCTCCCTGACGGTGTCCTATCGCTTAGGGTGCGGCTGCAGAGCACTATGACAAAACCTAAAGGCGCTGCAGCGACTTTCCAACCTAACAAGATGGACAAATAAGCGATCCCTCGCCAGCCTGCGGCGGCGGATGGAACAAATGGAGAAAATGCACCCATAGAGGAACCGTCTCTTGCATCAATTATGGCGGCGATACAGACAGTCGGCGTTAGCCTGGAGACAAAAATCGATAAGGTCACAATAGAGATGAATCTCATGAGAGCAGACATGAGGAAGACCTCCGATAGGGTCACGGCTACGGAGGGGAATGTCGAAGAGCTCCAGACTGTGACACGTCAATTGGAAGAAAAGGTCCAACAATTAATTCACCACCATAAAGAGATGGCGCTTCGCCTGGACGATCAGGAAGGAAGGGCCCGTCGCAACAACATACGAGTAGTGGGAGTGCCGGAAGGGACGGAAGGACCCAGTGTGGGCCTCTTCCTCGAAGATCTTATCCTAAATCATCTAAAGCCCAAAAGACTCTCCCCATTATTCTCTATTGAAAGAGCACCCAGAGCTCCGGTCCCGAAGCCAAAGCCTGGGGCGCCACCGCGTACCATCATAGCGCGCATCCTGAACTTTCGTGACCGAGATGCGATCCTGCAAGCCGCAAGAATAGCTGGAGACCTTAAATATGACAATGCAACGATCCGATTCTTTCCGGACTTCACCTTGAAGGTGCAACGAGAAAGACGCTCTTTCGAAGACATCAAACGGGCTCTCAGAGAAAAGGGCATTAAGTACATGATGTTCTTCCCTGCCACGCTGAAGGTCATCGACTGAGAGAAGTCATGGTTTTTTATGGCGCCTGAGGAGGCACAACGATGGCTGGAGGAGGGTTCACTCCCATCGCAGCGCAGCAGGGAGGAGTTGAAACGTCGGACCGCTGAATATCACCTTAAAGATTCCTCACGCAGGCGCAGGGGCGGCCATCGCTCTCCATCACAACCCAGAGGCTCCCATTCTGCCAGTCCCGGCAGCGATACTGCAAGTACCGGAAAATGAAGGACTACATGACTGCAGTGGTCGGTAACCATCTTCTTATTGCTATTATGTGGGACGGGTGGAGATAGGGATTGGGAATTCCAGTCGGAAGGACCACATAGGGACTCTCCATGCCTGCCTAAAGTAGCGCTGACAAGACGCCACTGCACAATAGAACTTTCAGAACTATTCTATCCCTCAATGTACCTTGAGACTGCCATGGGCCCGGGAGGAGGAGACTTCTAGGCGCTAGCACCACGTGACCTCACAGTTAATGGGTTTGATCTTGGGGTTTGTAAGCACTCTGCTGTTGGGGTGGTGGGTAGTTCTAAACCTACTAGGCAGGGATGCAGGGAGGGGGGAGCATTGTTTGGGGCTAGGGGGAGGGGTGGGTAGGGAGTTTACAGGATCTTACAGGGACTAGTCCCGCAACATCCCCCTATATAGACGTAAACAGTCATATTCTATGTATAAAGATAGTCCGACCAGGTTGGGGTGATGCACTGCATAGGGAAGTTTTGATTGTTAATGTTTTATTAGTTCCTGATCTGCAAATAACAATGTACAGTCACTGTAGCAATGGGCTCCTTATGTCCTTCGATGTCGGGCATGTCACGTGACTTAATGTCCTCAATGGCATCAACTGATTCACTGCCACACCGCACCAGAACGCCAACATTATTGATCATCTCCTGGAATGTTAATGGTCTAGGAGATAAGATAAAACGAGGGTTGGTGCTCCAATATTTAAAACGCAGTTCCCCGGCGGAGGTATTGCTCCAGGAGACACATCTGATGGGCTTCACATGCAAAGCCCTTGACCGGTGGGGGTTCCTATTAATGGCCCATTCGGAATTTACCACGGGCTCCCGAGGAGTAGGGATTTTAGTGCGAAAACGTTTCCCCCTCATTGTTCATCGCACCTTTAAGGATGACCAAGGTCGATGTGCGGCCTTATCGATTCAATGGGAGGGTCGAATGTATAACATAGTATCTGTTTATATTCCCCCGGCATTGCACACCCCCCCCCCTTTCAAGATTTTGGCAAATTCCTCCTCACCCTACCTGACGGAGACTTAGTAATAGGAGGGGACTTTAATATGACTGTGTATGACGCACTGGACCGCACACCTAGCCGACCGCAACATCGCACCAGTTCCCTACTGGCTGATTTCTTGGAGGCACATGTTTTTTTGGATACATGGAGGCTTCAAAACCCGAGGGGGAGGCAGTATACATTTCATTTGGGAATGTAAAATAGCCTCTCCCGCATAGATTACATACTTGTAGCGATGGACGATATAGGAAAGATGGGGCCGACCACACACTTACCCAGAGGGATCTCTGACCACTCCCCGGTGAAGACAGAGCTTTGTACGCACTGCGCTGCCCAGAGACGCATATACCCCATCTATCCAGGGTTCCTTCTGAACTCAAAGATCATGAAATCCTTAACTACGACAACCACACAATACTTCCTAGAAAACGAAGCGTCAGTCTCCTCTGCTCTAACGCTGTGGGAAGCTTACAAACCAGTTTTACGAGGCCAAGCTATTTCTCTGATAGAGGTACACAAACGGGAACAACGGAAAGAAATAGAGACCTTGGAGCAGGAGGTACAACACCTAGAATCCCAACATGCAGCCTCCCCCATGGATGAGACAATGCATGCCCTATTCGTTAAAACACAAGATTATAAAGAACACCTCAAGGCTCACGCTCACTCTCCTTTGCAGGCGGTCCAACATCGGATCTATGAGTCAGGAGACAAAGCAGGTAAACTCCTGGCCTGGCTCGACAAGAAAGAACAGGCGCGTAGATGGATAGCGCAGATTAGAACTGAAGACGGTGTACTCACATCCGACCCGCAACACATAGTTGACACACTGGCACGACACTATGAGCAAGTATACACTTCCACAAATAACACCACTGTACAAGAAGCGCTCACATTCCTTCATGATATTCATATGTCGCGGCTCACGCCTCAAGATGCCGAAACTCTAGAAGCAGACATTACAGTTGAGGAACTCAAACTGGCTATTTCCAAAATACAATCTGGCAAAGCCACGGGTCCTAATGGAATCCCGATGGAATTATACAAACACATGACATTCCCTAGAGACCAGCGGCTGGCAACCATCGTAGCCATCCACAAGCCTGGGAAACCGGCGGAGGACTGCAAGTCCTATCGCCCTATCTCCTTAATCAACGCCGAAGGGAAAATCTTAGCTAAAACACTGGCACTTAGACTTACTCCCCATCTCCGTACATTGATACACCCGGACCAATCTGGCTTTATGCCTGGTAGGAACACAGCCCTGAATCTTAGACGCCTCCAGAGCATAATATGTCGAAAACACACTATTCAGGAAGACGCTGCGGTCCTATCCTTTGATGCGCGGATGGCGTTTGATTCGGTGGAGTGGGCCTTCCTCTTCGCGGTTCTTCAACATTTGGGGTTCGGGCTGAAACTCTGCTCATGGATACGTTTACTCTATACAGATCCGGTGGCACACTTAGACGCTAATGGTCACATATCGAGAGAATTCATTCTGGGGAAACGTACAAGGCAGGGCTGCCCATTATCACCCTTGTTGTTTGCGTTGGTTCTAGAGCCGCTGGTGGCGTGGATACGATGGGACCCCATGGTTCGAGGGTTGAAATGGAGGGAGGACTGGGAAGATCGCATCTCCTTGTATGCGGACGATGTGTTATTATATATAGCCTCACCCACGAGGTCGCTTCATGCGCTACTTAATATATGCGCTATATATGGCTCTGTATCCGGCTATGCCATCAACTGGGTCAAGTCTGTATTATACCTGTTACACGGACCGCCCCCGCGTCTCCCAAAAGACTGTGAGGTCCAGATAGTCACGGACAATTTCAAATACCTTGGAATATATATTCTCTCAGACCACGACACATTCCTGACACTGAATTTACAAGCCCCCCTGCAGCGACTGAAATGCGATATTCGGCACTGGAAGACATTGCCACTCTCCCTTTTGGGCAGGGTGGCTCTTTTTAAAATGATGGCCTTGCCCAGATTTCTATATGCCCTGCACAATACTCCTTATCCAGTCCCAGATTCCTACTTTAAAACAGTAAACGCTGAGGTAGCATCTCTCCTCTGGGACGGCAAGCCGGCGAGAGTGGCAGCGATGAAAATGGTGAGGAGTTGGTATGACGGCGGGATTGCTCTCCCGGATATCAAGGCCTACTACTGGGCCTCGCAACTTACAGTAATTAATCAATGGCTTCACATGCCAGATTCAAACCCAGCTTACCGACAGAATGACTCTAGGAAAAGGCGGTTTTAATAGAGCACTATACAACACACAGAAAACCCGAGACCTTATCGGCCAGGCGGCACATACCGTCCACATCTGGCACACAGTAAACAGGCATTTGGGCTGGACTGACATCTTTACGAAACATACACCATTGTGGGACGCACGTAAACTAGGAACACTGGGCAATAGTAAAGGATTCCACAGTTGGGATTTGATTGGCATTTCCCGACTGGGTGATCTCTGGCAAAATGGAAAAGTGGTCAGCTTTACTCTAAGAACAGTACTCCATGGCTCCAGGCGAAAGGTTCCGGTACACCCACATCAAGCATGCAATCGAAACAGCACTCCCTGCGGAGGCGACGCTTAAGGTAGCCTCCCCCTTAGAGGACCGACTACTCACCGACAACCTTCAAAAAAAGGCGACCTCCCTAACATATAAAAAAATTATCAACAATCGACCTGACCCACTCCTCCGATTCAGGGAACTTTGGCAGTCCGAAGTGGGAGATATAGATGATCCCGATTGGCGCGAGGCACTAGCTTCGCCTAAAGAAGTGACAATTTCCTCCAGATTACGCCTGGTGCAGTTTAAAATACTGCATAGGACCTACTACACGCGGACGGTACTACACAAAATGGGGAGGACTCCTGAATCTAATTGTTTGCGCCTTTGCGGGGATATCGGCACTTATTACCACTCATTATGGGAATGCCCGAAAATTATGCCCTACTGGAAGGAAGTGATAGGCACAATTGTAGAAGTCACCGGGAAGCAGGTTCCACTTGAGCCCCGTGCTGCCTTCTTAATGTCTGGGGCCCGTCAGACCTTAATCATGCAGAACGCCTCTGGGCCACAACTGGCATGATGATAGCCAAAAGGAACATAGCGCAGAAATGGGGAGTGGGAATAATACCAACAATACTACAGTGGTATAGAGATATGGCTATGGCCATGGTGGCGGAGAAAGCCACCTTTATAAACAGGAAATGCCCTCGCAAATGGGCTAGGGTGTGGGGGAAGTGGAACACACGTAGAGGAGAAATTTGTTCCCTCCCAGAACATGATAGCGATTCGGACGGCGACATGTAAAAGTGTGAGATTATAGATGTATCAAAGTAAAACTGTTTTGACTAAGTGACTGTAAAGAAAGTATATTATGATGCTGTCGTAACATATGCAGAACTGTATTGTTATGTTATATAATTTATTAAAATTAAACTTTTGTTTAAAAAAAAAAAAAATAAACCTGTTGATATAGAAACCTTTGTCATTATTTCATGGGCTGGAGACCATTCAGATGGCAAAGGTTGACTCTGGTCTAACCTATTACATTTGCTACATGCTGGACCCATTATTAAAATTAACTTTAGGCAACCCAAAAGTCCTAACAAACCCTGAGAACTTCAAATAGCCTACCGTGAAGGACCCAACCTCCTGATTGGACGGACCAGCTTCCCCGAGAAACCAATCCCCTTTGTTCCCTTTATCAGTGCCTCTCTGTATCCTTTATCCTGTTTGACACCCTTACCCAATGTCTAACTTCTCAATGGTTCTTTGGGAAGAGGCATGGGTCACTCACCTTGGGTCAAGGTCACACAGCTGGTTCTCCACAGATGCTGACTCAGGAAACCAGTCCTGGTGTTGAAGTGCGCACTTCAGGATATTAAGGGGTCCATACTGGCCCTTTCACCATAGTGCAGAGAAATGACTGGAGTGGCTTCTGTTCATACCTTTACGGGTCATCAATTGTTAAAGCTGTAATGAAGAAGTCTTTAAATAACAGGTGAGTGAGTCATGGGGAATCTCCAGTATCATTTATTCGGCTCTCGCTGCAGCAGTGGAGTCTCTGAGAGTCTGCTTAAGCTTACAAATTACTCAGTTTATATACATTTGTAGTCACATACGGAATAGTGAAAAACAATCATCTCACACAAAATTATCATAAAACACAAAGATCCATGAGAAATGCTGCAGTAGCAAGAAGATTTCAGACAGCTCGCCCTTTATTAACATCTGTTGATGGGGTCCTTCCTTTCCCACAATGTCTGGTTACACTTTAAACAAACTATTATTTACTGACCTTTACAACACAATGGGGAGTTTGTAGTATTTATAACTAATCTTATGAGAACATTTGTGCAGAGTCAGATACCTTACCGGCTCCAAGGCCCTAGTGACAGTTTGTAAAGCCAAGTGAGAGATAAATGTTTTCCTTTAGTGATCTTCGAATGGGAAGGAAAATGTTCTGCAGTCAAATGTTTTCCTTAGGCACATAGTTCAACTAACCTTTCCATGATCCCAGCTGCACTCAGCTAAACTAGATAAACATGTTTGTCCCAGTAATAAGTTCATATAAAGTATACAGAAGACAGAAAAGCAATATTAAAAAGGACCATCTCTCTCAGAATCTTTTTCGTGTACAGGCCCTCAGATGAAGCTCCTCAGCATAGGCATTAATTTGTCATTATGACAAACTTGCTAGGTGAACACATTATGGAATATTTGTCTGCAGGTCCTAAATCATATTCCAATTTAACATCCAAATAAATAGCATGCATGAAAGTCAGTGGTATGACACTATGGGGTCTGTTAGGATGGCGGGCGGACTCCAGTCCGCCCGCCACCCTAGTGGTGCCAGGACCGGCCGCCATTGGTGCGGCGGTCCGGCTGTACCAATTAGGATTCGACCGCCACCATGGCGGTCGCATCCTGTATATTTAACATTGTGACAGGCGGTGCTGTATTCAGCACCTACCACAGTGTTAAAAGGGCATGTTGTGCATTTGCATGCACAACGTGACAGGCACCGCGTGGTGCCTGCCACCTTGTGCATGCAAATGTCGGGGGGTACCATGGGTACCTCCCAAGTGCAGCCAACCCCCCAACCCCCTGGGGGCCCACAACGGCCCTCAAAGGCATTCTCCGCATGCCTTTCCATGGCAACGTCTCCACCATGGAAAGGCATGAGACCGCTATCATCGTAATATGGATGGCGGCGCCTGGAAGGCACCGCCACCATATTGCAGGTCTTTTCCACCCGGTAGGCAATCGGGGTGATTGCCTACCGGCAGAAAACTGGCGGACAGTCTTTCCATCCGCCTGGGTCCCCACCGCCATCGTAATGTGGCAGGGGGGAAATGATAGGCGGGTGGACGGAAATGGTGGGCAGATCGCCACCGCCAGACGGGCGGTGGCGATCCGCCCACCATCCTAATAGACCCCTCAATGTTAAACACAGTATAAAAATCAGTTTTGATTAACAAATGCATCTGGTCAATGATTGTACTGCAGAAAGTTTGTACAAAAATCATAAATACTATTGTGGTAGATCAGCACATTATTGGTAGTTTAAAAATATAATGGGAAATTGCAACCACACCAATGCATAAAGCCTTATGACTGGTGCATTGACAGAAGACTATGAAATATTGTCTTGCTGGTATTGAAAGACACAATAATTTTAACACATGCCTTTAACACCATACTGCAGCATTCATCCTGTGTTTTATCATGGCCTTCAATTTTTAGAAAATGCTTTCAGTGTTTTATACAAACACAATATAGATTAAAATACAGACTAGGCTCAATGATGATGATTTGCTTCCCCTAATCTGCGTAAACGTCATTAATGTAGATTAACCAATTAGTGAAGCCAGGAGGAAATAGAAAAAAAAGTCACACAATATTCACAACATGCCAGTGTAAGCATTTGTTACATTATGCAGTTAAAGAGTTTGGTCTGCTAAGGAGGAGCAGCTGTTAAGTAACTCTCAATATTTCCTCTCACGTAGTGTTGAAAAGTCCTAGAGATAAACAACAGCAAACAGTTATAGCAAAACAAATGTACCTCAGCAACAAAAAGTGTTTATTAAGCTATTGAGAAACCGTTCAGTTCCTTGATGTAAGGAAGCATGGCTGGAGACATGGTAAGAGTGCGGAACAGCAATACACCAAACTGCTCTCACTGGCCCATCACTGAGAAGGAAAGGATGATGGTCCTTGAAGAGTCCTTGAAGAGTGTTAACACTGTCATGAGGGAAGCTCGGTGTGTGTGTTTAATGCACTAGGTGGTACCTCTCTGACGACAAACTACATTTCTTAGCAGGTCATGAACTCCTATATAGTTTTGAAACACTGCAGCCATCCGATACCTCATTTTCACTCACCTTGTGACCCATGGCATCTAGGCACTAGTGATTCTATATTTCTGCAGTCGGGACATTATTACATAGATCTAGGATTTCCTTTGCAAGATTCTTGCTTTCTTTTGGAGTTGTTTTGAAGGGCATTGTTAATACATAAAATAATTCTAAAATCTAAGTTATGTTGTGAAAACCGACTTTAAACTTTTTTGAACCTTTCAATTGAACTTTTCTAAAACACTGTAAGGTTGTTGTTGCTCATCAACTTATCTTCCACATTGAGTGCATAGTGACGAAGGTTGCGGTATTTATCCTACTCACAGAGAGAATTGTTCATGAACATATATTTATATTTTCATGGATAAACTTTTCGACATCAGAGTACAGAGAATTGGTTGCTCAGAGACATCATTAAGGTATATACATTCACTGCTGTAGTTCAATGCATCACTTTTATAATCAGTTACTAAATATATCTCTGATTACCTTTATACAACCCATTCTGCTTTGCATAACTCAGTGCCCAGCAGAAATGATGGTTCCGAGTGATGGAGCCCAGTGTCTTTGTTTTCTCTCTTATCCATTCCCCTCATATTCTTATGTATGTGGTGATAGGTCAAAGGGGTAAGAGATGGAATAGGATATCTGTCCCAAAAGATCTTGAGTACAAGGTTAATGCTCACCGATATGTACTGGTAGATGGAAAGCCTATTCCAAAGCCTATTAAAAGTACAATGACAACTGTTAGAATTACAACTGTGTGGTAAAAATCTAGCACTCCTAAAATATGTTTGTCACAGCAAGTGAGGAGAAAAGACAAGTCGTTATATGCATTCTCTAGATGATGTGATTGCTGCTGTCTCAGATATTGCCGTAAATATCCTAAAATGCCAAGTCCCTATTTTGGGACGTCAGATCCAAGTCCTGAAACGTCATCCCATAAAAAAGCTTCACTCCTATCTTAAAAGAAACAGCTGGATTTACACAGTCTTTGTTGGGCATAGCTATTCATTTAATTAGCAGCCTCTTATGCAGAAATGTATGCAATATGGCCTGATATCCTTGGTGCCTAGACATCACCTGGAACAACTCTGGGCAGCTATGTGTGACATCTGGAAAGATATTCTGAACGGGGAAGACTTAACTGTATATAACAAAGTGAATGTTTAGTAAATCATTATTTAAAGCTATTTAAATTACAATCAAATGAGGCTGAATGCAAACAGCAAGCTCACTTTGTATACCCATGCCTCTCAAATTCCACAGTCCCCTTTGCTTAAATTGCTAAAGCACATCAGTCAGCTGTACAAAAGAAATGCTGATGAAGTGGCGCTGGGTAAAATGCTTCCTAAAAAAGACAAAGCCACTATGTGTAGGTATAGTTAGGATTGGGTGTCCACAGGAAATTGATTTTTTGGCTAGCTAATAATTCTACACAAAACTATCCGCAAAAAGGTTAAGCCGACTCACCTCCTTTCTGGAAAGTTTCAGAGTGATCCATGAAGGATGGGCCAAGAAAAAGGTGGGTCCCAAAACATTAATTCCACATGCAATTTCCGTAGAAAAATTGAACAGCGCTACAGCCTAAACGGCTGAACAGATTTACACCAAATTTGGCAGAAAGGTAGATCTTGATCCAGAAAGCGTGGTTTTGGGAATTTGGTGTAAATCGTTTCAGTTGTTGTTGAGAAATTAAAGTTCAAAATTGTTGTATATATAGCAATGCTGTAGCTTTGCAATACTTCCCCAGAGTACTGTGGCACCGCAAGCTTAAAATATGCAATCTGATTGTCTGGCATGATAATCCCTCAGTAGTACTACGGTACCTTGAGGTCTAAAGACACAATCTGATTGGATGGTCGCAAAATGAAGAGAAAGTTTGGCTGCCATTTTTAGAACTTGGTAACTTGGGTACCTTGACCCCCTAGCCCTGGTGAAGGGCGGGTGGGAGTCACAGAGGGACACCCACTGGGGTAAAATAAAACAAAATGTTGCTGCTCTACCACTGTAATACCACAAGGCTCTGTGCTGTCCACGTGTAATTTCATCATAGAACCGGGGTACTGCAGTGCCACAAAATACAAAAATGGTAGGGTTTTGTGGGGCTGCAAGAATATAGGGGTTGGCCAGCAATGGGTCTTGGCCACTTGTGTGGGGGTGTGCAGTGCCTAGCCACAGGCCAGGCTGTGTAGCCAACCCATGCTGCACACAGGCAAATGATGAGTGTGACGGGGATTGGCAGCCAGTGGAGCGTTAGGCACAGGTCAAGCCCTGCAGCCAACCCCATGCTAAGCATGTCCAAAGGCCGTGTGCAGCAAAGGCAAGCCTCTCATGGGAGTTGGGGCTTGGGCAAGGCATCACAGGGGTAGGCCTAGTTAGGTATGGTAATAAAATATTAAATATAGATATTAATATGTATACATATATATATATTTATATTACCTACTGGTGGTTGCCAGTAGGTAGTTATAGTTAGGATCTTGCTTCCATAGGAAGAGCTTTTTTTCTTTTGTCAATAACTTTGGCTAAGTTTGAAGAATCCTCGTGAAATTTTCAAATCTAGTATGACACGGACCTCAGCTGCTGTCTCGAAAGACTCAGGGTGATCCGTCAAACGGGGGCTGAGAAAAAGGGGGGTCCTAAAACGCATTTTCCCCATGCAAATTCCCATCACGATTTTTTTAGACACAACTACAGCCCAAACTGCAGAACGGAATTCACAAAATTTGGCAGAAATGTAGCTGTTGGTTCAGAAAGTGACCCTTTTGTGAGTTGGTGTAAATCCGTTCAGTAGTTTATGAGATATTAAAATAAATCCAAATTTGAGACGCGGATCCACCAAGTAACCTACAGTCCCCATGGTCAAATCTGATTGGCTGCCAACACTACAACCAGGAAGCCATCTTGGGACTCGGCTTCAGCAAAAAAGGGCAGGGTCGTAATACCCTGACCCCCTCACTGTGGTCCAGGGGACTCAGTGTGACCCTGACAGGGCCAAATATCACTTTTTTGTTTAGATTTTTGCCACGGGAATGCGATGGAGCCTCCGGGTGGGCCAGGTCCCGGGGGCGCAAGGGCCCCCCTCCATGGGCCTAAATATGGCCAAGAGACCACCTCCCTCGGAGCTTAATTTTAATAATGCTGGAGGACTGCTCTGACCCCGCGCGCCTCAGGGACAACCACCAAAATAAAAGAAATGGGGGGGCCTCACGGACCCCCGAGCCCCAGGAACCACCACTTGCTCAGGATAATTTAAATATGGAGCCGGTGGCTGTGTGGACCACCCCCATGCTCAGGGGACCACTACCTTCCCAGGGTTTTCTTTTTTTTAGAAGGAGGGGGATGCACGGCCTCGCTCCCAGGCTGATCTCTGCCGGGGACCACCACATGCCCGGGGCAGGCCCTGGAAAATCAAAGGAATAGGCCACGCTGCCTCACTCCTTGACCTATACATGGCTCTGGGGACCACCACCCCCCAGGGTCAGCTCCTGCTATGTCCTGGGGTGCTCACACCCGGGACATAGCTGTTTGCTTTAGCTTGGCAGGAGCTGTGACAGCTCCCGCCAAGCTAAAGCAAACACTCTGGTACCAGCAGGCAGGAGCTGCCAAAGTGCTCCCGCCCATTGGATGCGTAGGTTTCATCTCTTTCTCTGCCCGCAGTCATGGGGAAAGGGAAAGAGATGAAATTATTGCTCCTGCATGGAGGGAGCTGCCTTTCCAGCAGCTCCCTCTGTGCAGCAGCAATGCCAGCTCCCGCAGGAGGCAGGGAGCCGGCTGAGACAACAGGAGCTATGAGGCTGTCCCCTTAGCAGTCCTGGGGGAAAAGAGAAAAAAAGGCAAAAAATGGTCAGAAACAAGCAGAAAAGGCCAGAATAAAACTCAGCAACAAGCAGAAAAAGGCAAACCAAAGGTCTGCAATGAGTAGAAAGAGCAAAATAAAGGTGAGAAACAAGCAGAAAGAGGCAGAATAAAGGTCAGAAGGGAACAGATAGGGGAGAATAAAGTTCAGGAACTCGCAGAAAGAGGCAGAATAAAAGTGAGAAACAAGCAGAAAGAGGCAGAATAAAGATGAGATACAAGCAGAAAGAGGCAAAATAAAGGTCAGAAATGAGCAGAAAGATGCAAAATAAAGATAAGAAATAAGCAGAAAGAGGCAGAATAATGGTCAGAAAAGAGCAGCAAGAGACATAATAAAGGTGAGAAGCTAGCAGAAAGAGACAGAATAAACGTCAGCAATGAGCAGAAGGAGGCAGAACAAAGGTGAGAAACGAGCAGCAAGAGGTACAATAAAGGTGAGAAACTAGTAGAAATTGGCAGAACAAATGTCAGAAATGAACAGCAAGCGGTAAAATAAAGGTGAGAAACAAGTAGAAAGAGGCAAAATAAAGGTGAGAAACAAGCAGAAAGAGGAAAAATAAAGGTGGGAAATGAGCAGTAAGAGGCAAAATGGAGGTCAGAAACCAGCATTAAGAGGCAAAATAAAGGTGAGCAATGAGCAGAAAGAGGCAAAATAAAGGTCAGCAATGAGCAGAAAAAGGCAAAATGCAAGTGAGGAATGAGCAGAAAGAGGCAAAATAAAGGTCAGCAATGAGCAGAATGATGCAACATAAAGTTGAGAAACAAGCAGAAAGAGGCAGAATAAAGGTCAGAGACGAGCAAAAAAGAAGCTGAATAGAGTTCCACAATGAGCAGCAAGAAGCAGAATAAAGGTCAGAAACGAGCAGAAAGAGGCAGAATAAAGGTCAGAAACAAGCAGAAAGTGGCAATTAAAGGTCAAAAACGGGTAGAAAGAGACAAAATAAAGGTCAGAAGGGAGCAGAAAGAGACAGAATAAGGATCAGAAAGGAGCAAAAAGAGGCAGAATAGAGGTCAGAAGTCAGCAGAAAGAGGCAAAATAAAGGTCAGGAGTGAGTAGAAAGGGGCAAAATAACGGGCAGAATGAGCAGCAAGAGGGGAAATACAGGTCAGAAATGAGCAGCAAAAGTCAGAATAAAGGTCAGGAGTGAGCAGAAAGAGGTAAAATAATGGACAGTATGAGCAGAAAGAGGCATAATAAAGGGCAGAAGCGAGGAGAGAAGAGGCAGAAAAATTAGCAGAAAATGAGCGGAGGAGGCACACAACTGGAGACAGCAGAGTGCAGGCAAGCTGGACAGGAGGACAATCACAGGAGGAGCTGGCACTAGGCAGTACAAAAGGGGGTGGTGATGGACTGAGCATCAGAACCAATCAAACACTCACACCCAGTCAACAGATCTGGGTTTGATCCATCACCGTTCTTTAGCCCACTCTGCCACCCCAGTTCAGACATGGCCATATGCAAATCAGTCTGACCCTGTGCCTCATGGGAACAGTCCAGCCCGAATTGCCAAGCCATGCCTTCCCTGGACCGGAAACAAGCTTCCTAGGACCGGTTTCTGGCATTTCAGCCGTCTTGAGCCAGGCTTGCTTGAATCCAGGGGCAAAGTGAGCAAGGGACTCACGTCTGAGCATACCCTGCCAACTTATGGCGAACAAAGCGGTACAAAAGGGGGTGGTGATAGACGGAGCATCAGAACCAATCAAACACTCACACCCAGTCAACAGATCTGGGTTTGATCCAGCACTGTTCTTTAGCCCACTCTGCCACCCCAGTTCAGACATGGCCATATGCAAATCAGTATGACCCTGTGCCTCATGGGAACTGTCCAGCCCGAATTGCCAAGCCATGCCTTCCCTGGACCGGAAACAAGCTTCCTAGGACCGGCTTTTGGCATTTCAGCCGTCTTCAGCCAGGCTTGCTTGAATCCAGTGGCAAAGTGAGCAAGGGACTCAAGTCTGAGCATACCCTGCCAACTTATGGCGAACAAAGCGGTACAAAAGGGGGTGGTGATGGACGGACCATCAGAACAATCAAACACTCACACCCAGTCAACAGGTCTGGGTTTGATCCATCACCGTTCTTTAGCCCACTCTGCCACCCCAGTTCAGACATGGCCATATGCAAATCAGTCTGACCCTGTGCCCCATGGGAACAGTCCTGCCCGAACTGCTAAGCCATGCCTTCCCTGGACCGGAAACAAGCTTCCTAGGACTGGTTTCTGGCATTTCAGCCGTCTTCAGCCAGGCTTGCTTGAATCCAGTGGCAAAGTGAGCAAGGGACTCACGTCTGAGCATACCCTGCCAACTTATGGCGAACAAAGCGTTACAAAAGGGGGTGGTGATGGACGGAGCATCAGTGTTACACGTCGGGCTTCTTGTGTTCTCACCTGGGTTCAGCGAGAGCAATGAGGGTTGACAGGAATAGAATACACTTTGTGGACGCTCCCTTCACGATAGTTAGGGGGTGGAGTTTGCACACGTTCCCTCCTTTAAATAGTCTGTTTCGCCGAGAAGCCAGTGCTTGGCTTTCGGTTCCCTGGATCCTGTTCCCATGCCCCGCAGGCTGCTTCCCTGTTCTGCGTATCCTTAATTCTATTTTTCCCTTGTGGTGGGTTTCTATCTTGATTACCTAGAGGAGGAGTCAGTAGCGTGTGTTCGGAAAGTCAGGGTGAGAGAATTACTCCGCTCTTTGGACGAACAGACACCGAGCTCGCGGTCGCGCTGTAAGCAAAAACTTAAACCGCGACCGCGCTTTGGGTTTCCCGCATTTACTCTCCTCTTTCGGCAGTGAGGCCTCTGATGCTCCCTTAAGCTTGCCCGCCTTTGTTGTTCTTACGGCTGATACAGTGTTTCTGCTTCCTGGCCGCCCCTGTTGTCATAAAGGCAGATACTTTGTTTCTGGCTCCCGGCTACCCCAGGTTTTGGTCCGGCTGATGCTTTGTTTCTGGTTCCCTCGTAGCAGGTTTCTCTACCACTCTTTCCTTAGACGCGCGGGGCGCGTCAGTTACTTTCAGAAATTAGTGCACGCAAGGTGAGCGATTGTATTTCAGTTGTTAAAGGATAATTCCTATGCATTACTGGTGCTTATTTAGAGCGCGTTGAAGACGCTCCTGTTTGTTTCCTTATCCGGTGAGGGAAATAGGGGTTACTAACAGCTGTTGGGTTCTCTCCTATACCAATATAGCGCTGCTGTCATTACAAGACGAGAGACTGCCTTTTTTAAGTGCACATAGCAGAGAACCTCTCCTCCCCCACCTTTTCCTTCCTCCTCAGCTAGTCAGGTACCCTACCCAAAGTTAAGAGATTCCACAAGCCTTCGTGCCTAGTGGAGGTGGTGATTGATCTGTGCCGGACTAGCTGCATCCTCATGTAGTGAAAATCCTGCCCTGCTGCATCAGCTTTATTCTTCTTTATGATCCCTGAGAGGTCCAGCTGGTAAGAAAAGGAGGCTGCTGTAGTTAACTTCAACCCTGAAAGAGTGTGATAGTCTTCTGGGGTTAGGGAGGGGAGGTCCGTCTCTAATAGTGTCTTCTCTGTCTCCTCTATAGGTTGTCCTCTTCGCTGCTCATTCAGAGGAAGCCAGCTGGGGGATCTGAAACTAATCCTTCTACGTTTTGGGTCCCTACATCTCCCGTCGTCTTTCTACAGGGTGTGTGTTATCTTAATCGCGCATCTGTGGACAGGCTTTGGGAGTGTGGGGATATTCTCGTCGCTCCTGTGGATCGGATCTCAACCCCCATCATAGGTGGGTGTGTTCGGCAACAATCAGAACCAATCAAACACTCACACCCAGTCAACAGATCTGGGTTTGATCCATCACCGTTCGTTAGCCCACTCAGCCACCCCAGTTCAGACATGGCCATATGCAAATCAGTCTAACCCTGTGCCTCATGGGAACAGTCCAGCCCGAACTGCCAAGCCATGCCTTCCCTGGACCGGAAACAAGCATCCTAGGACCGGTTTCTGGCATTTCAGCCGTCTTCAGACAGGCTTGCTTGAATCCAGTGGCAAAGTGAGCAAGGGACTCACGTCTGAGCATACCCTGCCAACTTATGGCGAACAAAGCGGTACAAAAGGGGGTGGTGATGGACGGAGCATCAGAACCAATCAAACACTCACACCCAGTCAACAGATCTGGGTTTGATCCATCACCGTTATTTAGCCCACTCTGCCACCCCAGTTCAGACATGGCCATATGCAAATCAGTCTGACCCTGTGCCTCATGGGAACAGTCCAGCCCGAACTGCCAAGCCATACCTTCCCTGGACCGGAAACAAGCTTCCTAGGACCGGTTTCTGGCATTTCAGCCGTCTTCAGCCAGGCTTGCTTGAATCCAGTGGCTAAGTGAGCAGGGGACTCACGTCTGAGCATACCCTGCCAACTTATGGCGAACAAAGCGGTACAAAAGAGGGTGGTGATGGACGGAGCATCAGAACCAATCAAACACTCACACCCAGTCAACAGATCTGGGTTTGATCCAGCACTGTTCTTTAGCCCACTCTGCCACCCCAGTTCAGACATGGCCATATGCAAATCAGTATGACCCTGTGCCTCATGGGAACAGTCCAGCCCGAACTGCCAAGCCATGCCTTCCCTGGACCGGAAACAAGCTTCCTAGGACCGGTTTCTGGCATTTTAGCCGTCTTCAGCCAGGCCTGCTTGAATCCAGTGGCAAAGTGAGCAAGGGACTCACGTCTGAGCATACCCAGCCAACTATGGCGAACAAAGCGGTACAAAAGGGGGTGGTGATGGACGGAGCATCAGAACCAATCAAACACTCACACCCAGTCAACAGATCTGGGTCTTATCCATCACCGTTCTTTAGCCCACTCTGCCACCCCAGTTCAGACATGGCCATATGCAAATCAGTCTGACCCTGTGCCTCATGGGAACAGTCCAGCCCGAACTGCCAAGCCATGCCTTCCCTGGACCGGAAACAAGCTTCCTATGACCGGTTTCTGGCATTTCAGACGTCTTCAGCCAGGCTTGCTTGAATCCAGGGGCAAAGTGAGCAAGGGACTCACGTCTGAGCATACCCTGCCAACTTATGGCGAACAAAGCGGTACAAAAGGGGGTGGTGATGGACGGAGAATCAGAACCAATCAAACACTCACACCCAGTCAACAGATCTTGGTTTGATCCATCACCGTTCTTTAGCCCACTCTGCCACCCCAGTTCAGACATGGCCATATGCAAATCAGTCTGACCCTGTGCATTAGGACCTGCTCCTGTGTGCCCTCTACTTTTTGTTATCATTTACTCTCTGACAAACCCACTCATACAGCCACTCACGCACCCATTCACAGACCCACTGAGAGATTCACATACCCACTGACAAACACTAAAAACACTCATGCACCAACTCGCAGATCAAGCACTTGTTCTCCCACTCACAGACCCACTGAGAGACTCATACACAGACTCAGAGACTCACCCACACACCCCCTCACACGCTCATGCATTCACTCACAGACCAACTTAGAGACTCACACACCCATTCACTGACTCATTGAGACACTGACACACCTACTCACAGATCCACATAGACACTCACATACCCACTCACAGACCCTCTCAGAGACTCTGGCACATCTCACAGACCCACTGATGTTTCCATTCACAGAGCCACTCAGAGACTCATGCAACCACTCACAGGTCCATTCAGGAAGTCATGCACCCACTGACTGACCCACTCAGAACTCACTCACAGACCCACTCACAGACTCACACAACCACTCACATATCCACACACCCTCCCACTCAGAGGGGCCTATTAGGATAGCAGGCGGACCAGAGTCCATCCACCATCCTAGCGGGAACGGGACTGCCTGCCTGCCATGCGGTCCCACACCCCTGATCATGATGCGACCACCACCGCAGCGGTCGCATTTGGCATTTTAACATTGTGGCGGGTGCTGTTGGCTGCAGCACCCGCCGCAGTGGTAAAATGCCATGTTGTGCATTTCCATGCACAACGTGGCAGAAACCGCGTGGTGCCTGCCACCTTGCGCATGGAAGTGCACCCCCCGGGGGACTGCAACGGGTCCCCAAAGCAAATCCCCGCCAGCCTTTCCATGCCGGCATCGCCGCCATGGAAAGGCCTTCAAATCCCAACATCCTAATATGGATGGCGGTGCCTGCTAATAGAAATAAAGTTAAATATATTAAATATTACAATTAACTTAAAAAAAAATTATTTCGATTTAGGTGCCGATTCCGATCCTGTAAAACCCGGGTACGATTCGTCGTACGGAGCGTTATCTCCATACGACTCGTACCCGGGAAATCCACCGTACAATCCAGCAAGTACGATTCGTACAGAAATACCATTTCCGTACGAATCGTACAAAACCCCGTACGGCTAAAAATTACCTACGAGTCTGATCCTGGACAGCGCGTACACAATGTCCGTACGGAGTCAGGCAGCGTTATACGGACCAGCAAGTACGATTCGTCCCTATGTCACTCCGCACAGCTATTTTTTTTACGGCAGCCAAAAAAAGCCGGAAAACTGAGTCCGACGTGAAAACGGAGCCCCGGTACGCGATAGTCAGCCATGGACCCCATCCTACGTGTCATCCCGGCCCTCTTAGCCTACGACCTGGTGCACCGAACCCGACGCACACGCCGCAGAAGGTAAGCACAACACCCAGGGGCCAAGGGGGGGTGAGGGGCAGGAAACATATCCCCTACCCAAATTAAAACCTGAGGACATACATTACCTCAAGGGTACAGTCACTCCGGGGGGCGTGTCCACCAATCCCTGCGTCACGCAACAACGGAAGTGGACGTGTATGCCTACCCCTACGGCAACACTACAATAGTGATACGCACTGTACTCACACATACATAGCGTGGGTACGGTCTGTATCACTATATCAGTGGTGCCGTTGGGCTCCGCGTGGTACGGACCGTACACACGCTCTCAGAGCGTGTGTACGGTCCGTACCACCATTGTAGTGGTGCCGTAGGGGTACGCGTGGTACTGACCGTACACACGCCCTCAGTGTGTTTGTACGGTCCGTACCACCATTGTAGTGGTGCCGTAGGGGTACGCGTGGTACGGACCGTACACACGCCCTCAGAGCGTGTGTACGGTCCGTATCACCATTGTAGTGGTGCCGTAGGGGTACGCGTGGTACGGCCCGTACACACGCCCTCAGAGCGTGTGTACGGTCCGTACCACCATTGTAGTGGTGCCGTAGGGGCACACGTGCTACGGACCATACACACGCTCACAGGGCGTGTGTACGGGCCGTACCACGCGTACCCCTACGGCACCACTACCATAGTGATACGGACTGCACCCACGCATACATAGCATGGGTACGGGCCGTCTCCCCATTGTATTTGTGCCGTAGGGGTACGGGTGGGACGGAACGTACACACCCCATGAATGCGGGGGTACGGTCCGTACCACACGTACCCCTACGGCACCAGTACATTTGGGATACAAGGCGTACACACGCCACAAATGTTGGCCTACGGCCTGGTGCAGCATATTACCACTATATTGGTGTGTGTGTAGGCCCAGGACAGCAGTGTACTGCACCAAGGGGGTGGGTGGCTGCATAGGATTCCCAGCAGTAGACAGACATGTGAGGGGTGGTTGCCGAGGACTACCAGCAGTGGACAGACATGTGAGGGGTGGCTGCATATCACTCCCAGCAGTAGACAGACATGTGAGGGGTGGGTGCAGAAGACTCCCAGCAGTGGCCTGCAATATGAGGGGTGGGTGCATATCACTCCCAGCAGTGGAGTGACATGAGAGGGGTGTGTGCAGAGGACTCCCAGCAGTGGACAGACATGTGAGGGGTGGGTGCATATCACTCCCAGCAGTGGACAGACATGTGAGGGGTGGCTGCAGAGGATTCCCAGCAGTGGACAGACATGTGAGGGGTGGGTGCAGAGGACTCCCAGCAGTGGACAGACATGTGAGGGGTGGCTGCATATCACTCCCAGCAGTGGACAGACATGTGAGGGGTGGGTGCAGAGGACTCCCAGCAGCGGCCTGCAATCTGAGGGGTGGGTGCATATCACTCCCAGCAGTGGACAGACATGTGAGGTGTGGGTGCAGAGGGCTCCCAGCAGTGGACAGACATGTGAGGGGTGGGTGAATATCACTCCCAACAGTGGACAGACATGTGAGGGGTGGCTGCAGAGGACTCCCAGCAGTGGACAGACATGTGAGGGGTGGGTGCAGAGGACTCCCAGCAGTGGACAGACATGTGAGGGGTGGGTGCATATCACTCCCAGCAGTGGACAGACATGTGAGGGGTGGGTGCAGAGGACTCCCAGCAGTGGCCTGCAATATGAGGGGTGGGTGCATATCACTCCCAGCAGTGGACAGACATGTGAGGGGTGGCTGAAGAGGACTCCCAGCAGTGGACAGAGACATGGGGGTGGGTGCAGAGGACTCCCAGCAGTGGCCTGCAATGTGAGGGGTGGGTGCATATCACTCCCAGCAGTGGACAGACATGTGAGGGGTGGCTGCAGAGGACTCCCAGCAGTGGACAGACATGTGAGGGGTGGGTTCATATCACTCCCAGCAGTGGACAGACATGTGAGAGGTGGGTCCAGAGGACTCCCAGCAGTGGCCTGCAATATGAGGGGTGGGTGCATATCACTCCCAGCAGTGGACAGACATGTGAGGGGTGGCTGCAGAGGAATCCCAGCAGTGGACAGACATGTGAGGGGTGGGTGCAGAGGACTCCCAGCAGTGGACAGAGACATGGGGGGGTGTACATCATTATCAGATGACCACAACTCCATGGGTGTATGTACGCATCCCTAACTGTGAACACTGATGATAGTGCCATAACAACACATCACTGACAGCAGTGTCCCACTCCCAGGAGGATGGATGTCACTCCCCCACTGCATGACACACCACATGTGGGTGTGAGGACAAATAACACATGCATACCCACCCCTGGCGGATGCAGCACAATACCCACACTGAGATCATGCCACAAGACTGTATAGTCATGTCACTGCCTACTAAACTAAGAGAGCCAAAGGGAACACACACTGTCACGCACATACATAGGGTGGAGTTCACACAGATACAATGCCCACAATTGTGAGTCAGGTGTCCAAATACCCAGCTGAAAAAGTACCATATGTGTGCTAGGCCGGGAGTACACACATGCATAGTGCTGAAAAGTTAGAATTTCCCCATGAAGGCATTTCAACATACTCAATACACAAGTACAGTGACTAGCAAGGATGGCACAGACGATGCAGCCGGAGACATTGCTGAGCAGCCATGGCCATAGTTGAAGGGATCCGTCACCAACAAAGGAAATGTAGACACAGGTCAGCACAACAATTGTGCAACTCTTTGCAGGGAAGATGTCAGGTGCCACAGAGGAAGGAACACTCCTTGGGACAATGTCTCTAAACAAAAATAACACACACTAACAATGAATCTTTGCAGAGACTTTGTGATGGCACGCAGACACCATGGTCCACCCCATGACCATCAGAGTAGAACATTTCTCAGAACCATAACACATTACCACTACACCAACTCCCGGAGCCTCAGCACCAACATCAATACCTGAAATGCAATAGTGTGCAAAGTAAAAATAAATGCTTTATTCAGCATAAAAATAAAAAATTGTAATGACACTATATACAAAGGCCAATGGCCAGTCCACAACAGAAGTCCTTGGGAGGACACATGGGCAAGCATCTCCCCTAGCTTGCCTGCACATTGGAACCCTCAGGTTCGTCGACCGGGGGGGGGGGCGGGGGGGCATCATGTGGGGAAGGACCAGGCACCGCAGGGACAGGAGGGGGAAGGGCAGGTGTGGTGGGTGCAAGGGTTGACGTCTCCAACGCAGGGGGTGGGGCAGCGGCAAAGGTGGATGTTAGCACGTCGCTGCACACTGCTGCCAGGGCGTCCGGGGTAAGCCCTGCACCGGAAGAAATCCCAGGGCCAACGGAGGGGGGGGGTGGCCGAGGGGGGGTGGGCAAGGGATGGGGTGCAGCACCCGGGGGGAAGAGGTGGACAGGGGGGGACTTGACTACCCTGGCCGGGGACTTCCTTGCCCGTTTGCGGGGTGGTGTCACAGTGTGGGTGATGGCCAGCTGTTCGGGTGTCAGTTTGGCAGGGAAGCCAAGGGGAGTGCTTTTGGAGGGACCAGGTTGTGAGGCCTGCGGACTCAGACTGTGGCTGCGTGTATGTCTTTTTGCCCCAGACCCAGTGGGTATGCCTACATCCCCCTGAATGTGCGTGACAGGAGGTCTGCGCTTGCCCTTACTTGGTGGTGTGCTGCCTGTGTCTGGTAGGGTGCGTGCTTGGGAATGTCTGGGTGTGCATGGGACAGGTATAGGAGAAGGAAGTGTGGATGGGGCTGGGGTAGGGGGGGGACGAAGCGCTGCAGGAGACTCACTGCTGCCGTCAGGGAAGAGTCCATGGACCGCAGAAACCTGCGTTGTTCAGACATCGTTGCTGACATGCCCTCCATGAACGACACCATCTGTGTCAGCAGTGTGGTGTGGCCATGGAGGACAGTCAGCACCAATGCCTGCCCAACCTGCAACTGCCACAGTATGTCCACAGACTCTGCACTGAGGGCAGCAGGGGTGACAGGGGCAGGGGGTGCGGTGCTTGCCCCGAAGGAGACATGGTGTGGCCCTGCACGGACAGAAGGGACCGGAGCAACTGGGAGGGCGGTGCTGGGAATGGAGGAGGCGGGGACAGATGTTGGGATGCTGCCAGGTGTTGTAGCAGCCTCTGCCCCCTCGATGAGGTCAGCCTCGGACCCGTCTGCGTCGTAGTTGGAATCCCCACCAGACAGGTCCTCTGACTGACTCCCCTCGCCCTCCGTGCCACTGGCTCCCGCAGACTCGCCAGCACTGGTGCCACTGGTGCTGGGTCCCTCATCCAGGTCCGTGCAGGTGTCTCCCTCGGTTTCCAATGATGATGCTGTGGGCAAGGTGAAGATACAGAAAAACATCAGTCACCTGTATACATCTGACACATGAGTACAAAACCAATTGGTCACAGTGCATATCAGGCAATGCTTAATGAGTAACAGCTAGATTACTCCGCACATATGTAATCCCTGTACTCCCCAGTTGGTAGACCCACCATGCCACTTGGACACAAGGAACAATAGGACACACCAGCCCAAAACTTTAATGAGAAAACACTAAGGAGCTAGCGTCTGGGAACAGGTGAGCACAGCAATACAATGAAGTCATGCCACCTCTTGTTTACCCTGAAAGAAACAGTAGTGGTGCACCCAAGGCTAAGTAACACACCTCAATACCAAAGGTGTCCCCACACTCAGAGACCTGTAAGTACTGTGGAACACAAAACTAAAAAAACTTGGTCCCTTGGGAATCACAATACTTGACACAATCGACATGGTCAGAATGTGGGAATGTGCCATTTTGTGAACAGAACACACATGTGCCTTCATAACAGATGGCTCCCAAGGAGGTGCACACAAAACTACATTTACCCAGTCCTTGAAGAAGCTGCCAGCCTTCTTTAAAGAAGCCACTGTTAGTAAGAAATGTAGTTGCAGCAAGTACATAAACATGGCCCCACGGAGGGCTTGATGACTTGACACTCGTAAGTTGGTATCACCAACAACCAACGACCTACCCAATTTCCACAACACTCGGGTAACATGCAGATGTATAATCAGAAAAACAGTCTCATTAGAACAGTGCCTTCTTTCAAATTGTACCAGCGTGTTTCCTGAAAGTGTAAAGGTGGTTTGTTGTGCACTTCCTTGGGAGACATCTGTCATGCAGGCACATAATAGTTCTTAACAACAAAACATCAAACTAAAGCATTTAAAAAATGAAGACCTGTTGACAAGTGTTGTGAGTGCCAAGGTACAATACCTTGTGACTAACAACTTGAATTATGTTAGTTGGCACATGGCCATCCGTTACCTGATGACACAGTTGCCAACACATCTGACCCACTGCCTGTCATGTGGAGTGGCACAAATGTCCAAACACAGGACAATGCATGAGCTAATGGGCCTGCTATTGTGTTGTAAATAGGCATACCTGCACTGAGGAGACACCCCCATGGCAAGCCAGAATGTCCACACAGATGTCAGCACACAAAGACCGAACTACGTAGCATCTTGACCACACACTGGTGCAAAACATGAATGAGCAGGAATCATGTATCTAAACAATTGACACATGCTGCAAAGCACAAACATTAAACCCTGAATAACATCACTGGGACACTGCACGTTGAGTCTCTGTCCAGCCAATTATCACACACAAGTCAGACCTGGCAAGGAGACATAAGGTCTGGCCATGTAGGCCTCGCCCGCACAAATCCCCCATACCCGAGACAATGTTATTGAGACAGATCAAGAAGTGACACCTCTTAATCAGGCTTTACTAAAATGTGCAGCAAGCCTTCCCAAATGTACTCCACATCACCTTGTGAGGCTGCCAACACATATTTGTGACAAACAACCTTCGACAGATAGTTGTGAATAGACACACAGGCACTGCCCAGTGTGAGTATGCACAAGCCAAATGGGGTCTCCCTGTCCAGTAGACACATGTAGCACACTTTGGATAAATACAAATGAGGCCAGGGAACAATGCCACAGAGGCAAACATATGCTGAACACACTGAGAATGGACACAGTGTTGGATGACACACATGATTACGATAAGGGTGTCTCAGGGGACTGTAGTGGGCACACTGCTCCTTGTTCCTGGAATGATCTGACTGTAACATGAGCAACCGTCCTGGCACTATGCATATCTCCCACTCATGCACATCATGTCTGAGGCCACAACATTGGTCCTGCATGCTGCAAGGGTGTTCATTTGAAACCTCACACTCCCATGTTGAGACTCATCATCAGTGACCCCCAACAGAGTGAACAGGACAGGGCACAGGCAAGGTACCAACACATGTCACAGACCACCCTCCCACATGATGCAGAAAGCAATGTGCACTTGGATCAACTGGCAGCCTAGATGACCATGTGCAATTGTGATTACACACAGACCAGGGGACACATGTCAAGGAGGGGAAGGGACGAATAAGAGCACCGGTTGACTTTGGGGAACATAATATGCACTGCACATATAAACCCTGGCAGTGTATCCAGGCTACAAAGCACTTCCAAAAGCTGGGGACACACAACACAACAAACAGACAGGTACCTACCCCCTCCTTGCTGCTGGCTCTCCTGTAACTGCCTATCCAGGTCAGGGAACACCACCGCCAGGACACGCATCATGTGGGTGGTCAGGCGTCGGCACCCGCCGTGGGGGCGTGGAGGTGAGAGCCCCAGCTGGACCCGGGCGATCCGCTGGGTCCAGCACCGGATGTCCTGCCATCGTTTTCGGACTTGGGCTAGGCGCCGACTGCGACCCCCGCCGTTCTCACGGCCCTGACGATCCGCTTCCAAATCTCCCCCTTCTCGTAGGCAGTTACCTGTGAGGATGACAAAGTGAGACAACATCACTACACCTGCTCCATGTCACAGAGACACACATTTGAACATTGATGATATGTTGAACAGGGCATAGGATGCTGCCAAGGAATCCCATCTTACTCATATCGACATTGGCCTCTGTGGAAGCCCCAATGCACTACATGGCATTGAAAGTACACAGGTGGCAGGAGGGGTGCGACACACTCCCTGATCATGGCACACACTGTGCATCACATGCAACACCAGGCTGATGGACAGCACCTCAAAGCAGTTACATGCTCCAGCCCACTGACACAACCTCAGCAGAGTACACAGACACACACAGGCACAGATCAATCACCTGCCATTGGCAACAGCGGATACATACCTCACTCTGCACATGTGCCACTTGCCTGTGGGGTGTCACAGGTGTCGGGCTAGCTCAGCAAGTCAGACACACAGCACGGCTTACTTCTCACATCAGATGGGTAGAGCTGTTGCCTCCTCCATGCAGCTGTGGTGCAACACTTCACATAGACACTCACCCACATGACAAGGAACCTTCACACACATCAATGTCCAGGAGGGCGTACACATCACTTGGACACTCTCACCACAGCTCCCCTCAACTCATACACATCTGTGGGTACAGTCACCTGTCACACCGGGGGGACCACTGAATCTCAGGACAATAGCCAAAAAATGCCACCCAGGATTTGCCAGGCTGAATGTGTCATGCACTATGCAGTGAATGTCACAGTAAGCACAATGCAAGTGAGGAGTGCACACAGAAACTACATCATGCTCTGCATGACAGACATAAGCCTTTCCCCCCCCCCCCGGGACCCACTCTAAACAGCATTGCATGTCTGTCACACCTGGACACAATGCCAGAAGTGACAGCCACGAAACAGGTGCACAGTCAAAGGTAGTGGGGTCAGCACTCACCTGCTCCCCTGGTCTCCCATACAGGCTGGGGTACTGTGGGAGAAGGACATTCAGCAGGGCCTCATTCTCCTCCATGGTGAATGGCTGGGCCCTCTCCACAGTCCGCGACATGGTGCCAGAGGAAGCACAGACAGCAGCAGTGTGGTCGACAGGAAAGTAGTGCAGGCAAGTGCCCCCTCATGGGTTCTGGCTTACTTATATCTGTCTTGCTGGGGGCTTTCATTTACAGGAGTACAGAGTGCTTGGTCAGACTCATTTGCATCCTACGTTTCCTCCAATCACTTTAAACATACACCAATGACACGAATTTGCATGGTTCAAATTTTGAGCATCATAGCAAGGCAAACACCACTTTGCAACATTGTAATTTTTGGCCAACTGACTTTTCAAGCCCACATGATGGCCACATTGCAACTGAAATCTCTGTATCCATGACAACCAGCATGCATTTTGGGCCTAATACTTGTCCCCTATGTAATTTTTGATTCCAAAAAACATGTATGTGCGTTTCACACGTACCCGTACACGTATGGCACCACTACAATAGTGATACGCACCGTACTCACACATCCATAGCGTGGGTACGGTGCGTATCACTATAGTGGTGGTGCCGTAGGAGTACGTGTGGTACGGACCATACACACACGCACCACTACAATAGTGATACGGACCGTACACATGCCCTGAGAGCGTGTGTATGGCCCGTACCACGCGTACTCCTA
Organism: Triturus cristatus; assembly: GCF_964204655.1. Lineage (NCBI taxonomy): Eukaryota > Metazoa > Chordata > Amphibia > Caudata > Salamandridae > Triturus > Triturus cristatus. Next base: position 50,046,663 of record NC_140586.1, on the reverse strand, counting down.
CGGCACCACTACAATAGTGATACGGACCGTACACACGCTCTGAGAGCGTGTGTACGGCCCGTACCACGCGTACTCCTACGGCACCACTACTATAGTGATACGGACCGTACACATGCCCTGAGAGCGTGTGTACGCCCCGTACCACGCGTACTCCTACGGCACCACTACAATAGTGATACAGACCGTACACACGCCCTGAGAGCGTGTGTATGTTTCAATTCACCATAGCTGATGTTGGTGGTATGTCACAGACAATGTTCAGCCGTGTCCTGCGTGATGTTTTGGCAGCCATGTTGGAGCACCTTGATGAATTCATCCATTTTCGGACTCCTGAGGAGTTGACAGGTGTCAAGGGTGATTTCTATGCCCTGGGAGGGATGCCCCATGTCATTGGGTCCATTGATGGGACACATGTGGCTTTGGTACCACCACAGGCACAGGAGGTAGCCTATCGCAACCGTAAACATTACCACTCTAGAAATGCCCTTGTGGTGTGTCTTGCTAACATGCTCATTTCCCATGTCTGTGCACGTTTTCCAGGGTCAGCACACAATGCCTACATCATGAGGCGTAGCAGGGTGCCACAAATGATGCTGCGGCTGCACAACGAACAAGTATGTCTTGTTGGTGGGTATACTCTGTTGGTCCTGTGTGTTGCGGTATCTTTGGCTCTTACGGCATCTCCTGACCCACGTATTTACATGATGTTTCCATGTAGGGGACTCTGGCTATCCCAACATGCCATGGCTGATGACGCCTCTCCGCAACCCAAGATCAGCTGCAGATCACCGGTACAACAATGCACACGGGAAGACCAGGCGAGTGATTGAGAGGACGTTTGGCCTCCTGAAGAGCCGATTGCCGTGCCTTCACAAGACAAGCGGGTCCCTCCCATATGCACCGACGAAGGTCTGCAAAATCTTCCTAGTGTGCTGCATGCTGCACAACATGGCAGTGGAGAAGTCAGTGCCACTCATCCTGATGAGCAGGAACATCCACCCGTGGAGGATGAAGGGCTTGGTCACGAGGCAAGTGAGGAGGAGGAGGAGGATATCCGGAGTCAGCTCATACGCAACTTCTTCTCATAATGGTGAGTCACTGGGTCTGAGTGTGCACGTTTGTAGCCTTGGGTGGCATGTGTTGCAATGTGTGTGTCCAGCTGACTGTATGCTAAGTGACTTAGATGTGTGTTCTGATGTGTCACTCGAGTGATGATGTAATTCCACACATTTTAGCTGAGACATTTTCTTTTAAATTAGCATGGGGACAACATTGTTCCTGTTTAGTAAATGACCATGTATGCGGAGAAAAATCTTTTAGCTGACTTCTTGTGTGTCTGTCATTCCCAGGTTTTTGCGCATGTTGTCTGCTCGTGTCATCGTTGTCCTCCTGCTATTCCTCATGAGTGCACGGACATGGGGAAATGTCATTTTGGGTAAGGATTGCAGCAAGGCATTTTGGGGGGGTACGTGTTTGGCATGTGTGGGGACTGCTTCTGTGCATGTTGTGTTACCATGCATACATGTCGACTCACCATGGGGCACATAACATGTAGCATGACTCCCATGAATTGATAGTCACCCTTCGTGACAGTCATCTGTAATGGTTTTTGGATTCTGATGAAGGCATAAATGTGTGTAAAACTTCCCTCTGAAACATACGGGATGGTACGGGTGGACATAGTGTGGGACATCCCCATGACGGGCTCAATGGGGAATTGCAGCCTCTCCGTGTGCAGCAGGAGGTGTTTGGCTCATCCCCTTAACTTGTGTGCCAGTTCATTTGGATTTACAACATCCGTGTTGTGAAGGGGGTGTCCAGCGTAGGTCTCACATGTTCAGTCAAATGACCTGTGAGTCTGTTCATATTGATGCATTTCCCTTAGTGTGAGCCTGAGTAATAAAGGTGTTCCTCACCCTCCAAAGTGCCTCATCTCTGTCAATGCATGTCTCTTGCCACTTTGCATGCGTCATCTCTGGCATAGTTGACAAAGATTGTGCATATGAGTGTATGTGTAGTTTGGCAACATGCATGCAGTTCTTCATGGCTTATAATCTCTATTGTGCATGAAGTCCATGGTTGTGTATGTATTTGGGCAGGTTGCTCCCCCCAATGGGCCATCAACGCCTGCTGAGGGTGTGTCTCCTGTGCGCAGCTCGGCCTTCTGTTTCCTGATCCTGTGTCAGTCAGCTTTGGTGATTGTTCATCCATTTTCTCTGGGTGAGCCATGAGTAACCTGACACTCCTTCCTTTACATACGCCTGTTGCAGTTGTCCTTTCTGACATCCTTGTCTTTGTGTGCTACTTTCGGCCTAGTTTCCAGTACATGCCGCCTGCTGCTGCGGCCCCTGCGGCAAGGGCCCACCAAGTTCCCGTATTCTGCAACCCACATGCCTCCAAGATGCTCCTCCCTTCCTCCCTCCACCCATTCATTAGGCTGTCATCAGCTTGTCTGTGCCACTGTTGCGGCCACACGGTGCCAAAGGCAGGACCGTCAGCGCATGCAACGTGCACATTGCACGACCCTCATGTCCTTGCATGACCCACATCACACAACAGTCTTATGTTGCAGTCACCCTCCAAGCAATGTCCAACCGAAAATCAACCGCCTGCTCTCAGGCATACCCTAAGCGCACACACGACACCTTGGCATGCTGAGTGTGCAACTCCAACTGCCTACACAGTGCTGCCCCGCCTTCCAGGCCCTGTCACACCAACCAGGTCATGTCCCTCCTACTCCACACCGGCTCCGTCCACCAGCACGCCATTGGACTCTGTTACCTCCTCAACACAACAGGCCCACACATCACCTTCATGACAGTGACCTTGATGAAAGCATCCTCAGCACACAACTTCTTCATTGCCATCTCAGACGGATACAAGAGCACCCGCAGGGACGGCACTAACAATCCCGGAGGATGAATTGATATCTATTCCCAAGTACGAACTCAGGGCCACAAATCCGGTTTGGCACAAACTCCCTGCAAACCCTCAGAGGAACACTCATCTACAGATCTCCAGGCCTACATCCACAATTCTGTAAAGCCATCAACACGTCCATCGTCATGCACGCCCTCACATCCACATGATAGATGTGGCTGTGGGCCAGGAACTTCTGGCTGGATAAGAACCACAACAGCATCCATCAATGGTCCATCCACATTAGCATCCACGTCTCCGACGAGCAACACACCGCCACACACCCCGCTACCAATCCCCCAAAGATGCTTGATGTAAGTCAACACAGACATGCTGTGTGGGACACTGGAACCAACACCACCGCCACACCCTGCAACCTCACACACTGGATCAGCAACTGATCCCACAATCTAGCCACGTTGACGGACTTTTCTGTGACGCACATCCACAATTAAGCCACCTGGGACAAGGCAGACCTACTGGACACATACATGTCTAGCAGGACTCTTGTGCACAGCTTGCAACACAAATAACCATCAGTGGCCTTACAACCCTGGAAAACGGCACACACAGCCATCACCATATCATCAGCAAGGACAATTGGAGATCCTTCAGATGGGGCCGAGGCCAAAAAACCGCACGACAACAAGGAGCTCATCAGCATTGTGAGTGCACTGACATCAGCTCTGCATCCAAAAGACACCCCACCCTTGCAAGGCTGAGCCAATCCCTTGCAACTTTCTACCACTGCAAGCTCATGGACATACACGCAAGCCTTGGCACACAGAGGCAGAACGCACTATTATACGCGGGACCAACCCCCCTCAGGTTTTGGACTTCCATCATCAGCAGATACAATACCCGGCTCATGTGCAACATCCCCTGGGGATCTCCATCAGGCCCCTTCCCACACAACATCTCAACCACATCATTCCCCATCCTTGTAGCCCCCGTCCAGCACGTCATGTATGTATCATTGGAGTTAGCCACATTCCATGGTAGATAGAGGCATGCAGTGACCCAGGCCCTTCTTAGACAATGGACGTCAGGAACGCTGGCTCTCAAGGAACATCACCGTGCTTCCCTAGCCAGCAAATGTCATCAGGAAGACAGTCAACGAGCAACTGACAAACTTCCTCCACGCAAAGAGCTCCAGGCAACCTGCACAAGACCGTCTTCCACAGTTATCACCCCACTGCAACCGTCATCATTGCCACCAACACCGACAACTTTGCCCTGCTCAACAATGGTGAGGCCACCCCCCTTGACCTCTCCACAGCATTATACACGATGTGCTCACACACTGTCAGCTCACACATCTCCAACACTGGTATCCAGGGGATGGACCAGGATGAAATCACCAAGTAGCTCACCAGCAAGGACATGGGAGTGGGACTCAAGCCTTCAGCATGTAGTACAGTGGCGCCATCTGGCACATGGCCCAGGGCTCATCTCTCAGCATGTCAATCTTCAATGTGTCCAGGACCCCCCTCTCCACCATCACATGCGCACACAACCTCATCATCATCTCGTATGCCATTGACAGCCAGCTGCTCCTCACCCTCACCAAAGACACAGCCATTGCCAGTTCCAACCTTTAAGAAGGCATGAGGTCCGTTGATGAATGGATGAACATCAGCCACCTGAGGCTGGACTTGTACAGGACAGAGGTAATCATCTGAGGATTGTCCCCTTACAGCTGGGTCAACTCCTTGTGTCCCACCCCCAGGGCACTGCACCAGCACCAAGTGGCCACGCACACAAGATGGTGTGCATCATGGACTCGTCGCTCACAATTGCCATGCAACATCTGGCAGTGGCGTCATCTGGCACATGGCCCAGGGCTCATCTCTCAGCGTGTCAATCTTCAATGTGTCCAGGACCCCCCTCTCCACCATCACATGCGCACACAACCTCATCATCATCTCGTATGCCATTGACAGCCAGCTGCTCCTCACCCTCACCAAAGACACAGCCATTGCCAGTTCCAACCTTCAAGAAGGCATGAGGTCCGTTGATGAATGGATGAACATCAGCCACCTGAGGCTGGACTTGTACAGGACAGAGGTAATCATCTGAGGATTGTCCCCTTAAAGCTGGGTCAACTCCTTGTGTCCCACCCGCCAGGGCACTGCGCCAGCACCAAGTGGCCACGCACACGAGATGGTGTGCATCATGGACTCGTCGCTCACAATTGCCATGCAACTCACCAGCATCTGTACCTCATGCTGCAACACCCTCTGCATGATGCACATAATCCACAGATAGATCCACTCCAAGGCAAGACAGACCGTCCCCCAGGTCCACGACACCAGCCGTGTCAACTACAGCCCCGCCGTCTACGGAGGAAGTACAGCCAAACTCCCGGACAACTTGTCCACATCCAGGGTGCATCTGCACACCTCAGCTTCAACATCCCGCGCCCCAGCCACATCACCGTCCACCTGAGATAGCTGCAATGGATCACTGTCTGCTGCAGGATGACCTTCACACACCTCACCCACACTCAGGAGGCAGTCCACAACCCCAGACCCCAAACCAACCTTGGACGTCTGTCATCCAATACCCCGTTGGGCCAACTCCGTGCATCCAACCTTGCCCTGGCCACCATTCTTCACATCCACCGAACTCCAGCATGCAGGAGATAGTTCTCCCACCTGGCCAAACATACCTGGGACTCCCTCCTCGGGAACCTCCACATGAGCCAAGACCTCTGCGCCTTAATGATACTCTTCCAAATTGGTCTGTCCGCACAGTATTGCAAGCGCCCCCTCAGCAGCTTGAGGCCATCACGGGTGAGTATTGTGCTCCATGTCTTTATTGGATGATACATTGTGACCCATGTGTGTATTGTACCCGACTCAGATCCAAGGGTATGGATGGCTGGAGTTAGTTCAACACTCAGGCATAGTTTGACATTTCCCCACACGTATGTTGTGTACTCATGCAAAATGACTGCAACATCTAATTAAAGAAATATAGTTTTATTCTCGGTGGGGGGCGTGTTTTGTGGGGAAAAATAGGTGCTATACAGTGTGCCTAGAATCCAAAGTTCACAGGGGGAGATGGGATCCTTGGCATTTGAAGTCATCAGAGTCCAGAACACAGTGTTTGTCATCATTGGTTAGACTGTGACCAGCAAGTCCATGTGGCAGAGAATGTCAGTGAATGAGGTGATGCTGTTGCGCATGAAGGCCAGGTGCCAGGCCAGGTGACCTGGGAGATGTGGATGGTCTGCTGCCTCTCACGGTCTTTTCCGTGGACGACCCACCTTCCTCGCGGGACCCTCAGATGCAGGCCTTGACGATGTTTGGGACGCTCTGGTGGCACAGGGAGGGTTGCCCATGATGTCGGCGATCCGACGGAGTGAACGGCCAGGAGCTCAGCCAGTCTTGCCTCCATCCGTCCTTGGTATTCTTGTTGACTGGCGTGTTGCTCGGCCTGCTGGTTCTTAATCTCTGAGGGTCTCCACTACCTGGCTGATGGCCCTGGTGTCACGCCGGTATGCCTCCATGATGTTGCATATGTGTGACATACCTGTCCCTTCAGCTGGCTGGTCAGGTTCTCGCCTCCATCTGCCTCCACTCCCACCACCCCTGCGCACATGAGCCAGGCCTGCCGTTGTGGGCACATCGGGTCTACGGGATCCCTGAGGGATGGCAGTTGCGGGGTTGTCTGCCTCCTCCTGGGTGCCCGGCGAACCTTGGCCCTCCAGGTCAGACTGGCTCAGTTGTTCAGTGCGGGCAGGGCTCCTGGGTGTCTCCTGGGATGTGGCAGGAATGGGTGTGGTGGTTGGCAGAGATGTACCTGAAGCAGGTGCTGCAGGGGCTTGGACACCAGAGGGTCCAGGTGGGTTGGGGTCTTCCGCGGAGTGCTGAGAGGCATCGCTGCCTTGGGATCAGGTTCCTCCCAAGCCTAGGACTGTGATTCTTCCCCCCCATTGTTGGGGGGAGATCCATGACGTTGCCCTGTGTGTGAGAGAGAGACGATGTTAATGCTGTTTCATGCGACATCCATGTTTCAGACATATTCAAGTTGGCACAGTTCCTCCAGGTAGTTGTATGTGCCTAGCATTCCCCTCAATGTTCACTTGTGGATGGGTATGTTGCTGGTGGGTGTAGTGTGATTTGGCAGTGGGTCTCCCAGGTGATGTATCTGTCCCCTCATGGAGCATGCTGCCATGACAGTGAGTGTGAGTTCCTGTCCTAGATATCTGAGCTTGTGGTGTTGGTGTGAGTTTACAGTGGTCACAGGAGGGCCTTGTGCTGTCTACAGCAGGGCCAAGTGTCAGCTACCTTGCCAGTACTTTGCCAGTCCCTGTGCATTGAGCATGCTGCATGGGTATGTACCTGGGCCATATGGGCTGAGGGCAATGGTGTCTGATTCTGAGTTGAACAATGTGTTTTGTGAGCCCCACCCTCCCAGCATCCCGTACATCCAGTCTTGGGTTTGTGCTTCGTGTAGCCTGGGACATGGCATGGCCTTGCTTTGTGAATGGGGCATACACATGTTAGTGGCATGAGCGTTGTTTTTGAGTGTGGTTGTGTCCGGTGAGGACTTGGGGGTAGTTGCGCGCATTTGGTGTAGTTGGGGTGTGGATGCCTTTACCCCCATGTTACGTAAGTTGTTTGTGTACTTACCAGGCTCTGCAACTCCTTCGACTACGTGTACTCCCACCGGCGGAAGCAGGGCCATCACCTTCTCCTCCCAGGGATGGTAATGTACAGGTCTGCGGGGCAGCCCACCCCCAGTGATGTTGCTCTGGGCGTAGTCCTCGTTCATTTTCCGCTTGACTGCCCTCCGCAGATCGTACCACCTGGCTTGGCATTCATTCCTGGTCCTTCTGATGGGTGCAACACCATTCACCCTATCGACGATCCTCTGCCACCGGCGTGATTTTTCGGCTATGCTGGTCTGTTCTGACCAATGTTCCAAAGAGCTGTGGCTCGACTCTGATTACTTCGTTGACAAGGATGTCCAGCTCCTCCCTTGTGAACTTTGGATTCTTGTCTGTGGGCATGGTGTGGGGTGAGGGTGTGGATGGTTGTGGGTTTGTGGGTGTGAATGTGAAGGTGTGTGTGGGAATGTGAAGAGGGGGTATGTGTGAAGGAGTTTGTGTGAAGGTGTATGTGTTAAGGTGTATGGGTGCAGTTGTTGGGGTGTGCTCTGTAGCTGCAGTGAGTCTGTTGCAAAGGCTCATGGTTTGTGTGTGTGGGCCCTTTTTATTGGTCCATTTGTGGGTGTGCCTGAGTTTGAAATTTTGGTGGGTGTGTTATAAGAGGTGGTTGTGAGTTTGGGCCTCTGTTTGCCTGTTTGGATGTGCCAGGTCAGTCATTTTTATGTATTTTCTACTGTAGACGTGTTTTGTGGTATTGTGCGAGTCGAATTGACCCTCCTTGTGCTGTTTTACAGTGTCCTGGTTCAGTACGAGTCGTTTTTGCGTATGTAAGGTGCGTACATGCGCGATGTTGTTGTACCGTGCTCGCATAGTCAATGTTGTTGTAAGGTCCGTACATACGCGATGCTGGGGGACGGTGCTGGGGTACGGTGCGTCCAAGTACCGGGCTGGGGTACGGTGCTGGGGTACGGTGTGTACAAGTATGGGGCTGGGGTACGGTGCTGGGGTACGGAGCGTCCAAGTATGGGGCTGGGGTACGGTGCTGGGGTACGGTGCGTCCAAGTACGGGGCTGGGGTATGGTGCATCCAAGTACGGGGCTGGGGTACGGTGCTGGGGTACGGTGCGTACGAGTACAGGGCTGGGGTACGGTGGTGGGGTATGGTGCGTACAAGTACGGGGCTGGGGTACGGTGGTGGGGTATGGTGCGTACAAGTATGGGGCTGGGGTACGATGCGTCCAAGTACGGGACTGGGGTACGGTGCTGACATACGGGGGTACGTGCAGACATACGCGGGGGAAGGGGGGGCTGTACGACTCGTATCCCGGGCACAAGTTTACCCGGGATACGAGTGGTACAGAGTCGCTCCGTACGGGACATTTTACATACGCTTGTGTATTCGGCAGGGCGGTACGGATCGTACTTGTGCGCTCGGACTTCAGTTTTACGATTTGTACGTAAAACTGTCCGGGTACGTCTCGTAGACCTTTTCCCGAAGCGATTCGTATGTATTTTCACGTACGAATCGTACTTCACCAGTGGGACGGGACTTGTACGATTCGTACGTAAAAATATACGGATATGAGTCGTACGGGAATTTTTTTACCGGCTCGGAATCGGCACCTTGGTGTTGCATAGTTTTAGTATGTGTTGCAGGAAGTGAAGTGTTTTTTAATGTAAGTAATGTGTAGTGTATGTATTACTGACTAGTTTTTTAAAGAGTAATATTATGTATGTATATATTTGGGAATGTAGTTCTTTGTGTGGGAGGGTGTTTTATCCATTTGTTGAAGGTTTTATTTTCCTGGACATTTCTATGGGAAGCTGGATATCCTTTTTTTCAGGAAATCTGAATTAGTTTTTTATAAACTAATTAAAAAAAATAGATTTCCTTGTTTTTTACATTTCCTTGAGCAGTCCTTTTTTTTCTAAATGTTTCTGTTTTTTATGGAACCTACAGACTGTGGATTGCCTCAAATGATTTGTTTTTTTAAATACATTTTTGAATTTTTTCGGGTGCTTTTTACTATCTTTTTGGAAGTCTGCAGATTTGGAGAGAGATCTGCAGCAACAAAATCAAAGGTTAATTTTATTAATTTACTGTGAGTGGGAGATGGTACATATGTATAATTATGTAGTGCTGATATATGTGTTATGTTGTTCAGTTGAAACTATGTGATGTATTTTTTAAATTGTATGTAGATTACTTTGTTAGTTTGTTTTAAGTATAAGATACTTTAAAATATTTTGAAAATAATAGTATTCATATTTTTATTATCTCAGTGAGTAATGCAACATTTAGAAGTATGGTTTCACTGCTATAATAATATTTTACTAGTTTTTAAAAAAAATATGCTTTTTTTTGTAATAATTTTTGTTTTTGCCATGTGTAACGCTGGTTAAATACAACAATGAATAGAGAAAAGAAAAGGGATTGACATAACTTTATCTTTACATTTTATAAAATTAAGATAGTTATTACCAAAATAAGAGACTGAAAGTAAAAGAGCCGAAAAAAGGAAGTACAGAATTGCAACAAAGAGTAATAGAAATAAGTAATTAACTAAACCCATTGTAGGCCAGACCAAACCCCTTTGAGCCTACACAATGCCCGGGGACCTCTGGCCTTAGCCACGGCAAACTCAGATTCAAACACCTGTCTGAGCAATGCCCAAAACTCTTTAGCATTTGGACTGATAGGGTTTAACCATGAGCTAGCAATACAGAGGTGGGCGCAGACTATGACAATAGAGAAAAAGGCCCTCACAGAGTTATTGACATCATGCTTAAGACCAAGAAAAATGTATTTTCATTAAGCTGAAACTGGCGGCCAAGTTGCGCTGCTAATGATGTACAAACATCTTGCCAGTAAGTCCTGAGCATTGGACAGTCCAAAACATATGCTTTAGGTCTGCAGCATCTAGGTTGCATTTAGGGCAAAATTACTTATTAGGGAATTGCGATTATCATATTACCATGACTAGAGAATCTGGATTTCATTAAAGACACGGAGGCTGACATTATGCATTATCCTTTAATGCAGTCTCCAAGCAGCCGCATTACATCACAATAATAAGTATTCCAGAATAGAATATAGTAAATACATAAAGGGCATGACCAAGTATAATCTGCCTCTATAAATGCGGATAAAAGATAAAGTAACATGAACATGAAAAACAAAATAAATTGAAATTTCCAAACAGCTTTAGAATGATCTTGAGGTGTTCATCATGAGAAGAGACGAAGAGAAGAAGATGAAGAATCCAAGTGTGTCGGAGTTATGAAGAATTACCTGAAAAGAAAAAGAGAGTTGAAAAAGGCTATTGCGAGAAATAGCAAGTAGAAGTGAGGATAAACAATTTACATTGTGAATTATAAACTATCATTTAAAAAATCTTATGCGATAGATAAACGTTTAATGTATCAAAACAAATCAGATTACTCATCCCAGGGAGGGATGGGAGGGATAATGTCAGCCTCCGTGTCTTTAATGAAATCCAGATTCTCTAGTCATGGTAATATGAAAATCACAATTTCATTACAAGAACGGAGGCTGCATTATGCATGTTGGTAGCTTTGTAAGACTGCGTCAGACATATGTTCGATAGGCTTACAGTAGTGTCGAGCAAAAGTGTTAGCGTTAGACGAGTCTGCTGCTTTGAGGATGTCGTCTAACTTACCTCCAGACCAAAGAGATTTACTCGCCATAGCACCTCTAACAGAGTGAGATTGATATTTTCTTAGCTCGATACCAGCTAGACTCATGACAGTTTTAACCCATCTAGCGATGGAGGTTGAGGATATAGGTTTATGTGGTTTAACAAACTAAATGAGTAATTGCTTATCATTAGGTGCACGAAGGGTAGACTTTCTGTAATCATATTCTCTCATACAATCAACTACACAAAGTTTAGG